>NC_133648.1:135883961-136483961 GCF_009905375.1 Apium graveolens | reverse complement strand
GATTCCTTCATCAGCTTTTAGATAAAATTTTGACAGTTGTTCAGGATGAGTCTTAAGAACAAAACACTTGCTTCCAAATACATCAAAGTATTTCAGATTTGGCTTCTTTTTCTTCACCATCTCATATGGTGTTTTTCCATGCTTGTTTATGAGTGTTGCATTCGGTGTAAAACAAGCAGTCTACACAGCTTCAACCCAAAAGTAGGTTGGCAACTTTGCTTCATCAAGCGTAGTTCGTGCATCTTTAATGAGAGTCATGTTCTTTCTTTCTACAACTCTATTTTGCTGTAGAGTTCCGGGTGCAGAATATTCCTGTTTGATTCCATGCTCTTTGCAGAACTCTTCCATTATTAAATTCTTGAACTCAGTGCCATTATCACTTCTTATAATTTTAACAGAATCTTTGACCAACTTATCCAGCTGTCTGACATGATCAGTTAGAGTAAATGCAGTTTCATTCTTCTTGTGCAAGAAGTACACCAAGCGTACCTTGTGAACTCATCCACTATAACCATAACATATTTCTTCTTTGCAATAGATGTAACGACCAAGAAATTACGCTTGTATTATATTATAATAAAGATAAATTATGTGTATTATTATGTGATTAAATGTGTTGAGTCATTAAACCATAACTGCTATGTGTTACGTGTTGTCTGTTTTGATCCAAACGTGTTTTGGATATTTATTGAGTGTTTTTTCGAAAGTTATATATCTTATATTAAAACCTGTATAGCTCAAACCATGTTTTAAAAGCCCGTATTTCAAACAAAATCATTGGCCCTATTTTGCCAAAAATAACTTATACCATATCGATATTCTGAACCCCTAAATGTTTTACAAATTTACCTTTTTCGCGAAAAATGACTTTTCCGGACACCTTCGGGTACCAAAACCCCCCCACAAAAATCACATTTTTATTTTTATATGATCATGAAATTATCATATATCATTTTTCTTTGCATTTTTGTAATATTCACAATTTTTTGGGAATTTTTAGCATTAATTTTGTATTTATTGGATATTTAAAAATTCATTATTAATACCCAAAAATTATAAAAATTTGGGCTAAATAATTTTATTAGGAGTGTAATTAGCCCCTTAATTTTATTTAGGGGTATTAATTTCCATAGTATAAATAGCTGGATTATTATTAATTTTTAGTTAATTAATTATTAAAAATCAGATTAATAGAAATTAGAAAGTGTTGGTGACTTTTGTGTTCTTGAAAGAGGGAGAAGATCAATCCATGTTTTTGGGAGATTCACTAATCCACTGAAAAAGCTCTAGTAACCGATACAATCCTTGTGAAGAGACGAATCTATTGATACTAATATCAACAACTGAGGTTTGTTAAATCTTAAAATCGATTTTTATGTTCTTGGCATGAATTTCGGTTTTTGATTTTGAAGAATCGTTTGATTGTTTGGTTGCTTCAGTTAGTTTTGTTGTATTCTCAGGAGTAATAGGGTATTTTTACTTTGATTTTATAACCCCTAAATCGATGTGCCGAATTCATGAGTTTTAGTGTTTTTGATTTTGTTTTCTTTAGTTTTTTTGATGTTTTTGATTGATATGAACTGTTGGAATGATTGTAGAAGTCTGTAGTTTTGTTTTGGCATAAGAATCATGAAGTTTAGTGTACGATTGTGGTAAATCATCGTTTGGCCGGGGAAAACGCCGTCGGCGGGCCGTCGATTAGCCGGAGAGGATGGAAGAAGGATGACGGGACGGCGGTGGTGCATTGGGGATGTTGCTGCAGTCACGGGGGATCGAACGGCACCAAAACCGGGAGGAGGGGATGGATTAAAAGCTCGATACGAGCTCGCCGTTGAATCGCCGGATTTTGACCGGAAGAACTCGCCGGCATCGAGCTTTTCTGGACAGCCTGGTTGTTCTTGATCAACCTGAGGTCGACCCGGTTTCGACCCGGGAAACGACCCGGGTTTGATCCAAAAGAACCCAGTCTGATTTTCTATTTCCTGTTTCTGATTAATTTAGTATTTAATTATATTTTACAAAATCAAAATCAGTTTTTATAAATTCTAAATATCTAATAAAAATTAGATTTTAATTCTGAAAATGATTAATAATAATTTCTGAATTATTTTATTAATTTAGAAATTCAAATTTAATTATTTAATTATTTATCTAATTATTTATTAGTTATCTAATTAATTAATAATTAGGTAATTAATTAATAATTAGGTAATTAATTAATAAATAAGGATTAAATAATATGATTAAGAACTCGATAATTAGTTGAATATTACGAGTAACTCGTATCTATACGAGTAGTGATTCGATAATTAGAATTATTATTCGAGCGATAATTATTCGAAGAATGTCGTACTGATTATTCGTATCGTATAATTAAATACCGATAGTTAATTGATTAATTAATCGTATAGGTATAGTAATAATAATAACAGTTCGATAGTTATTCGAAAATCACGAGTAGCTCGTATTTATACGAGTAATTAATCGTTGAGTTAGGTTATGATTCGAATAATAAGTATTTATTCGATAAATAGCATATCAGTTAATTGTATCGATTGTTTATTTATAAATAATCGATCTAATCGAGTAAGTAATAATAATTTGTAAATAATTGTAATAAATTGTAATTAATCCTAATAATTAGGGATTAATTATTTTAAAATACAATAATTATTAATTAATTATTTAAAAATATAATTAAGGATTATTTAATTATAATTATTTATTTATAATTAATTATTAATTAATTAAATCTTATTTAATTCATAATAATTAAACCGTTAATCCGATTTGAGCGAAATGAAGACCCCTAGACTCAGAAAAATGAAACGAATCCAATAAAAATAATTGTAGATTATAATTTCCTCCTAAAGAGAGTGGTCTTGTGGTAATTAATTGTTAATAGGCCCTATTAGGGGTAGAATCGAGTCAAATAAATCCCGAAAAATTGTAATAAAATCAGATATGGTTAGTTATTATAGGTATGAGTTTAGTATCGATTCTAAAAAATATTTATAGGTCAAAAAAAAAATCAATTATGTGCTTTATGTGCTATGTGCTTTACGTGGTTATGTGAACCTTACGTGCAATATAATTATATATGTGTATATATGTGAGTCAGATAGAAACACATGGGTAAATTGATAGGGTTGCGTAGTATCAATTCGAGATATGCGTATGTAGTAAGTTATCTAAATGATTATCTTTCTATGATTGGTTCAGTGTTAGCAAGGCAGGTCAAGCTAGAGACCGAAGGGGGTGAGTTGAACCAGGTTAAGTACGCGCAGGGCAAGTTTTTCCCCTATTCTAAATTCAGAATAGTGAATTATACCCCATTTTTCATATCAGTTATACTTTGATAATTCTTGTTCATATACACTATTACACAATTATTGAATCTTATTTCTATTTCATTCCGATTCTTGATTTCTCCCAATTCATTAAATCCTTTATTCATATTCTAATACTTTTACCCTTGTTACATATACTTTGATATATTCTGGTATTGGGATATATCAAAAGCATTCCGATTGTTCCGGATGCTACGCTTTGGACTGGATGGTTACTATACGGGCTGGGTTTTACCCAGACCATTAATTAATAGGCCGTGGTTGCCTGAGTACTCTTTATGTTAGTCGGGTCTATGCAGTTGGGTGTGGATCCGTACTGTATCCTGACTGATCAGCAGGTTATAGTGCATAGTTAGTTCTTGTTTCCAGTCTTGTTCATGGCATTCGCCAACAATGGAAAATTATTATTCTACTCAGAAACAGATGGTTGTTCAAACCACCAGATTATCGGTTCATTTATTCTTCTCTCTTTATACTATATATATTGTTGCAGGCTTGTTGAGCAATTTTGGCTCATCCTCTTTTATTGTTATTCCTATTGTTTTACAGTTAAGGTAGAAAATGAAACCCATCAGGACCCGCGTAGTCAAGAAGTGAGTCAAGCAGCGGGACCCTCTTATACCAAGGGTGTTCCTCCTTATTCCCGAAGAGAGCTTTGAGTTACCGGATCAGGTGTAACAGGATAAGTAGTATCATGGTTTGAATAAAAGGTTTTGTGTGGTTTGAATAAAAGTTGTGTGGTGAGAATGTAGATAGAATAAAGTATTGTAACAAAGAGAGTTCGTGAGACCTATTGCTTTTATTTGGGTTTGTAATAAAGTTAGTGTGTGGTTCTTGTTTTCAACTCTTAACCTTAAAAGATCCTGAGTAGTAGTAGTTCGGGGTAATTATCATATTTATATTCCGCTTGTGCAGGTTTAGTGTGTAGTTAATGTTAATACTGTCCCAAATCTATACCCCGGATTTGGAGGGTGTTATAGTTGGCATCAGAGCTTAGGTTTTGACCCTTGAAAATAAGAACATTAGGATTAAGATAAGATAGGAAGATCATATAGGATAAAAGTAAGAGTGTTAGGATTGTTTGTTTATGTGATTAGAAGTTATGAGTTTTAGGATTATGATTTGATTGTTCTTGTGTTATTATTGTTATGTATATTAGATGGCTTCTTTATCATCGTCTACGGAGCGGACCGAGATAGATCCAGTGGTTGCACCAGTAGCGGCTCTAGTGTCAGAGCAGATCTTTCCTCCATTGCCACCACTACCACCATTGCCACCTGGACTAGCACCAGAGATACCTCCTCCACCAGAGGTACCAGATTTTGATGATTATTTTCCATATTTTGAGCCAGAGATACCAGATTTTCCACCACTAGAGTTCCCGATGTTCGATATTCCTGACATGGTTGATATTCCGCAGTGGGAG
The DNA here is from genome assembly GCF_009905375.1 of Apium graveolens. Taxonomy (NCBI): domain Eukaryota; kingdom Viridiplantae; phylum Streptophyta; class Magnoliopsida; order Apiales; family Apiaceae; genus Apium; species Apium graveolens. The sequence continues at coordinate 136,479,185 of NC_133648.1, read as the reverse complement.
GATTTAGAGCCCCAGATTCCTATGCCACCAGTTGAGATTCCAGAGCTTCCACCGATGGAGCCTGAGGCAGAGCCACCAGTATATGCACCTATGGAGCAACCCGTCTTATTTTCTGCCCCGCTAGCTATCCATACCCCTGTTCCCGGGGTATATCAGTTTCTACAACCGGAGTTCATAGACGAGGTAGTAGTAGATGAGCCATTACCTTCTCGAGGTTCCCGCACGGATCTTTGTGAGCATCATACAGTTACATATCAGCGCTTCCAGGCAGAGAGAGAGGAGATGGTTAGATGGCAGAACTAGTGCAGGGAGATCCTTGGATTGTTTGAGACACAGGAGGACAGTCCAGTCCGAGTACTACGACCAGACTACATATTGAGAGAGAGGCTACACTAGATTCACAGAGTTAGTTCTCAGCAGCTTACTGATCTGAGGCAGCACGATATTAGTGCAGAAGCAGCATATTGCAAGGCGATAGGACTTACAGAGGCAGTGTTAGAGGCGTTACAGGAGGAGCTGAGCCATGTGCAACCAGAATTCTGATATTAGCAGACGGAGGAGTGTTGTATCTTGTATATTTTTGTAGATAGAGGCAGCATAGTATTGTATGACTAGTTTGTATAAGTGTAGCTACTAGTTTTGACTGATAGCAGTAGCAGTATGACTGACATATCATAGACTTTTGTATCAAGCATTGACACCTGCAGCTGGTGTCCTACCTATATATATATATATATGAGATGGAATTTTTCATGTTTTCTTTATTTCCCAGTCATTTAAGCATTTACATTTATTTCATTGTTTTACCGTTGCATATTTTAAAAACGTTGTTTTATTTACAATCATATTGTACCCTTTATGTTTTCAAAATTTTCAAAATTATTTTAAAAAGGATTTATTTACACATCGCACGGTTTTATTCATTTAGATATTTAATAAATTGTTTTCTTTCCCCATATCAACTGTTTTAATACTATTTTAATATTATAAAGACTGTTTCCATTATATAACACATGTTTAGTATACTGTTATTAAGAGAACCCATTGTTTTATTATCAGAAAGATGGCACCTAAAAGAAAGGCACGACCCGACTCATCTAACAGAAATACTGAGGGCCAAATCGATAATAATTAGATGGATCAGATGTTCCATCTCATGCAACAGCAAATGCTGATGATGCAACAACAAATGCAGCAGCAACAACAGCAGTTCCAACAACAGATGTTACAGCAAGCCGCTCATCCAGGACATCAAGTACCACCAGCAGCACCAACAGTCTCTTTCAAGCAATTTCAGTCGGTAAAGCCTCCAGAATTTACCGGTTCCACAGATCCTACAAAGGCGAGAGCTTGGATGAAGGAGATAGAAAAGGCTTTAACGTTGATTAAGGTTGAGGAAGAATAGAAAATGGAGTTCGCTAGCTACTTTCTGAAAGGCGAAGCCAATTACTGGTGGGAATCGAAGAAAGCTTTGGAAGGAGAAGGTGTGGTGACCTGGGATGGATTCACTGATTTTTTCCTGGAGAAATATTTTCCTCGTTTTATGAAAAACCAGATGGAGATCAAGTTCCAGGAGCTGAAGCAAGATAACTTATCGGTCACGGATTATGAGACCAAGTTCACTGAGTTGGCTAGATTTGTACCTGAGCAAGTGGATACGGATGAAAAGCGGGCCAAGAGATTCCAGCAGGGACTGAAACCATGGATTCGTAGCAGAGTAGCTGTATTTGAGTTGACGACTTATACGTCGGTTGTTCAGAAGGCCATGATAATTGAAGGTGAGAGTGAAGCAGCGCAGAAAGAGAAGGGACCAGGAAATTCTCAGAACCGTTTCAACAAAAAGCCGGGATTTCAAGCCCGGGGAAAAACAAACTTCAGGAGACCAGAATAAAACAATCAGAGGACGGGTAATCGACTTCCAGCCCCGAATCAGCAGAAACTTATTTGACCTTTCATACCTGATTCCAGAACATGTGGTAAGAAGCATCTTGGGATTTGCAACAAGCCAAATATCACGTGTTTCAAGTGCAAGCAAAAGAGACACCATTCTGGAGAATGTCTGATGGGAAAGGCAGAGATCACTTATTTTCAGTGTGGAAGAAAGGGACATATTGCCAAAGACTGCAGAGGAGTTGCAATGGCCGCTAGTATTCCAAGAGTTTTAGCATTACCTCCACCTCCACTACCACCACAAAATCAGCCCAGGGCAAGGACTTTCAACATGTCAATGAAGGAAGCAATACAAAGTCCAAATGTGGTTGCAGGTACGCTCCCTGTGAATTCCGTAAATACTCTAGTATTGATTGATTCAGGAGCTACCAGATCTTTTATTTATGAAGATTTTATCTCTAAGATAGATTGTGAGGTTCAGTGGTTAGATGAAGTGCTAGTTATAAAATTAGCAAATAATGATCAGGTTAAGGTAGATCAAGTATGCCCAGGTTGTGATATTGAGATAGGAAGATGTCATTTCTCAGTTGATTTGATACCTTTCAGGTTAGGAGAGTTTGGTGTTATTTTAGGAATGGATTGGTTAGCTAGTAATAATGCTCAGATTGATTGCGCAAATAAGAAAGTGAAATTGCAGACAAAAGAAAATAAAACGGTAATATTTAAAGGCGAAAAGCAAAAGCAGAAATTCTTAACAATGATGCAGATGAAACGATTGCTACGCCAAGGATGTCAAGCTTACTTAGCTTATGTATTGGATACCGATAAAGAAAGTCTGAAGATTGAAGATATTCCTGTAGTTTGTAAGTTTTCTGATGTCTTTCCAGATGAACTTCCAGGACTTCCACCGGATCGAGAAATCGAGTTCACTATTGATTTGGCGCCAGGGACTGAACCAATTTCGAAAGCTCCATACCGAATGTCACCTGTTGAAATGAAGGAATTAGCAAAGCAGTTGCAAGAACTTCTCGACAAAGGAATTATAAGGCCAAGTGTATCCCCATGGGGCGCACCAGTATTGTTCGTGAAAAAGAAGGACGGTAGCATGCGACTGTGTATTGATTATCGCGAGCTGAACAAGTTAACTATAAAGAATAAATATCCTTTACCTCGTATCGATGACTTATTTAATCAACTAAAAGGAGCAGCATGGTTTTCGAAGATCGACTTACGATCAGGTTATCATCAGTTAAAGATCAAGGCAGAAGATATTCCAAAGACGGCATTCAGAACGAGGTACGGACATTATGAATTTCTTTTGATGGCTTTTGGACTGACAAATGCACCTGTAGCGTTTATGGATTTGATGAATCGAGTATTCAAGAAGTACTTGGATAAGTTTATCATTGTATTTATTGATGACATCTTGATTTATTCGAAGACGGAAGAAGAACATGTAGCACACTTAAGAATGGCATTGGAGATGTTACGAAAGGAACAACTTTATGCGAAATTTTCAAAATGTGAATTTTGGTTGAAGGAAGTGCAGTTTCTAGGACACATCATTAGTATGAAAGGAATTCAAGTGGACCCAGCAAAGATTTAAGCTATTCTAAATTGGGAATGACCAAAGACGCCAACGGAAGTCAGAAGTTTCTTGGGATTAGCAGGCTATTATAGAAGATTCGTCAAAGATTTTGCGAAGATAGACACACCATTGACGAAGTTGACGCAAAAGAACGAAAAGTTCGAATGGAACGAGAAATGTGAAGCAAGTTTCCAAGAATTGAAGAATCGACTAGTAACTGCACCTGTGCTTGTGTTACCTGATGATCAAGGAGACTTTGTCATATACAGCGATGCTTCGTATCTAGGATTTGGATGTGTTTTGATGCAACTTGGGAACGTAATCGCATATGCTTCCAAATAGTTAAAGCCGTATGAACAAAAATATCCGACGCACGATCTCGAGCTGACAGCAATTGTGTTCGCATTGAAGCTTTGGAGACACTATCTATATGGCGAAAAATGTGAGATTTATACATATCAGAAAAGTTTGAAGTACATTTTCACCCAGAAGGAGCTTAATATGCGACAACGACGTTGGCTAGAATTAATCAAGGATTACGACGTTTCAATCAATTATCATCCAGGCAAGGCCAATGTAGTAGCAGATGCGTTAAGTCGAAAGGAATGATTGAACTTGTTAACATCTTCAGAGGACTTAATCAAGGAATTCGATAAATTGGAGATTGAAGTTCGTGTATCAGAAAGTTCTACCGAAATGAATTACGCTATGACTTTTCAGCCAGAACTATAGGAGAAAATAAGAAGTTGTCAGGAAGAAGTAATGGACCAGGATATCGACAATTTCACAGGAGAAGAGATTACCGGTCAGAAGGATACTAAAGGAATTTTTTGAGTTGCTTCAAGGATCTGGATACCTAATGTACCGGAATTAAAAGCGGAAATTTTACAAGATACTCATAGTTCAAAATATGCGATTCATCCCGGAAGCACAAAGATGTACAGAGACCTGAAGGAAAACTTTTGGTGGCCGAATATGAAGAAAGAGATAGCGGAATGGGTCAGCAAGTGTTATACATGCCAAAGAGTGAAAGCTGAACATCAACGCTCGAGCGGACTATTACAACCACTAGATATTCCAGAATGGAAATGGGAACACTTAGCTATGGATTTTGTAGTGGGACTTCCAAGGACGAAAGAAAATCACGATGAAATTTGGGTTATCATTGATTGATTGACGAAATCAACACATTTTCTTCCAATCAACGAAAGATTTTCACTGGACAAGTTAGTGCACTTATATCTCAAAGAAATTGTAATGCGTCATGGAGTACCCGTATCGATTGTATCGGATCGAGATCCCCGTTTCAATTCGAGATTTTGGAGACAATTCCAAGAATGTCTAGGAACGAAGTTGAACATGAGTACTGCTTATCATCCACAAATGGACGGGCAAACTGAAAGGACAATCCAGATAATTAAAGATATGCTACATGTATGCGCAAAAGACTTTGAAGGCAATTGGGACGAGCACTTACCGCTAGTGGAATTTTCTTACAATAACAGCTATCAAGCGAGTATCGGAATGCCACCTTATGAAGCTCTATATGGAAGAAAATGTAGATCACCTACCTGTTGGGATGAAGTTGGAGAATGCAAGATTTTAGGTCCAGAACTGATTCAGCAGACCAAGGAAAAAGTAGAACTTATCCGCAAGCGACTCGAGGCAGCGCAGAATCGACAACGTAAATATGCAGATCAATCCATAAAGCATATGGACTACCAGAAAGGAGAGCATGTATTGCTAAAGGTATCACCATGGAAGGGATTAACTAGGTTTGGCAACAAAGGCAAATTGAAACCTCGCTACATCGGACCATTTGAAATTTTGAAGAAAGTTGGAAAGGTTGCGTACGAGTTAGCTCTACCACCCTATATGCCGCATATTCACAACGTATTTCATGTATCTATGCTTAAGAAGTACAACCCTGATACAAGACATGTAATAGAATATGAGCCAATAGAATTTCAGGCAGATTTATCTTATGTAGAGCAGCCGATAAGAATTCTAGATCGGCAATAAAAGGTATTAAGAAATAAGTCTGTATCATTAGTGAGAGTTTTGTGGAGAAACCCAGTGGTTGAAGAATCAACCTGGGAGCTCGAGAGTGATATGTTAGAAAAGTATCCTCAGTTATTTTCATAATATGATTCTAAGACCAGAATCCTGTTAAGGGGGGGAGAATGTAACGACCAAGAAATTACGCGTGTATTATATCATAATAAAGATAAATTGTGTGTATTATTATGTGATTAAATGTGTTGAGTCATTAAACCCTAACTCTTATGTGTTACGTGTTGTCTGTTTTGATCCAAACGTGTTTTGGATATTTGTTGAGTATTTTATCGTAAGTTATATATCTTATATCAAAACCCGTAGAGCTCAAACCATGTTTTAAAAGCCCGTATTTCAAACAAAATCATTGGCCCTATTTTGCCAAAAACAACTTATACCATATCGCTATTCTAAACCCCTAACAGTTTTACAAATTTACCTTTTTCGCGAAAAACAACTTTTCCGGACCCCTTCGGGTACCAAAACCCCCACAAAAATCACATTTTTATTTTTATATGATCATGAAATTATCATATATCAATTTTCTTTGCATTTTTGTAATATTCACAATTTTGGATATTTTTAGCATTAATTTTATATTTATTGGATATTTAAAAATTCATTATTAATACCCAAAAATTATAAAAATTGGGGCCGAATCCACTGAAAAAGCTCTAGTAACCGATACAATCCTTGTGAAGAGACGAATCTATTGATACTATTATCAACAACTGAGGTTTGTTAAATCTTAAAATCGATTTTTATGTTCTTGGCATGAATTTTGGTTTTTGATTTTGAAGAATCGTTTGATTGTTTGGTTGCTTCAGTTAGTTTTGTTGTATTCTCAGGAGTAATAGGGTATTTTTACTTTGATTTTATAACCCCTAAATCGATGTGCCGAGTTCATGAGTTTTAGTGTTTTTGATTTTGTTTTCTTTAGTTTTTTTGATGTTTTTGATTGTTATGAACTGTTGGAATGATTGTAGAAGTCTGTAGCTTTGTTTTGGCATAAGAATCATGAAGTTTGGTGTACGATTGTGGTAAATCGTCGTTTGGCCGGGGAAAACGCCGCCCGCGGGCCGTCGATTGGCCGGAGAGGATGGAAGAAGGATGACGGGACGACAGTGGTGCATTGGGGATGTTGCTGCAATCACAAGGATTGAATGACACCAAAACCGGGAGGAGGGGATGGCTTGAAAGCTCGATACGAGCTCGCCGTTGAATCGCCGGATTTTGGCCGGAAGCACTCGCCGGCGTCGACCTTTTCTGGACAGCCTGGTTGTTCTTGATCGACCCGAGGTCGACTCGGGAAACGACCCGGGTTTGATTCAAAAGAACCCAGTCTGATTTTCTATTTCCTGTTTCTGATTAATTTAGTATTTAATTATATTTTATAAAATCAAAATCAGTTTTAATAAATTCTAAAAATCTAATAAAAATTAGATTTAAATTCTGAAAATTATTATTAATAATTTCTGAATTATATTATTAATTTAGAAATTCGAATTTAATTATTTAATTATTTATCTAATCATTTATTAGTTATCTAATTAATTAAAAATTAGGTAATTAATTAATAATTAGGTAATTAATTAATAATTAGGTAATTAATTAATAAATAGGGATTAAATAATATGATTAATAACTCGAAAATTAGTTGAATATTACGAGTAACTCGTATCTATACGTGTAGTGATTCAATAATTAGAATTATTATTCGAGCGATAATTATTCGAAGAATATCGTACTGATTATTCATATCATATAATTAAATACTGATAGTTAATTGATTAATTAATCGTATAGGTATAGTAATAATAATAACAGTTCGATAGTTATTCGAAAATCGCGAGTAGCTCGTATTTATACGAGTAGTTTATCGTTGAGTTAGGTTATGATTCGAATAATAAGTATTTATTCGATAAATAGTGTATCAGTTAATTGTATCGATTGTTTATTTATAAATAATCAATCTAATCGAGTAAGTAATAATAATTTGTAAATAATTGTAATAAATTGTAATTAATCCTAATAATTAGGGATTAATTATTTCAAAATACAATAATTATTAATTGATTATTTAAAAATATAATTAAGGATTATTTAATTATAATTAATTATTTATAATTCTTTATTAATTAATTAAATATTGTTTAATTCAAAATAATTAAACCGTTAGTCCAATTTGAGCAAAACGAAGACCCCTGGACTCAGAAAAATGAAACGAATCCAATAAAAATAATTGTAGATTATAATTTCCTCCAAACGAGAGTGGTCTTGTGGTAATTAATTGTTTATAGGCCCTATTAGGGGTAGAATCGAGTCAAATAAATCCCGAAAAATTGTAATAAAATCAGATAGGGTTAGTTATTATAGGTATGAGTTTAGTATCGATTCTAAAAAATATTTATAGGTAAAAAAAAATCAATTATGTGCTTTATGTGCTATGTGCTTTACGTGGTTATGTGAACCTTACGTGCTATATAATTATATATGTGTATATATGCGAGTCAGATAGAAACGCATGGGTAGATTGATAGGGTTGCGTAGTATCAATTCGAGATACGCGTATGTAGTACGTTATCTAAACGATTATCTTTCTATAATTGGTTCTGTGTCAACAAGGCAGATCAAGCTAGAGACCGAAGGCGGTGAGTTGAACCAGGTTAAGTACGCGCAAGGCAAATTTTTCCCCTATTCTAAATACCGAATAGTGAATTATACCCATTTTTCATATCAGTTATACTTTGATAATTCTTGTTCATATACACTGTTACACAATTATTGAATCTTGTTTCTATTTCATTTTGATTCTTGATTTCTCCCAATTCATTGAATCCTTTATTCATATTCCAATACTTTTACCCTTGTTACATATACTTTGATATATCCTGGTGTTGGGATACATCAAAAGCATTCTGATTGTTCCAAATGCTACGCTTTGGACTGGATGGTTACTATACGGGTTGGGTTTTACCCAGACCATTAATTAATAAGCCGTGGTTGCCTGAGTACTCTTTATATTGGTCGGGTCTATGCAGTTGGGTGTAGATTCGCACTGTATCCTGACTGATCAGCAGGTTATAGTGCATAGTTAGTTCTTGTTTCCGGTCTTGTTTATTTGGCATTCGCCAGTAATGGAAAATTATTATTCTACTCAGAAACCGATGGTTGTTCAAACCACCAGATTATCGGTTCATTTATTCTTCTCTCTTTATACTATATATATTGTTGCAAGCTTGTTGAGCAATTTCGGCTCATCCTCTTTTATTATTATTCCTATTGTTTTACAGTTAAGGTAGAAAATGAAACCCATCAGGACCCGCGTAGTCAAGAAGCGAGTCAAGCAGCGGGACCCTCTTATACCAAGGGTGTTCCTCCCTATTCCCGAAGAGAGCTTTGAGTTACCGGATCAGGTGTAACAGGATAAGTAGTATCATGGTTTGAATAAAGGTTTTGTGTGGTTTGAATAAAAGTTGTGTGGTGAGAATGTAGATAGAATAAAGTTTTATAACAAAGAAAGTTCGTGAGACAGATTGCTTTTATTTGGGTTTGTAATAAAGTTAGTGTGTGGTTCTTGTTTTCAACTCTTAACCTTAAAAGATCCTGAGTAGTAGTAGTTCGGGGTAATTATCATATTTATATTCCGCTTGTGCAGGTTTAGTGTGTAGTTAATGTTAATAACGCCTCAAATCTATACCCCGGATTTGGAGGGTGTTATAATAGACATAACATTGACTAGACCAAATAGATCAACATATAGTAGGTGATAAGGCTCAAGAATTGATGACTCAGTTTTGCTCTTGAAAGAAGATTTTCTTTGTTTTGCCTTTTGACATGAATCACAAAGACCATCAGTAGGAAATACTGATTTTGGCAGTCCTCTCACAAGATCTTTCTTTACAAGCTCATTTACGTTGTTAAAGTTTAAATGAAAGAGTTTTTTGTGCCAATTCCAGCTTTCTTCAATTGATGCTCTACTCAATAGACAGATTACAGAACCATCAGATGTTGTTGAAAGTCTGGCTTCGTAAATATTACCATGCCTGTAATCTTTTAGAACCATTTTGCCTGTAGAATTGCTTACAACTTCACAGTGTTCTTCAAAGAAATCCACATGATAACCTCTGTCACAGATTTGACTCACACTCAGCAGATTGTGTTTAAGTCCTGAGACAAGAGCTACTGTTTCAATGATGACATTCCCAAGATTAATATTGCCATATCCCAGAGTTTTTTCCATGTTGCAATCTCCATAAGAAACTCTTGGGCCAGCTTTCTCCACAAAGTCTGAGAGCAGGACTTTATTTCCAGTCATATGTCTTGAACATCCACCATCCAGTACTATGATGTTTTTCTGTTGCCCTGCAATCATAAAGACCACCAGTGGTTAGTTTTAAGGACCCAGGCTTGCTTGGATCCTTTGGCCTTTTTAAGTTTGTTAGCATTTGCAGCGGATTTAATATTAGAATTTATGCTAACATGCTGTTTATCAGAACTTATATCAGACTTTGCATCAGACTTTACACTATAAGGAATTAAAGCAACTTTCTTTAAAGAAGGTTTTATTTGATAATAATCATAATATAAACTATGATATTCCTTACAAATATAAATGGAATGCCATAAACTACCACAATGAAAACAAGTATTTTGTGGCTTAAACCTAACAGACTGACTCTTAACTCCTGACTTAGGAGGTAAAGAGTTTATATTCTTATTCTTCCTGCAAAAAGATGCAAGATGTTTAGAGTTTCAATAGTTATAACATTTCTTTCTAGGAGCATTAGGAACATGTATATAATTATTGCTTTTATTCACACCTTCCTTTCCATTCCTATTTTTCCTAGTTGCCTTAACCTTTTTGACATTCCTTATTTCTTTCAGCTTATGCTTAAGCCGCTTCTTTGTAATTAAGCCTATGTTGACTTCAGCTGGTTTATCCTGTTCTAATTTGTCAGAAGTTGACTTCTCCTGAACTTCTGTCACAGACTCTTTCATCTTTTCAGAATCAGACTTTACAGTTTTAGCTACAAACTTAATAGGATTTACCTTTGGCTTAGCAGTTTGTTTAACAACAAGTGGCTCAATTTGTTCAGTTCCTTTTTCACTTTTATCATTTCCATAACCTAAGCCCTCTTTCCAGTTTCCACTACTTAATAAATTCTGAGTTGTTCTGCCAGAGTTAGTCCAAGTCCTGATAATCTATTTTTCTTTTTCTAACTCAGTTTTGAGAGATTTATTCAGACATGATTGTTTTGGATCTTTACTGTATGTGTGTTAACAGATAAGCTCAGATACCAATTATTAGGTCACACAACACTGTAGAAGGGGGTTGAATACAATGTAGAATACAATCAAATCGATTTTGAACACAAGTAACAGTAAATAGATATATTCAATATAATAAACTCTGTTATAATGGAACTGTTCTCTCTCAGTGATGAACAAATATCACGAGAGCTGATAGGTTACAATGTATGATCTTCTCGATAATGATAACACATATAGTGTAAACCTATGTCTGTGTTTATATAGTACACAATTATAAGATAACTTCTAATTGATATGGAATAAAATTCCGTCATCTAAAATATATTAATCAGATATCTTATACAATTCTTTCAGTCCTTTAACTCTTTCCATGCATATCTTCGTTTGTATTAGTCTCGATCTTCTTTCCTATAAATCAGCTTCCTTCCTTAACTGTTAGTCCTCCCGTACTTAAGTTCTGATATCCATCTTCTGATATTTATCTTCTGATAATCTAAGTTCTGATATCCTTAAGTTCTGACTTCCAGTAAGTACTGATTCCAGTAAGTACTGATATTTCCTGTTTGTTAAGATCTGAAAACTAAACATGAAATATATTAGACATGACATCTCAAATAAATCTAACACCAGGCTTTGGTTTACATATCTAGATTCAAACTTTGAGTTGCAATTAGGGCTTAAGGTGTTGTTCTCTCCTCATATAGATATGTATTTAGGGGTTAGTTTGTGTTTTGAATCAACCAAATTTTTGTATCTGTTGTATATGTTTGTGCATATATATATATCTTACCTCACGCCTCATTTTCTTTTTGTCCTCCACATCTCTCTATATGTCTTTTCTCTCTCTATCTCTCTCCTTCTCCTTCTCCCTCTCCCTCTCTTTCTCCCACTCTTTATCTCTATACGTCTCATTTTCTCTCCCTTTGTAAGTCTCTACGTGTCTCCTCTTCTGGTATTTCTCTTTTCAATAGTTGTTAATTTAGTGATGTCCCTATTTACTAGGTTCATTATGAAGTAGCGATAAAAAAAACTTTCGTTATAAATTTCCTTGTGCTTTTAAAATCAAGTTTATGTTATGTTGCAAAATTGATGTTGTGATCTCAAGAGAAACCTTTGTTGATGTTTGGGTTTAAAAAAATGTTTGGGGTAATAAATAGGTGTAGATTATTGTGAATGTATAGATGATTACAAAAATGTCTCATTTACATCACTCACTCATCCATTAATTCTACATAATTTGTCCTTTCTCTACCTTTCTTTAGAAACGCCCAGTTAGATATATAAAATGAGTAGATGTCCTTATGCCTTTATGTAATAATACATGTGATGTCACAATATATGTTCAATATGTGTTGGCTAAGAATGAAGAATAATAATCACGCTCTGATAAATGTTATAATAATCATAATAGCATTTAATATTTGTTAGTTTTATGGCTTGATGCAAGGACATGCACTGGGGGACATGTCCACTAAATTCTTTTATCGGACGGCTTCTGTAGTTTTATGGGTGGGTGGAAAGCATGTGCACTAGGGACATGTTAAATCTTTGGAGTGTTTGAACTGGTATAGTACATGTTCTAGGTAATACTCTATCATTTAGTACCTAGGCATTTACTTGTCCTAACCATAAGTGTATAGATATAATATCATTGATTTGCATTAACATTCACCTTCATCATTCTCCTGAAGTCTTTTAGGTTTGTTTTCTATAAATTTCAACTTGTAAATGTGTTATCTTGATCTAATGAATGGTTCTTTGTATATCAGATATGTGTGTAAAATGTGGTAATTGATAAGTGACCAGCAATGCTAAATGTGTATCTGGGTACTGAATACTAGTTGAATCTACTAGCAGAGTAAAGATGTGGAAGCTTAAAATTGCAGAAGTAACAAGTCCATGGATTGCACTTTAAACAATCACTCAGGCCTTTATATTTGGGAGTTCGATCCCGACCTTGACATTGGATCTCCAAGCCCATGACGGGCGCTGACCAGGAGATTATAAAATGAGCAGTATGACTTTATGAAATAATTATGGTTTTTTTGGAAGATTTATTATTTGATCGGGTGTATATTTATTGTACATCTGGATTTAACATCAATGGATTAAGAAACCACGTAGTAGGATTAGTTGTATAATATGTGTAGAACAAAAGTCCGCAAGAAATAAATTCCGATACATTAGTTGATGAATATTCTGGATGAAACACAGAATGATATAAGTGCATCTAATCTGACTCTGTCTTTTTATTTATATACACTTATTGTTGATAGATAAATAAAAAGAAGTGTATAATATGTGGTTAAATTTATAATATGTGGTTAAAGGGATCATATTATATTGTACATTATTCATGAAAAGTTTAATTATAACGACTCATAGGTGCAATTCTTAAATAATTAATTAAACAAAATGTGTGTACTGGTTTTGACAACAGTGTATTGTTTTTATTATTTATGTGTGATTTATTGTGTATAGAGTTGAATTATGTAATTTATTATTGAGTTATATTATTTTGTTTCGCTTTTAAAAGTGATTTTATTACAGTTTTATTTACATAAATATTTGGATTTTCTCTAAAATTGGTTTTATAATCTTATAATTTCAATAATTATTTTTAGGATTTTATAAAATTGAGAAATCAATATTTCATTAATTATTTATCTTTAAATGATTTTCTGATTGCATTTATTTGTAAAATCCGTATTTAAATCCAGGATTCTTTAAAAATTACGAAACTCATATTTTATGAAGTTTATAATATTCTGAGAATTTTAAAATTATTTTGGCAATTTTTGGGATTAATTACACCCGCGCGTTGATTCATCTAATCGCTAAATGCGGGTATTTCTTGCACTCCAAAATTTGTTTTAAAATTACGAAATTTATGTTTTTATTAAGTTTGGGATATTTATAACATTTTAAGATTATTTTGGTTCGGATCTGATTAAAATTTATTTGCATATCGTATCCATAAAATAAGCTAAATCGATCGAGTCAGGGACAGTTTATTAATTTTTGGTCGCATGTCTCGCTTATTTGCTTCGTGGCAGTCGAAAAACACACACATAAAACATCAGTCTCACCCTCCTCTCTCATCTCTCGATATCTCTCGAACTCTCTCTGTTTTTATCTCACAAAAATCTCTCTCTTCTCTATCTTTTTTACTCCCCCGTCCGCGTTTCTCTTTCTCCTCTTCTCCCGGTGTTTCCGGTCACCGCTGTTCCTGTTTTCCGGCTATTTCTACGGTGATCCGCCGCTTATTTGTAGCTTGGCTGGTTCGATTCCTATACACATACATATAATTGCGTATGTGTTCGTTTGTGTGTGTGTTCGATTGTGTGTGTGTTCGATTGTGTGTGTGAGTGAAGTGTGTGTGTTGTGTGCGTGTGTTTGTGTTTGTAGGTGTGTGTGCGGCTGTGGCCGTGTTTGTGGCCGTGTCTCTGTGCTTCCCTGTTCTCTGTTGGACTGTATTGTTAGGCCTGTTAGTTGGGCCTTGATATTGGGCCTCTAATATTGAGGCTGATTGTGTGCAGTTGGTTTTGATGTGATTTTATTTGATTTTTGCAGGAATAAATTGATTAAATTTCGTGAAATAATAAAATTGCTTTCGGGAAATTAATTTCGTGATTGGTGAAATTTACGTTGGAAACCCGAAATTAATCGGGTACCTGTAAATTTTACCGCCATTGACGATGACTTCAGTGAGTCAACGGTGGACGGTGATGATACGTTCTGAGTCCTAAATTTTATAAATAAATAAAACAATTCGTATAATTGGTTTCGTATGCAAATGATTTTGGAATTGCAGAAATTGTGTTGCGAGTTGTGGATTGTGAATTGTTGTGAAATTTGGACGTCGATTATGATCTACGGGTAGGCTTATAAACAGAAAAGTTGCTGTCAAAAATTTTCTAAAAATTTATTTTAAGTATGAGAAATGTACTTTAGTATATAAAACGTGTTACCCTTTTTCGAATACGAAGTACGTGATTATGTGTATAATTATTATACGAGTCGGGTTATCGAATTGGGTTATTAGGATTCGAGGATATCAAGCATACAAGTATAACTGATTAGGGTATTCTGTTATTGTAGATCCCAGTCGGGTTTCGCAAGGACCGACGTTAGCGTAAAAGCTACTTAGGGTTTCCGGAAGCATTGCAAGGCAAGTACCCTGACCATTATTTATGGTTCAGTACGTATGAATAGATTGTTGTTTTATTTCCGTAAAGAAACATAAACGTTTTAAGTTACGTATCCCCTATAGTTATAAATCATTGTTTTAAACCTGTTTTGGGGAAAAGTAACTTCAAAAGGTACCTATCTCGAATGAAAATGATTTGTGAACCAGTTTTGCGTGTGTTGTTAAAATGAATGGTTTTGAAATGAGAAAGGTACAAGTGTTTTGAAAACTGGATAAAATGATCAGATATGGGATACATAGGGGCCATAGCAGGCCTATTGAGGTATCATATCGAGAAAGAATCTGTTTAGTGTAAGAGGCTAATTCGGTTGTGAGCAATTCATAATCGATTAGTCCAGCAGGTCAGAGACCTAGCTAGTCTCTGAGTTCCAGAATAGGTATATGGGATGGTAGTTGGAGCCGTCTGGTGTTAATAGCCTGATCAGCTGTCTTCACATATCTGTTACGTATCTGATTTGGCTTTGTGATTCCCGTGAGGGAAAAAGTGATTGATAAAGTTGATTAATAAATATGAATAGCAAGCTATAATTGGACTCTGGTATTGACACAACACACAACTACGTATGTTTTATTAAGAGCATTCTAGTCAGAGATATCCAGTTTCCTTATTTACTATTGTTCGAAATGATTTACAGATTACGAATTTCATGTTGATTATAGTTCTGTTCCTACACTTGTTTACATTACTATTTTTATCTTGATATTCATATGTTGGTACTGCTGAGCGATTATGCTCACCCTTACAACTTGTTATATATATATCGCAGATGCCTAGAAGACCATTCAGACCTTGGCAGAACCGTGTCTCAACCCCTTTAGGACCCGGCTCCTCAAAGGTTGTTGGTATCAGACCATGTGCGGTCTGATGAGTTTCTGAATAAGTTAGTGTGTCGGACTTTTTGAATAAATGGTTTGTAATAATGTGTAGCTTGGTATGGGGTCGTGTTAGTATATAATAATAATAATCTTGTTGTTTATATTTCTTTTTATCGTGTTTAGTGACGTCAACTCCTGACCCCGGGGTTGAGGCCGTCACATTAATCGATCACCGATTTAAATTATTATTACTTGCGTAGAAATGATGGATTACTAGATGCCGCTCATTGTTTACGATTTTATATTATATTTAAAATTTATAATAACCTATAGTCTCACAAAAAAAATATTTGAAGGATTTTTAATTAAAATTGGATTTATATTAAATTAAAATAAATCATACTATTTATAATATTAATTAAGTTCGAGTTAATTAATTAGATAAATAATAATTTTCGAATCTACTAATATTAATTATAAAATTTATTTGTTAAATATTTAAGTGAGACTTCGTTATAATACAAATATGGATTTTGAATTAATAATAACTCCTAATTAGTTAAGAGTTATAATTCATTTATCTACCATTTATATAAGATCTCTTGTATGGCTGATTTTGTGTGCAAGATCTTGATTAAAAAACCCTAGCCACCAAGAGAGAAGATGGAGAGAGAAAGAAGAAACGATTTTGTGGTAGTGTACATTCAATCCAATCCTTGTATTCAAGCATTCGTGTGACGACTGAGAATTTTGCGACGTAATTAAGTCAATAAAGTATGCTTTATGTGATGTGATTATAGTTATGTGATAAAGTGTTGATTAAATGTCTCTACTGTATATTAGAATCTAGGAGCGTAAGTAAAAGCGTTCCAATTTAAAGAGTCAGCTTAGGAGATAAGCTGTGTTGTCGGGCCGTCAGGTAGAACGGGACCCGTCCTAATAGGGGTTTTAAGGTATTTAAAATGTGAAATATGAATGATTGTGTGAAATAAAATGTTTAAGTAAAGTATTGCGTCTTAGTGACGTGTTGGTCGATAATAAGAAGCGTAATCGAAACGCTGAGCGTCGGGCCGTCAGGATGAACGTGACCCGGTACGCGTAGAAAAGGATAAAGATTAAAGAAGGACAAATTTTATGATCAAACATAAGTCGTGATGTGTTCGTATGTGTGTTTGCTTGTCCATATGCATGATTACGTGATCGGTTGACATTTTTCTGGATTTAAGAGAATTATTTGATTTAAATAAAGGTTTATTTAACCTTCGCGCATTTTTATAAAATTATCTGAGTAAGATAAAAACATGGGATTTGTTTTGTTATTGTCATAATATTCCTAGAGACTTTTTAAAAATGATGGACGGATTTATTTGCTGGTCGTTGTATTTTAAATTGATTTTTATGTGATAAAATGCTATTATTCGCACGAATTTGCGAAAATCATATAAAATCAACCATTCGCTCAAAAGTTTATTATGAGTAATGGTTGGAAAGCTAAATTCGAGATCTATATCTTAAAATTATCATTTGCAATAATTTTCGACTTTCCGAGAGAGATATATTTTATATTTGATTTTAATCTTATTTTAGTAAAAAAAGGATTAACCAAACATAAAAGGGGATTTGTTAATTACTAAAATGCCCCTACCCTCTAAGCATATATATAAACTCATTTCCTCCTCCTTCTCTTCTTTTCCACCCGGCCACTCTCTCATTCTCTCATTTCTTTTTCTCTCATCTCTCTCTCTCTCTCTCTCTCTCTCTCTCTCTCTCTCTCTCTCTCTCTCTCTCTCTCTCTCTCTCTCTCTCTCTCTCTCTCTCTCTCTCTCTCTCTTCCTCTCGGTATATATCTAGAATTTCATTCTTGTTCCATATGTGAGCTTTGATACACTTGCATGTATAGTTTGATACATGCATGCGGTTGTGTGCGTGTGTGTAGGTTCGGCTATGCCGAGTTGTTGTTTTATAAAAACAAGATGATGTGAATTTGTGGTGATCATGTCTCGTATGTGCTTGTTGTCATGATTTTTAGAAGTAATCGGAGGTTTTAAGGTTGGAAACCCCAAAATGGGGCACCACCGAGAAACCACCGCCACCGGTGATGAACTCCGGTGAACCGGTGGTGAGTTGTGATGTTAAAAACTGAACTCCAATTTCACAAACTTGATTTTTGGTGTTGCATGCTTGGTTTGTTTGAAATTTGAAAAAAAAGGGGTTTTGGTACTTCCTTTGAAATTTAAGTATATGATTGATAAATGGATTGCTTTGATTGCTTTAAAAGAATTTGGATGTGTGCAAGTGATTTGATGTTTAGAAAATCGAATTTGAAGGTTGTATGTTGGGGTTTTGGTTCGGCATTGTACTAGGGGAATTAGATTTGGTGGCTTAATCTTAGTGTAAACTAAGTCTAATTAGAGAAAAATGTGATTGCATGTTAGTTTAAAGGAAGAAATAATAATGCATGTCATTGTTTGGTCCTTGAAGTTGTGAATCATGATTTTAGCCGAATGGAAAATGGGTTTAGAAGAGATTTACTTGATGATTAAGTGAATGCATGCATGTTGATTGGATAATTTGATTATAGCTTGGATTACTAGGTGATGTTTTGTTTTGTGATTCGAAAATTGTGATGAAATTGAGTTGAATGACTAAGTTATGGTTTAAAACATGTTAAAAATGTGATATAAAACTTTGCATGTCAAAATTGATCCTTGCATGTGTGATTTCTTGAAAAACCCGAATGGGTCTTATGCTTAAAAAGAGAATTAAGTTGATTTTTGTGAGTTTATATGCTAATTATCTTAGTTACTAATAAGAACTTGGTTGCATGACATTGATTAGATTATGCTTATGTTCGAATTTGATAATTAAAGAGGATGTTGAATTTTGATTCTTAAAATAAATAAGATTCGGTTTTTGGACTAAAAGAATAAAGCGTAATTGCGTAAAAGACCCTTGTAATACGCATACCAAAGAGGTTTATTGTGTTTGATTATATGAGATTGATATTGAGTATACGTGGTTGTGTTTTATGTGTATGGCCGAATGGCATATAAGTAGAAAAGTGAATGATTTGGTTCAAATACCTTGCTAAGTAATTGCATGTGAAATTCTAGGAGATAGGTGACTTATTTGTGGTTATTGTGGTTCGAATTAAAGAAAAGAAAATAAAGTGGTTTATTATCAAGGAACTCTAAGTGACAGTTATGGTCGCAAAAGATTTAGTCGTGAATAAATCATGTATTCGTAAGAGCTATACTCGTATGATTTAAGTCGATTGTCGAGTATATATATAAAGGTGTAAAGGTTAGAAATAAAGTATATGATGTGTGATGTGCTATGTGCTTATATGTATAAGCTATACTCGTATATTGAGTCAAGAGTATAATCGAGTTATCGTATTGAGTGATCGTTCCGGGAACGAGAGTTGAGAACTGATTAAGATTTTGGTTTTAATTGTAGATTCAGAGCGTGAGGGCATTCAGGCTAGGAAAGGAAAGGGTATACGAGGTGGCAGTAGTTCAACCTTCAGGAAAGCGAATTTGGGAAAGTAACTCTCATTACTTGTGAAAATGGTTATAGAGAGGTTATTGTTCATACCATGTAGAGTATGGAACTGTTTAATTAATGATCCCCTGTTAATGACTTGAGATACCCTGTCTTTGATCTTGTTAAACAATTATTGATAAGCTTACTGGTTCGACCCTTTGGTAACCTGTCTTTTCTGTTCAAGTTACTTGTTAAGCCATGAACTGTTATAAACCCTATAATTACCTTTACGAACCCCTTGTAATGATACCTTATTTCTTGATCACCATATTTCCTATTAATCCCTGAAACAGATATTGATCCTTCTGATTTAAGTACCTTATTATCCTTGATTCAGATTCCTTAGAGTTATTCCTTGCTTGTCTTTGAATCACTCCCTTAACTTTGTTCTCTTGAAATTTGACTTAAGAATGAGTTTTGACTCAAAAGAGTTTGAATGATTTCATATTCTTGGTAATGATAAAACGAATTTAGAAAACCTACTTTTTCCAACTCAAGGTTTTCCAAACGAATTCCTGATGGATTGGATTGTGGCGTAAGAGGCTAGTGGGACTAGTCCAGTCATGGTAAGAGGCTAGCGGGGCTAGTCCAACTTAAGGCTGAAATTATGTCGATTGGTACCTTAAAGACCGGATGGAGGTCAGTACGGGCTGATCACCCGTATTATGATGAAATGAAAGATAAAGTGATCCAATCAAGGGTTCTATATTGATTACTTAAAATGGAACTGAAACTTCCTGCTCAATAATTGATTCTTGAAAATGAAAAATGGTTTATATTGTTGAGAAAAGAGTTGATTGTGATAATGTGAAGCCTAAAGCTCAAGAACCCGGATTTTGAATCTGTTGATCATATAATTGATTCCATATATTGAACTATTGTTGCTTTCCCTTTTCTGAAAGATCTGTTCAGATCCTTTAATGATTTATGATGAATGTCGGCTTTCACCCTGTTTTGAGCCTTGTTCCTTGAAAGCCTCACATTTTTCGTTCATAACCCTTACTTAGCCAAAAAGATGGAAATCTTCCACCTAGAGCAAATAAAGGAGAATGCCCTGAGATTGGTAAAGTATATTGTGGATTTTATATCGTAGAACTGCTTTATAGTTACTTACTGAGTTTTATACTCATATGTTTTGTTTTAATCTAACCATGGAAGTTAAGCAAGAAGATGGCCAGGCTTAGGCTCACTGCTCGTAAGAGCGTGCCTGGTGGTCCCTATCGTGTTGAGGGCTTCTGGTTGCCAGAGCAGGTAGTGGTATTTCTGAGTGAGCAAGCGCTTAGAAGGAAAATTGTAAAGATATAATGGGTTATCTGTCGGTTCCAAGCGGAATCGATTATGTTTATTTATTATTATTTTAGGGTTGTAAGTTATATTTTCTGATTGGTAGTTTTAATCTTGTCTCATACTTTATCCTGTTTGATCCTTTTAGTAGTTAATCGGGGTTTATGCTTATTTAATTATTAGATTAAAGGTGTGTGGGTCCTCATTTCCTAACCCCGAGATTGAGGCCGTCACAAGTTGGTATCAGAGCTACAGGATCTAGTCCCTGAGACAAGTTAGGCCTAAAAAGGGTATTTTGGGTATATATTTATATCGCGAGAGAGTTCGACTCATATAGAGTTGAGTTAGACTATTAGGTATAGTCTAAGGAGAGTGTGTGCTAGTGAAAGTGGAAACTAGATTTAGGGTGTGAGTTAGCTGGAAGCTTTATTTAACCCTAACATTATTTCTTGGTTGTTGTTTTGTGTTTTCTCTCAGGATCCCAGTAGTGGTAGTAACTCAGATTCAGAGATTAGTTTGACCGGTACCCTAATGGACCCTATTCCACCCTCTCTAGAGGAGCCTGTGTATGTTAGTTCAGACCCAGAGGAGGACCCTTCTGAGAGTAGTGAGATCCCTATGCAGATTTCACCCTTGAGGCCAGATTTAGAGACCACTGCCCCTGAGCCAGAGTCTGAGATGCCTAAGACTGTACCTATCAGTGTTGGTGGCAAGTTAGCCCAGGATCGAGACTTTTTTTACTCCCGTATTCCTGAGTTGGGAGCTTTGGTGGATAGGTTGATTCGAGACTCTAGGCAGAGCACTTCGGTAGTAATGGAGGAGTGGAGAGCTAGGATTCAGTTGGTGGAGCAGGTTGCCCGGAGGAGATTGGATGAGGGACCATCCACTAGTGATGTTAATGCTGAGTCCCGGAGGCTGCATAAGATCATTCGCTAGATGTTGGTTGTGTTGAGAGAGATCCTGGATGATTAGACGGGACTGTTGGTTGAGCCCGTAGTTGTTGTTTTTTTTCAGCGCCAGTAGTCTTTGGGATACTTGGTCAGATGCCGGGATCCCTTTTCATCATTTGTTATGTTGTGTTTCAGATCTATGTGGTAGTTGGTAGAAGTTGGGGGTAGATAGGGGGATATTTTCCAGTTTTTCCTCTGTTTAACCCTGCTTTATTATTCTACCTTATTTCAGAACTTGTGATAGCCAGACTTTTCTTTATGTACCCTTTGTTTAAATAAATCTATTATCTTGTTTTCCATTGTGCACCCTAAACATCTCATAAACTGTTCTATATATCATGTTTCTATACAACCATGTTTAAAATTTGTAAAACCCTATCATGTGCCATGAGAAAACAATACTGATATGAGAATTATGTAGTAATAGGATTGCATGTGCAAAATTGGGTAAAGCTTAAAACCCGCAAAAAGATTTCATAATAAAATATTGTTATATATGCCATGCTATCGTATTGCTAAATAATTGCTCAATCAGGTTTATAAGAAATGGCCAACTCACCAGATCACCAAGAAGAAGAAATTCCAACCCAAGACCCAGAAGTAAACCCAGAAACCACCATGATGAGCAGACTTGCTCAGCTTTTACAACAACCTATGGCCCCTAAAGTTGGAAACTTCAAACACTTTCAATCTGTTCATCCCCCAGAGTTCTTAGGTTTTCCAGACCCGATTAAAGCACAGTCATGGTTAAGAGAAATGGAAAAAGCTTTTGAGTTAGCAGAAGTTAATGGACGACAAGAAAGCTCAGTATGCAAGTTATTACCTTAAAGACGAAGCAAGTTTCTGGTGGGAATCTTCAAAGGCGTTGTTGGAAGGTAAGGACTTAACATGGGAGAAATTCACTGAGATGTTTCTGGAGAAGTATTTGCCAAGCTATATGCAAGATCAATTGGAAATGAAATTTCTGGACCTTAGGCAAAAGGATGTGTCGGTAGCGGAATATGAAGTGAAATATTCGGAGTTGTCTAGATTCGTACCTGAGTATGTGAATACGGAGGCGAAGAAGGCTAAGAAGTTCCAACAGGGACTTAAGCCATGGATTAGGAGTCAAGTAGCGTTGTTGTAAATCAAGAATTATGCTGCCTTGGTACAGAAGGCAATGATAGTGGAAGGTGAGCGTGAAGCTGCGAGGAGAGAAAATGAAGAAAGAAAAAGGAAATTTGAAAGCTCAGAGCAATAGCAAGGAAGCTCGAAGTTTAGAGGAAAGTTTGGAAGGAATGGTGGAGGTCAAAACCAAAAGTTTTAGAAGTTTAAACTCGGTAACGGAGCTCAGAAGAACCGTTTCCAGAAAGCAGGACAACCGGGGAAGGATAACAGACCTCAGATTCAAGAATGCAAGAGTTATGGAAAGAGACACCCAGTAAGGTGTAATAAGTTGGATGTGACCTGTTTCAAATGCAACCAGAAGGGGCATTATTCTTCAGAATGTCCAAACGGAGCAAAAAAGCCTGACTTGGCTTATTTCAAGTGTGGAAAGGTGGGCCATCTGGCCAGGAATTGCAAGGAGCCTGTTCAAAAGGCCAATGTTCTTAGGATTGCTGGACCGCCGTCTCTCCCAACACCATCAGCTCAACCCAGAGCTAGAACCTTTAATATGACAATGAAAGATGCGGTGCAAGATGTGGACGTGGTAGCAGGTAAGCTTGTTATTAACTCAGTAAAAGTAAAAGTATTGATGGATTCTGGAGCAACTAGATCTTTTATCTCTGAAAGTATTCTTGATAAGTTAAATTGTGTTGCACACCCTCTGGAACCTAATTTGGTTATAGAGGTAGCAAATTAAAAGAAAGTTATTGTTAGCAAAGTTTATCCCGATTGTGATGTGATTATAGAAGGTCGGCACTTTTCTGCCGACTTAATTCCTTTTAAGTTAGGAGAGTTTGAGGTTATGCTAGGAATGGATTGGTTGTCAAACCACAAGGCACAAATAGAATATAAAAGTAAGAAGGTGAAGTTAAGAACCAAGGATGGTGAGGAAGTGATATTCAAAGGAAAGAGGCAAGAGAAGAAATTCCTAACGGATATCGAGACGAGGAGATTAATACGTCAAGGATGCGAAGTTTATTTGGCTCATGTTATGGATGTAGAGCAAGAATCTGTAAGGATCGATGATATTCCAATAGTAAGAGATTTTCCGGATGTGTGTCCTGATGAATTGCCTGGACTACCTCCAGATAGAGAGATCGAGTTTATGATTGATTTGGCTCCTGGAACGGAACCAGTATCGAAAGCTCCCTATCGTATGACACCAATCGAGATGAAGGTATTGGCCGCTCAGTTGCAAGAATTATTGGATAAAGGAGTAATTCGGCCGAGTGTATCCCCGTGGGGCGCACCGGTGTTGTTTGTAAAGAATAAGGATGGAAGTATGAGGTTGTGCATTGATTATCGCGAATTGAATAAATTGACGATTAAAAATAAGTACCCTCTACCGCGGATCGATGACTTGTTTGATCAATTAAAAGGAGCTTCGTGTTTCTCCAAGATTGATTTAAGATCTGGGTATCATCAATTAAAGATTAAAGCGGAAGATATACCCAAGAAAGCATTTTGACCGAGATATGGGCACTATAAGTTTTTGGTAATGGCATTTGGTTTGACGAATGAACCAGCCACATTTATGGATCTTATGAACCGAGCGTTCAAGCAATATTTGGATAAGTTCGTTATTGTGTTTATTGACGATATACTGATTTACTCTAAGACGGAAGAAGATCATAAGGAGCATTTGAGGATTTTCTTGGAAACTCTGAGAAAAGAGAAGCTGTACGCTAAGTTTTTGAAGTGTGAATTTTGGCTGAAGGAAGTGCAATTTCTTGGTCATGTTGTTAATAAAGAAGGAATCAAAGTGGACCCAGCCAAGATAGAAGCTGTAATAAATTGGGAAAGACCCGAGACTCCTACGGAAGTCAGAAGTTTTCTGGGATTAGCTGGATATTACAGGAGGTTTGTGCAAGATTTCTCTAAGATTAATGTCCCATTAACGAAGTTGACAAGAAAGAACGAGAAGTTTGTATGAACGGAAAAGTGCGAGGAAAGTTTTCAAGAGTTAAAGAAGAGGTTGGTAACCGCCCCAATATTGGTGTTACCAGATGAAAAAGGAGAATTTGTGGTATTTAGTGATGCTTTATATAAAGGACTTGGATATGTGTTAATGCAACATGGGAAGGTAATAGCTTATGCGTCAAGGCAACTCAAGCCGCACGAGCAAAAGTATCCAACGCATGATTTGGAATTGGCAGCAATTTTGTTTGCCCTTAAGATTTGGAGGCATTATTTATACGGGGAAAAATGCGAGATTTATACAGATCATAAGAGTTTAAAGTATATCTTCACTCAAAAGGAATTGAATATGAGACAAAGAAGGTGGTTAGAATTGATCAAAGATTATGATTGTGCGATAAACTATCATCCCGGAAAGGCAAATGTGGTAGCAGACGCTTTAAGTCACAAGGAAAGGTTGAATATGTTAACGTCATCGGAAGAATTGATCATGGATTTTGAAAAGATGGAAATAGAAGTGCAAACTCCAGAATTTGGAGGTCAAGCTATATATGTGATGTCATTTCAACCCGAAATTTTGGAAAAGATTCGATGCTGTCAAGAGCAAGTGATGAATCACGAAAAGGGTAAGTTGACAGGAGAAGAAATTAAAGGTCAAAAGGATGGAAAAGGAATATACCGTGTTAACTCACGTATTTGGATACCTAACGTCGTGGAACTAAAGCACGAGATTTTTCACGAAGCACATAACTCGAGATTTTCAATTTACCCTGGAAGTACGAAAATGTACCAGGATTTAAAAGAAAGTTATTGGTGGCCAAACATGAAGAAGGAAATTGCGGAATGGCTAAGTAAGTGTTATACGTGCCAAAGAGTCAAAGCAGAACATCAGAGGCTAAGCGGATTGCTTCAGCCCTTGGATATACCAGAATGGAAATGGGAACATATAGCGATGGATTTCGTGGTAGGATTACCTAAAACCAAGTCTAATCATGATGCGATTTGGGTGGTAATCGATCGGTTGACGAAGTCAGCACATTTCTTGCTAATAAATGAAAGATTTTCTTTGGAAAAGTTGGTCAAATTGTATTTGGATGAGATTGTGATGCATCATGGAGTCCCTGTATCTATCGTGTCTGATAGAGATCCAAGGTTTAACTCGAGATTTTGGAGGTAATTTCATGATCATTTGGGAACTAAGATGAAAATGAGTAAGGCATATCATCCGCAGACAGACGGACAAAGTGAAAGGATAATTCAGACAATTGAAGATATGTTGCGAACCTGCGCAATAGATTTTAAAGGAAATTGGGACGATTATTTACCGTTAATTGAGTTTTCCTACAATAACAGTAATCACGCGAGTATTGGTATGCCGCCTTATGCAGCGTTGTATGAAAGAAAATGTAGATCCCCTACGTATTGGGACGAAGTTGGTGATCACAAATTAATTGGCCCAGAGATAGTTCAACAAACGAAGGAAAAGGTAGAAATGATTCGAAAGAGATTAATTGCAGCTCAAGATCGACAAGCAAAGTACGCAAATCAAGAACGAAAAGATGTGCAATTTGAATCTGAAGACAAAGTCTTATTAAAGATATCTCCTTGGAAGGGTTTAACCCGATTCAGAAAGAAAGGAAAGTTGAGTCCTAGGTATATTGGACAATTTGAAGTACTGCGACGAGTTGGGAATGTGGCATATGAATTGACGCTAACTCTGCAAATGCAACATCTACACAATATATTCCATCTATCTCTTCTGAAGAAGTATAATGCTGATGCGAGCCATGTGATTGAATTGGAACCAATGGAAATCCAACCAGATTTGTCTTATGTGGAACAACCATTTTGGACCGAAAGGAAAGGACACTTAGAAATAAAGTTGTACCTCTAGTTAGAGTATTGTGGAGAAATCCACTAGTTGAAGAATCGACTTGGGAATTAGAGAGTGAAATGCAAGAAAAGTATCCCCATCTATTTGATTAGATTAGATTCTAGGGACAAAATCCTTTTAAGGAGGGTAGATTGTGACGACTGAGAATTTTGTGACGTAATTAAGTCAATAAAGTATGCTTTATGTGATGTGATTAGAATTATGTGATAAAGTGTTGATTAAATGTCTTTACTGTATATTAGAAACTAGGAGCGTAAGTAAAAGCGTTCCAATTTAAAGAGTCAGCTTAGGAGATAAGCTGTGTTGTCGGGCCGTCAGGTAGAACGGGACCCGTCCTAATAGGGGTTTTAAGGTATTTAAAATGTGAAATATGTATGATTGTGTGAAATAAAATGTTTAAGTAAAGTATTGCATCCTAGTGACGTGTTGATCGATAATAAGAAGCGTAATCGAAACGCTAACCGTCGGGCCGTCAGGACGAACGTGATCCGGTACGTGTAGAAAATGATAAAGATTAAAGAACGACAAATTTTATGATCGGACATAAGTCGTGATGTGTTCATATGTGTGTTTACTTGTCCATATGCATGATTACGTGATCTGTTGACTTTTTTCTGGATTTAAGGGAATTTTTTGATTTAAATAAAGGTTTATTTAACCTTCGCACATTTTTATAAAATTATCTGAGTAAGATAAAAACATGGGATTTGTTCTGTTATTGTCATAATAGTCCAAGAGACTTTTTAAAAATGATGGACGGATTTATTTGCTGGTTGTTGCATTTTAAATTGATTTTTATGTGATAAAATGCTATTATTAGCACGAACTTGCGAAAATAATATAAAATCAACCGTTCGCTCAAAAGTTTCTTATGAGTAATGGTTGGAAAGCTAATTTCGAGATCTACGTCTTAAAATTATCATTTGAAATAATTTTCGACTCTCCGAGAGAGATATATTTTATATTTGATTTTAATCTTATTTGAATAAAAAGAAAGGATTACCCAAACATAAAAGGGGATTAGTTAATTACTAAAATGCCCCTGCCCACTAAGCATATATATAAACTCATTTTCTCCTCCTTCTCTTCTTTTCCACCCGACCACTCTCTCATTCTCTCATTCTCTCATTTCTTTTTCTCTCATTTCTCTCTCTCACTCTCGAAGCTCTCTCTTCTCTCTCTCTCTTTTCCTCTCGGTATATATCTATCTTATGCACTTGATTTTTAAGGATTCTTCCATAGAATTTCATTCTTGTTCCATATGTGAGCTTTGATACACTTGCATGTATAGTTTGATACTTACATGCGGTTGTGTGCATGTGTGTAGGTTCGGCTATGCCGAGTTGTTGTTTTATAAAAACAAGATGATGTGAATTTATGGTGATCATGTCTCGTATGTGCTTGTTGTCATGATTTTTAGAAGTAATCGGAGGTTTCAAGGTTGGAACCCCGAAATGGGGCACCACCGAGAAACCACCGCCACCGGTGATGAACTCCGGTGAACCAGTGATGAGTTGTGATGTTAAAAACTGAACTCCAATTTCACAAAACTTGATTTTTGGTGTTGCATGCTTGGTTTGTTTGAAATTCGAAAAAAGGGGTTTTGGTACTTCCTTTGAAAGTTAGGTATATGATTGATAAATGGATTGCTTTGATTGCTTTAAAAGAATCTGGATGTGTGCAAGTGATTTGATGTTTAAAAAATCGAATTTGAAGGTTGCATGTTGGGGTTTTGGTTCAGCATTGTACTAGGGGAATTAGATTTGGTGGCTTAATCTTAGCGTAAACTAAGTCTAATTAGAGAAAAATGTGATTGCATGTTAGTTTAAAGGAAGAACTAGTAATACATGTCATTTTTTGGTCTCTGAAGTTGTGAATCATGATTTTAACCGAATGGAAAATGGGTTTAGAAGAGATTTACTTGATGATTAAGTGAATGCATGCATGTTGATTGGATAATTTGATTATAGCTTGAATTACTAGGTGATGTTTTGTTTTGTGATTCGAAAATTGTGATGAAATTGAGTTGAATGACTAAGTTAAGGTTTAAAACAAGTTGAAAATGTGATATTAAACTTTGCATGTCAAAATTGATCCTTACATGTGTGATTTCTTGAAAAACCCGAATGGGTCTTATGCTTAAAAAGAGAATTAAGTTGATTTTTGTGAGTTTATATGCTAATTATCTTAGTTACTAATAAGAACTTGGTTGCATGACATTGATTAGATTATGCTTATGTTCGAATTTGATAATTAAAGAGGATGTTGAATTTTGATTCTTAAAATGAATAAGATTCGGTTTTTGGACTAAAAGAATGAAGCGTAATTGCGTAAAAGATCCTTGTAATACGCATACCAAAGAGGTTTATTATGTTTGATTATATGAGATTGAAATTGAGTATACGTGGTTGTGTTTTATGTGTATGGCCGAATGGCATATAAGTAGAAAAGTGAATGATTTGGTTCCAATACCTTGCTAAGTAATTGCATGTGAAATTCTAGGAGATAGGTGACTTATTTGTGGTTGTTGTGGTTCGAATTAAAGAAAAGAAAATAAAGTGGTTTATTATCAAGGAACTCTAAGTGACAGTTATGGTCGCAAAAGATTTAGTCGTGAATAAATCATGTATTCGTAAGAGCTATACCAGTATGATTTAAGTCGATTGTCGAGTATATATATAAAGGTGTAAAGGTTAGGAATAAAGTATATGATGTGTGATGTGATATGTGCTTATGTGTTTAAGTTATACTCGTATATTGAGTCAAGAGTATAATCGAGCTATCGTATTGAGTGATCGTTCCAGGAACGAGAGTTGAGAACTGATTAAGATTTTGGTTTTTATTGTAGATTCGGAGCGTGAGGGCATTCAGGCTAGGAAAAGGAAAGGGTATACTAGGTGGCAGTAGTTCAACCTTCAGGAAATCGAATTCAGGCAAGTAACTCTCATTACTTGTGAAAATGGTTATAGAGAGGTTATTGCTCATACCATGTAGAGTATGGAACTGTTTAATTAATGATCCCCTGTTAATGACTTGAGATACCCTGTCTTTGATCTTATTAAACTGTTATTGATAAGCTTATTGGTTCGACTCTTTGGTAACCTGTCTTTTCTGTTCAAGTTACTTGTTAAGCCATGAACTGTTATAAACCCTATAATTACCTTTACGAACCCCTTGTAATGATACCTTATTTCTTGATCACCATATTTCCTATTGATCCCTGAAACAGATATTGATCCTTCTGATTTAAGTACCTTGTTATCCTTGATTCAGAATCCTTAGAGTTGTTCCTTGCTTGTCTTTGAATCACTCCCTTAACTTTGTTCTCTTGAAATTTGACTTAAGAATGAGTTTCGACTCGAAAGAGTCTGAATGATTTCATATTCTTGGTAATGTAAAATGAATTTAGAAAACCAACTTTTTCCAACTCTAGGTTTTCCAAACGAATTCCTGATGGATTGGATTGGGATGTATGTGGCTAGTGGGACTAGTCCAGTCATGGTAAGAGGCTAGCGGGGCTAGTCCAACTTAAGGCTGAAATTATGCCGATTGGTACCTTAAAGACCGGATGGAGGTCGGTACGGGCTGATCACCCGTATTATAATGAAATGAAAGATAACGTGATCCAATCAAGGGTTCTATATTGATTACTTAAAATGGAACTGAAACTTCCTGCTCAATAATTGATTCTTGAAAATGAAAAATGGTTTATATTGTTGAGAAAAGAGTTGATTGTGATAATGTGAAGCCTAAAGCTCGAGAACCCTGATTTTGAATCTGTTGATCATATAATTGATTCCATATATTGAACTATTGTTGCTTTCCTTTTACTGAAAGATCTGTTCTGATCCTTTAATGATTTGTGATGAATGTCGGCTTTCACCCTGCTCTGAGCCTTGTTCCTTGAAAGCCTCACATTTTTTCTTCATAACCCTTACTTAGCCAAAAAGATAGAAATCTGCCACATAGAGCAAATAAAGTAGAATACCCTGAGATTGGTCAAGTATATTGTGGATTTTATATCGTAGAACTGCTTTATAGTTATTTGTTGAGTTTTATACTCATATGTTTTGTTTTAATCTAACCATGGCAGCTAAGAAAGAAGATGGCCAGGCTTAGGCGCACTGCTCGTAAGAGCATACCTGGTGGTCCCTATCGTGTTGAGGGCTTCCGGTTTCCAGAGCAGGTAGTGGTATTTCTGAGCGAGCAAGCACTTAGAAGGAAAATTGTAAAGATACAATGGGTTATCTTTCGGTTCCAAGCCGGAATGGATTATGTTTATTTATTATTATTTTGGGGTTGTAAGTTATATTTTCTGATTGGTAGTTGTAATCTTGTCTCATACTTTATCCTGTTTGATCATGTTAGTAGTTAATCGGGGTTTATACTTATTTAATTATTAGATTAAAGGTGTGTGGGTCCTCATTTCCTAACCCCGAGATTGAGGGTGTCACAATTCGTGTGGATACTGATGGAGTGTAAATCGCGATAGCGAGATGTGTGGTGATTGAACATGCTTTGGGTATCATTCAACTAATTTTTAAAGCTTATTAAGGTAAACATTTTGTTCTATGAATTAAATATCTATTTTTGCATGGATCCTGCGGTGGGTTTCAAAAGTTCTGATTTTCACGTTTTTAATTACAGTTTTCATTGTGTTTTATAACTCGAAACCCTTCATTTTGATCAAATATTGATGCACGTTTAAATATCTATTATTAAAATGGTGGACATTATGGTGGAGAGAAGACAGCTGCTCGTATCCTTCAAGAAGGATTCTTCTGGCCTACTTTGTTTAAGGATGCTCATTAGTTCGTTTCAAGATGTGATCACTGCCAACGAGTTGGTAATATATTCAAGAGAGATGCGATGCCTCTTAATGTGATGCTCGAAGTTGAGATTTCCGATGTTTGGGGAATCGACTTCATGGGGTCATTTGTCTCATCCTGCAATAATCAGTATATTCTGTTGGTGGTTAATTATGTGTCCAAATGGGTCGAAGTTAAAGTGTTAACAACCAATGACGCGAATGTGGTGATTAACTTCCTTCCTAAGCAGATATTCATGCATTTCAGCACTCCAAGAGTCATAATCAATAATGAGGGATCGCATTTTTGCAATCGCAAGTTCACTACATTGATGGAGAAGTATCACGTGAATCATCGTATTGCCACAGCTTACCATCCTCAAACTAATGGGCAAGCTGAAGTTTCTAAACGGGAGATTAAACGTATCTTGGAGAAGGTGGTGAGTCCATCAAGAAAAGATTGGTCTTTGAAGCTAGATAAAGCTGTTCAGGCATATAGAATAGTATTCAAGACTCCTCTTGGTATGTCTCATTTCCAGTTGGTGTATGGGAAGGCGTGTCATTTGCCTGCGGAGTTAGAGCATAAAGCATACTGGGCTTTGAAGAAGGTAAATCTTGACTTGGAAGCTGCTGCAGAGAAAAGAATACTTCAACTAAATGAACTCGAGGAGTTTCGAATACAGGCTTATGAGAATAACAAAGTGTACAAGGAGAAAGTCAAGAGGTGGCATGATAGGAGATTAGTGCACAAATATTTTGTGTCCTGTCAGAAGGTTCTATTGCATAACTCTCGTCTCTGACTTTTTCCGAGAAAACTTAAGTCGAGGTGGTCAGGGTCATTCACGATCAAAACTGTGTTTCCACATGGAGCTGTGGAGATTTTTGATACGCAACTGATCAAGCGTTCAAGGTAAATGGGCAGAGATTGAAGCATTAATATGGTGATACGACAAACCGTGAGGTGATAAGCGCCGTTCTATCAATAACTTAATTCGAAGATTCACGTCAAGCTAGCAACATAAACCAAGCACTTCGTGGGAGGCAACCCATGTTTGTTGTATAGTAGAGTCGAAAAAAAAATGGAAAAAAAGAAAAAAAATTCAGTTTTCCAGAAAGCTGGCGTGCACGTGCCAAATGCGGGGCGGCCGCGCTGAATGAACAGGAAGCTGGCGCGTCCACGCGGAGGTTCTGGAGAAAAGAAAAGAAAAGCATAAAAACAGAAAAAAAAAACCAGAAGAAAAAGCAAAACAAAAAAACCCCAAATCCCAGCCGAATTTTATTCTTTTCTACCCTAATTCTTATTTCTACACAATCCTAACCCAAACCCATCTCCATCCTATATATATACATACATCCTACATACATCTCTATCATACATCTTCTTATTCTCTCAAAACCCTAACTTCTCATATTCATTACTTACACACCTAATCTCTATTATTCTCATGGTACCCAAAAGATTGAGAGTAGTGTTGAGTAACATCTCTAGTCACTCATTGGATTTGAGTGCTGGTGGAGCGGTGGCTCTATTTTCTTCTCCAGATGCACAAGCTGAGTTTAATTGATTGATGTCCAAATCAATTGCGAAGGAGAGGGGTTTCTTACCCACTGCGAGAGATGGAAAGCTCTTGGAGATGATTTCAGAAATGGGATTGCAAACTTTCTGCGAGGTACCTGTTGCTGTCCCGATGAGTATTGTTCAGGAGTTTTATGCAAATACAAGGGCTGATAAGAATGGGTTTTCTGTGGTACGTGGTTTGACGGTGGATTACATACCGGCGGCTATTCGTAGGGTTATCAATCAACCCGCGAGAAAGCCGATGCAGGAGGATTGGGTCCAAAAGACAAAGGAGGATTTTGATCTTGATCATATAATGGCTGAGTTATGTGTTCTGGGAACACAGTAGAAATGCAAGAAGGGCACGAATGAGCCGCTCACTTTTCCAACTGCATGCATGAACTAGTATGCTCGAGCGTGGAATGCTTTTGTGTGCGCGAATATTATTCCTTCTTCGTATCAGCATGATGTTACTGTTCATCGTGTTATTTTACTTTGGGGGATCTTGAATGAGGAGTATATGGATCTCGGCCATTTGATGTATCAGAATATGTTGCGGTTTCTGAAAACTAAGATATTTGGGGCGATTCCTCATGCCTCTATTGTGACAATGCTTTGTGTTTCATTGGGTGTTCATTGGCCAAAGTTGGAGCAGTTGCAGATGCCAAGTGCTCCTATTGATAGCTCTATTATCTCAATGATGCAAGAATGGTATGGTGGAAAGGTTGATGAGAAGGGTCTGGGTTACTGTTATGGTGTCCAGCCATCCGATTAGACTTATGCTGGCGGTTCTTCTCTGGCTAGGCGTGTAGTTTGGAGAGCCGCTCGAGGAGAGGCTAGTTCTTCACGTGCTCAGCAGGAGAAAGGGGAGGGTTTTAGGCTTGGCGATGCGCAGTTTCGGAGATTGGCCAGGCGCATGGATGCGATGCACGACAAGCAAAGTCATTTTGCGGCCGACTTGACACAGGCTTTGGCACTGCTTTCCGAGCCACTGGTATTGAGTTTGATTGGCCGGTGTTTGGTGATGATTCTGTATATCCGCTACCTGATACACCACCCGAGGAGGGTGATGATTCTGATAACTAGGTATGCCTGAAATCCTTATTATTACCTTCAATGAGGACATTGAAATTTTAAGTTTGGGGGTGATAATGTAATGATTAGTTTGTGTGTGTCCATATAGATTCATATAGATTCATGTTGCATGTATAGTTGTATTTTATTCATATTTTGTATGATTGTTCATATAGGACATTTTTGTTTGTATTTTTATGTGAGTCCATGTAGTTGTATGTGCATGCATATAACATGACCCTTAGGTTGAACTAATTCTGATTGATAAGTTGATGTTAATTTGAGTGTGATGATGATAAATAGAGGGTTCTTTAAGTCTTAACGAATCGATTTGCATGCCCAGAAAAAAAAATTCACAAGTCCTATAGGATTGCTTTTGAGCTAGATCATGATCATACTTGTTTATTTGTTGAGATTTAATCACTTGTTTTTATCTAAAATTGTTGGTATTCTCATAATGACGTAAAAATACTAAATTTTGAACTAGGAAAAAACTTGGATTTCATTGCTAGTTGTGAATAAGGCTAGGCGTCAAATGGCTAGTAGCCGACTCATAATTTATGAGTAGTCTAGGAAGTAGACAGCCCGCGCGCCCACGCCAAGTACCGCACGCCCGCGCTATAGTCCGAGCCAGAATCCTATTCTGACTTAAATTCGAAGATTTAGCGAGCCCAAGTCATCCAGAAGCCTATATATATAAATAAAAAGACGTTTTTAATAATAAAGAGAATAGGGAGAGTAATACGAAGACCTAGAGAGCACAAGGCGGCTACGGAGAAGAAGACTTTTGTATTTTTCATTATAGTTGTACTTTAGATGTTTGTTTTTGATTTGTCTTTGAACCCTAATACTCTTATCTTGTTTATTATCATATTTTCATTGAAACCCATGATGACGATGAGTTCGATCATGAACTAATCGTTGTCATGGGGTTCTAGCGGATTTATCTATGGATTTCAATAGTTAATTATTTTATAATTCATTGTGTGTGGTGAATTATGATTTCCTAGTTTGGTTGTGCTTATTCGTCTTTGATGCGTAGCTAACATCTAAGATTGTTTATTAATCTCTATTGAAGTGACGGTGAATATAGAGGTTTAGAACTTGCCATGCTAGCATAGGTTTATATATGAATTTACATGCATAAAATTTTAACCATCTTATTCACCCTATGTAATCACGATAGATAACTTGCTCTTAAACCATTATGTTTTCAATCTTTATAGACATATAGGGACTAAGCATAATTATCTATCGTGATTACATAGGGTGAATAGGATGGTTAAAATTACCCATGAATTATGCATGTAAATTCATACATAAACCTATGCTAGCATGGCAAGTTCTAAACCTCTATATTCACCGTCACTTCAATAGAGATTAACAAACAATCTTATATGTTAGCTACGCATCAAAGACGAAATGTGGATGTTTGATAGTAAGCTATACGTATAACGAAAGTTAGTGTATACTACTTTCGTGTTATCTGATTAGTTGTCATCACTATCACATGCTAGGATAAAAACATAACTTTGAATGAAGTATTTAATGAAGTTAGGATCCTATGTTTATTCTCATATTAGTAATTCAATCTTATTTCTCTTAGTTACTGTTAATTATTATAATCTCTTAGTTAAATCAAAACTCAATTTGTTACTTGTCTTAGCATTGAACGATAGCCATACATTGTTGCATAAGTGCATAATTTGAATTTAACCTATTCTGATTCTCTATGGGAACAAACTCGACTTAAATCTTATACTACTTGTGATCATATGCGCTTGCGTGTATTTTCACGTGTGTTTTACTGCGAACAATTATCGTATGTTATGATCATATTTGTTGCCTTATTGATCATGAGTTTCAACTTCATTTTACTTTTCCTTTATTGGCTTAATTCTTTAAGTGTTTTATATTTAATTAATTTTTATCATTTGAAAAAGAAAGTTTGTATCTTAGGCATCAAGTTGTAGAGAAGTATTTTGTTGGATAATAGGATATTTATTTGTAATTTATTGACATCTTGAATTTTAAATTTATGGTGCATTAATTTCTATTTATTATGATTATTTTATCGTAGGGAACCTATAACGCCCTCCAAACCCGGGGTCTAGGTTTGGGGGTTACTAGCTAATTACCAAACCTATACAAACTTGTATAATAATTATGCAACATATATCTAACCCCTTTTTACAATTAACCATGATCTTTTTAGGTTAAAGTATTAAAATAAGAACAATACTCTACTTTTATTACAAACCAAATTCAAAATCTCATAATGCTCTCTTTATTACAAACCTCTATCTAACAAATTTTAAATTAAATTCACTTTTATTCAAACACACACATTATCTACCTACACTACACCTGCTCAGGTAACTCAAAGCTTTCTTCCTGAATGGGAATCAACACTTTTGATATTAAA
This sequence comes from Apium graveolens, assembly GCF_009905375.1. Classification (NCBI taxonomy): domain Eukaryota; kingdom Viridiplantae; phylum Streptophyta; class Magnoliopsida; order Apiales; family Apiaceae; genus Apium; species Apium graveolens. Next base: position 136,442,751 of record NC_133648.1, on the reverse strand, counting down.
GGGTCCCGCTGCTTGACTCATTTCTTTATCACGCCAGTCCTGATAGGTTTCATTTTCCTTCTTAATTGAAAACAATAAGTTGAATAACAACAAAAAGGGGGTTGAGCCATAAGTTGCTCAACAAGTCCATAATATATAAAAGCAGTATTATACTAAGCTAAATGAACCGGTACTTTGGTTAATCTGCAAAGATAAAACCTCGCAAGGAAAAATAAAGGCTATTTTAGGCGACTATCAATAAACTAAACTAGACACAAGTTCGCACATATATCCTGCTGATCAGCCAGGATACAGTGCAGATCCATACCTCAATGTGTAGATATATTCGGGTACCCAGGCTCTACGGCCGAACACAAGGATCCGGTTAACCTCTTATTGAAACTAAACTACGCCAATACTGTTTGCGCCGGAAAACTGTTGAGTGTCCTCATGATCAAGTGTATACCTGATCCTAATCGTCACCATCCAGTCCATAGATGAGAAACCAGAACAATCTGTATGTTTTGATGTATCCTAACATCGGAATATATCAGGATGTATGTATATATATATATAAACTCTTGGAATATGAATAGAGGATTCAATAAATTGGGAGAAATCAGGAATCGAAATGAAATATGAACAAATGAATAGTAATTGTGTATCAGTGTTTGTGAACATGAATTATTAGTATGTAACTGCGATACAAATCTGAAAGTAATTCGTTATTCTGAATTTAAAATAGGGGAAAAACTTGTCTTTCATGCGATCTACCACAAGGACTTCACCGTTCTATAACCCTGGCTCCATCCGCCTTGTTGCCTTCGTCTCTATCAAAGAAAGATGATTATTTAGTCAACTCATATCTCAATCGCGTCTCAAACCGACTTCACATAACCCTTATCTTCTACCCGTACGCTTATAATTGACTCGTATAACAATTAATAATAATTAGGACTCAATTAACCACATAATTCATATAGCATATAAGTCACATAGTCATTCTAGGTCTAAAATAATTTTTAGAATCAGAATCGACTCGCTATTCACTTTACTGCACAATATCTGGCCCGTTTCCTATTTTTCGGGATTTATTGGACTCTTCTCTATAAGAAATAGGGCTTATAAGCAAATAACTATCGTAAGTCGACTCACTTCTAAAAGAAATTAGGATTTAAAACAATTTTTAATGAAAACAGATCATTTTTCTGAGTCGAAGGGCTTCGTTTCGCTTAATTCGGATAAATGGTTAAATTATTGTTCGATTAATAATAATAAATCAATTTATTATCCAATATAATAATTATTCAAAAATTATTGAACCCTAAAGGTATTTTTAAATAATTATTTAGGGAAAATCAGAATTAAAAATAATTTTCCCATAATTTTTGGAATTAAAATAAATTTATTATGATTTATTGAAAATATTTTAATTAATTATCAATATAATTAATCATTTTTAAATAATTAATAATAAATAATTAATTAAAGGAATAAATAATTTTGAATTTTAGAAAATATTTCAGAATTATTTATAATATAAATAAATAAATTAAATAATTTATTAATCAATTTATAAAATAAATAAAACTGATTTTTATAATTAATAAAAGTAAAATAAAAATAAAAATTCCAGAAACACTTGTCAGAAATTGAACTTCTGATAAAACGGATCAAAAACCGGGTTTCAGGAATGGGTCAGACGGGTCAAATCCGGGTCATGAAGAACATGAACGGGAAATTCCCAGAATCCGGCGACCGACCAGGATTACGGTGACCCATTTTCAGGCCAAAAACAGCACCATTTGGTGTGTTTTTCACGGAGTTTTAATTCCAATCAACTATAACAATCAAACTCTAGCCAAAACCAACCAAAATCATCCCGTAATCTCTATCTCCGGCGAAATCTAATCAAACTTCGTCAAACTATCGTTTCTCTTCATCTGTACATGATACTTCATGTTCTATAGCTTAAATCAAAGCTTATGAACGGTATATTCAAACCCCTAATATCTAAGGAACCAAAGATTCTTCAAAATAAAAAATGTTCAAATCAAAAATTGGGTATAAACCCTAATAATCGAATTCGATCATACAGGAATCGTTTGTTCAATTAACTACCATGAATCGATTGTAAACATCATAGAGAAGCTATATCAATCATAAAATTATCCTAATAACCCCATAATCAAAAAGATCCAAATCGAGAATAAACCCTAGAAATCGAAATCGAAAAAAAACAGATTAAAACATGAAATTGATGCTAGAAATTGAAAGAACAGATCAATAAGATTCTGTACTTAAAAATTCTGTACTTAAAAATCTCGCTAATAAGATTCTGACCCCTTAATAAGATTCTGTACTTAAAAATCTCGCTAATAAAATAACTGGGGATACTTTTCTAACATTTCATTTTCAAGTTCCTAGGTTGACTCTCCAACCATAGGATTTCTCCACAGAACTCGTACTAAAGATATAGACTTATTTCTCAATACTCTCTCCTGCCGATCTAGAAATCTTATTGGCTGCTCTATATAAGACATATCAGGTTGAATCTCTATCGGCTCATATTCTATTACATGTCTAGAATCAGGATTATATCTCTTAAGCATCGACACGTGAAACATATTGTGAATATGCTGCATTTGAGGTGGTAAGGATAATTTGTACGCAAATTTCCCGACTTTCTTCAGAATTTCAAATGGACCAACGTATTGGGCCTTCAATTTAACCTTGTTGCCAAATCTGGTTAATCCTTTCCATGGAGATATCTTGAGTAACACATGCTCTCCTTCTTGGTAGTCCATATCCTTCCTAGCTTGATCTGCATATTTGCGTTGTCGATTTTGCGCTGCTTCGAGTCACTTTCGAATAAGCTCTATCTTTTCCTTGGTTTGCTGGATCAATTCTGGACCTAAGATTTTGCGTTCACCAACTTCATCCCAATACACATGTGACCTGCATTTCCTTCCATATAAAGCTTCATAAGGTGGCATTCTAATGCTTGCGTGATAGCTATTATTGTATGAAACTTCCACTAACGGTAAATGCTCATCCCAACTGCCTTCAAAATCTATCACACATACACGTAACATATCTTCAATTGTTTGGATAGTTCTTTCACTTTGTCCGTCTGTTTGTGGATGATAAGCGGTACTCATGTTTAGTTTGGTACCAAGACATTCTTAAAACTGTCTCCAAAATCTTGAATTGAAACGTGGATCTCGATCAGATACAATAGATACAGGAACTCCATGTCGCATCATAATTTCTTTGAGGTATAAATGCACTAATTTATCGAGCAAAAATCTTTCATTCATTGGGAGAAAATGTGATGACTTGGTTAGTCTTTCGATGATCACCCAAATTACGTCTTGATTTGCTCTGGTCCTTGGGAGTCTTACCACAAAATCCATCGCAAAATGTTCCCATTTCCATTATGGAATATCCAGTTATTGTAGTAATCCTCTTGGACATTGATGTTCCGCTTTGACTCATTGGCACGTATAGCACTTACTTACCCACTCTGCTATCTCTTTCTTCATGTTTAGCCACCAAAAGTTTTCTATCAAATCCCGATACATCTTTGTTCTTCCTGGATGTATGGAATGTCTTGAGTTGTGAGCATCTCGTAATATTTCTTCTTTCAATTCTTGTACATTAGGTATCCAGATTTTCGAGGAAAATCATAGAATTCCTTTATCATCTTTCTGACTTGTGATTTCTTCTCCTGTTAGGTTATCGTCTTCTTGACTCATCACTTCTTTTTGACATCTTCTAATCTTTTCCAACAGTTTTGGCTGAAATGTCATTGCATAGATCACTTCAGTAGATTCTCCTGGAATACAAACTTCAATTTTCAATTTCTCAAATTTTCTAACCAACTCTTCTGAAGAAGTCAACATATTTAATCATTCCTTCCTGCTTAGCGCATCTTCCACGACGTTCGCTTTTCCTGGATGATAGCTGATTGTAACATCATAGTCCTTGATCAATTTTAACCCCCAACGTTGTCTCACGTTGAGTTCTTTCTGCGTAAAGATATACTTTAGACTTTTATGATCCGTGTAGATTTCACACTTCTCGCCGTAAAGATAATGTCTCCAAAGTTTCAATACGAACACAATTGCTGCTAGTTCCAGATCGTGCGTATGATATTTCTGTTAATGAGGTTTCAGTGGTCTAGAAGCATATGCAATTACGTTACCGTGCTACATCAATACGGATCCAAGTCCTCGATATGAAGCGTCACTATAAATGACAAAATCTCCTTGCTGATCTGGTAGCACAAGTACAGGTGCAGTCACCAATCGATTCTTCAGTTCTTGAAAATTTTCTTCACACCTGTCATTCCGTACGAACTTTTCATTTTTTCGAGTCAACTTAGTTAATGGCGTAGCTATCTTCGCAAAATCCTTAACAAATCCTCTGTAATAGCCTGCCAATCCCAAGAAGCTTCTAACTTCTGTCGGTGTCTTTTGTCTTTCCCAGTTTAATACAGCTTCAATCTTTGCTGGATTAACTTTGATAACTTCAATGCTAATAATTTGGCCCATAAATTGTACTTCTCTTAACCAAAATTCGCATTTCAAGAACTTCACGTAAAGTTGTTCCTTTCTTAAGATTTTTAAAGCAATCCTCAAATGCTCGACATGTTCTTCTTCAGGTTTCGATAAACCAAGATGTCATCAATAAATATAATCATAAATTTATGCAAGTACTTCTTGAATACCCTGTTCATTAAATCCATGAACGCTACTGGTGTATTAGTCAAACAGAATTCCATTACAAGAAATTCATAATGTCCATATCTGGTACGAAAAGTAATCTTGGGAATATCTTCAGCCTTGATCTTCAATTGATTGTATCCCGACCTCAAGTCTATCTTAGAAAACCATGCGGCTCCTTTTAACTGTTACATTTTCCGCAGTTCGCAATTTCACTTTCTTATTCGCACAATCGATCTGAGCATTACTACTTGCCAAAAATTCTATTCCTAAAATAATATCAAACTCTCCTAACTTGAAAGGTATCAAGTCCACAAAGAAATGATCTCCTGTTATTTCGATATCGTATTCGGGAGATACCCGATCTACAGGAACTTGGTCGTCATTCGCCAATTTTATAATTAACATCTCGCCCAACCGTTGAATTTCACAATTTATCTTATCAATGAATTCCTCAAAAATAAAAGATCGTGTGGCTCCAGAATCAATCAATACTTTTGCATCTACTGAATTGACTGAAAGCGTACCGGCAATCACACTAGGACTCTGCACAGCTTCCTTCATAGTCATATTAAAGGTTCTCGCCCTAGGCTGACTCTCCTGTGATGGTGGAGGTAATGCCAACACTTTCTATACACTAAATGCCATAGCTGGTCCACTGCAATCCCTAGCAACATGCCCTTTCCTCCTGCACTGGAAACAAATAAGTTATGTTCTCCCTGCTGGACATTCATTGGAATAGTGTCCTTTCTGCTTACACTTGAAGCATGTCACATTTACTTTATTATAAACGCCCGTATGTTTCTGACCACATGTCTTACAATACGGTAATGGTGGTCTGATGATTCCCTGCTGGTTGGGAGATTGGAAACGATTACCTTCTCTCTAGTTGCCTTGTCCAACCTTTTTGAAATTCATATTTTCCCGGCCTTGAAATCCCGGCTTCCTGTTAGAACGGTTCTAGAAATTTCCTTGTCCCTTTTTCTTTTGGGACATCTCACTCTCCCTTCAATGATCATGGCCTTTTGAACCACGGTTGTATAGTTTTAGATATATTTGATAATGTCATGGCTAATATGATTTATGTTTAGTTTTCAGATCTTACTTAACAGGACAAATCAGTACTTAACTGGGAATCAGTACTTATACTAGAAGTCAGGACTTAAGGATATCAGTACTTATATTATCAGGAGATAATCATCAGAAGTTGGATATCAGAACTTAAGTGCTGAAGGACGATTATATAAGGAAAGTAGCTGATTAAAGGAAAGAAGATCGAGATAAACATAAGAAGAGATATGCATGAAGAAGGAGTTCCGTGAAGAATGGAATACTTGGAAGAAAAGATATATGATTGATATATTTTAGGAAGCAGAATTATATTCCATATCAATTAGCGATTATCTTGCAACTGTGTAATATATAAACACAGACATAGGGTTTATACTATAAGTGTTATCATATTCGAGAAGATTATTCATTGTAACCCTAGCAGCTCTCGTGATATTTGTTCATCACTGAGAGGTAACAGTTCCATACTGTAACAGAGTTTATTGTTTCAATAATGTTTGTTTTCTGTTACTTGAGATATTAAAGTTCGATTTGATTGTAATTTACACTGTATTCACCCCCTCTACAGTGTGTGTGACCTAACAAGTGGTATCAGAGCTAATCTGTTAACACACATACAGTTAAAGATCCAAACACAATCATGTCTGACACAGAAACTCCAACTAAGCCTACCAAAAATGAAGAACCTCCAAAGACACAAATTCAAAGTCGATATGAAACCATCAAAGTTCCCATACTGAGACCATCTGAATATGCCATATGGAAGGTGAGGATGACCATGTTTCTGGAAGCTACAGATCCAGAATATCTTGATAGAATCAAGGAAGGGCCTCACAAACCAACCAAGCTCGCTGTTGCAGTTGCAGGTGAAGCAGCAAAAACCGTACCAAAGGAAAAGAGTGATTATACTGCTGAAGATATAGCATCAATTGCTAAGGATGCTAAGGTACGACACTTACTGCATAGTGCCATTGATAATGTAATGTCAAATAGGGTAATTAACTGCAAGACTGCTAAGGAGATATGGGATGCTCTGGAAATAAGGTGTCAGGGAACTGACACAATTAAGAAGAACAGGAAGACAATACTCACTCAAGTGTATGAACACTTTGATTCAAAGGCTAATGAATCATTGACTGATTTATATGATAGATTTGTCAAACTCTTGAATGATCTGTCACTGGTTAATAAGGAGTATGATCTTGAAGGTTGAAACCTTAAATTCCTGTTAGCTCTTCCTGAATGTTGGGATTTGAAGGCAACAACAATAAGAGACAACTACAGTCTTGATGAAATAACTCTTGATGAAATTTATGGAATGCTCAAGACTCATGAACTTGAGATGGAACAAAGAAGCAAGAGAAAGGAGGAATGTCAAGGACAGTTGCTCTTAAGGCTGAAGAAGAATCCCCCAAAGCAGCTTCCTCAAGGAAAGACAAGGGTAAAGCTCTTTTTACAAAGTCTGATACTGAGTCATCAAGTTCTGAAACTGATGATGACTCAGATTCTGAAAGCTTGCCTGAGACTGATGCTGATAAGGAGATGATGAAGCTGTGTGCTCTTATGGTGAAAGGAATCACAAAGATTGCATACAGAAAGTTCAGGAAGGGAAAGAAGTTTTCCAGGAAAGGCACAAGTTATGATAAGAAGAATTTCAGAAGATCTTAAGGAAGAGGAGGAAAGTCTGACAGAGGAGATTATACCAATGTTAAATGCTATAACTGTGGTGAGAAAGGCCACATATCTCCTGATTGCAAGAAAGTGAAGGGTGACAAAGGAAAGGCTCTTGTCACAAAGCAGAAAAGCTGGACAGACACCTCAGACTCTGAAAGTGAGAAGAACTATGCATTGATGGAAAATGCTGATAAAGAAAGTGCTGAGAGCAGTTCTGAAGCTGCTGAAACAAAGGTACCTCAGACTACTTATGCTTTTCATACTGATGATATTAATGAGTTGAGAAGATATCTTAAAACCATGTTTGTTAGTTATAGAGATCAAACCTTAACATGTGAAAGATTAACTTCTGAAAATCTTGCTTTTAAGAAAAGAAATGATTTCTTAGAAAAAGAGTTAGTTATATTCCATAAAACTCAGAAGGATAGAGATGATGCTTTTTATGTTAGGGATGAAGTGCTAAAAATGAATGAATCTCTAAAAACTGAGTTAGAAAAGGAAAGAGAGATAATCAGGACTTGGACTAACTCTGGCAGAACAACTCAAAATTTGCTAAGTAGTGAAAATTGGAAAGAGGGCTTAGGTTATGGAGAGGATAAGAATGATAAAGGAACTGAAGAAATTAAGCCTGTTGTTAAGCAAAAGCCAAAGTTAAAACCTGTTAAGTTTGTAACTGTAAAGTCTGATAATGAGAAATCAGAAGTTAAAGAGGAATTAACTTCTGACAAACTAAAACAGGAAAAGACAGCTGAAGTAAACATAGGCTTAATGACAAAGAAGCAGCTTAAGCATAAGCTGAAAGATGTTAAGAATGTAAACAAGGTAAAATCACCTAGGAAAAATAGGAATGGAAAGGAAGGTGTAAATAAAAGCAATGATTATAAACCTGTTCCTGATGCTCCTAGGAAAACATGTCATAACTGTGGAAGTTCTAACCATCTGGCTTCTTTTTGCAGGAAGAATAAGAAAATTAACTCCTTACCTTCAAAATCAGGAGTTAAGAGTCAGTCTGTTAGATATAAACCACAGAATCCTTGTTTTCATTATGGTAGTTTATGGCATTCCATTTATACTTGTAAGGAATATCATAGCTTGTACTATGATTATTATCAATTAAAACCTTCTTTGAAGAAAGTTTCCATTGTTCCTTCTAGTGTAAATTCTGATTCAAAGTCTGATAGTGTAAGTTCTAATAAGAAAAATGTTAACATAAACTCTGATTCTAAATCCGCTGCAAATGTTAACAAACTTGATAAGGCCAAAGGATCCAAGCAAGTCTGGGTCCTTAAAACTAATCATTAGTGGTCTTTGTGATTGCAGGGCAACAAAAAATATATTCTAGTTCTGGACAGTGGATGTTTAGGACATATGACTGGAAATAAAGCCCTGCTATCAGACTTTATGGAGAAAGCTGGCCCAAGTGTTTATTATGGAGATGGCAACATTGGAAAAACATTGGGATATGGCAATATCAATCTTGGGAATGTCATCATTAAAGAAGTAGCTTTGGTCTCAGGACTTAAACACAATCTGCTGAGTATAAGTCAAATCTGTGACAGAGGTTATCATGTTGATTTCTTTGAAGAACACTGTGAAGTTGTGAGTAAATCTAAAGGCAAAGTTGTTCTAAAAGGATACAGGCGTGGTAACATTTATGAAGCAAAGCTTTCAACAAGTACTGATGGTTCTGCAATCTGTCTGATGAGTAGAGCATCAATTGAAGAAAGCTGGAATTGGCACAAGAAACTCTTTCATTTAAATTTCAACAATATAAATGAGCTGGTCAAGAAAGATCTTGTGAGAGGACTGCCAAAGTCAGTATTTGCTCCTGATGGCCTTTGTGATTCTTGTTAGAAGGCCAAACAAAGAAAATCTTCATTCAAGAGCAAGACTGAATCATCAATTCTTGAGCCTTATCATCTACTACATGTTGATCTATTTGGTCCAGTAAATGTCATGTCTATTGCAAAGAAATATGCATTGGTCATAGTGGATGAGTTCACTAGATACACATGGGTGTATTTCTTGCACACAAAAAGTGAAACTGCATCTATCCTGATTGATCATGTCAAACATCTGGATAAATTGGTCAAAGATTCTGTGAAAACAATAAGGAGTGATAATGGCACTGAGTTCAAGAATTTGATAATGGAAGAGTTCTGCAAAAACCATGGAATTAAGCAGGAATTTTCTGCTCCTGGAACTCCACAGCAAAATGGAGTTGTTGAAAGGAAGAATAGAACTCTCATTGAAGCTGCACGTACAATGCTTGAAGAAGCAAAGCTTCCAACCTACTTCTGGGCTGAAGCTGTGCAGACTGCTTGTTTTACTCAAAATGCAACACTCATTAACAAGCAAGGAAAAACACCATATGAGATGGTGAAGAAAAAGAAGCCAAATCTGAAGTACTTTCATGTATTTGGATGCAAGTGTTTTGTTCTCAAGACTCATCCTGAACAGCTATCCAAGTTTGATCTAAAAGCTGATGAAGGAATCTTTGTTGGATATCCACTTTCCACAAAAGCCTTCAAAGTCTATAATTTGAGGAACAAAAGTGGTCATGGAATCTATCAATATCTCCTTTGATGACAAGAAGATTACGGGTCTTGAAGATTTTATTGATCATGATCAGCTGAGATTTGAAAATAAAGACTCAAATTCTGATACTGAAAATCCTGACAGTCTAAGTCCTGATACTGTAAGCTCTGATGGATTAAACTCTGATGTTATTGAAACAGTGGTGACTATGCCAAAGGAAGATGCACCTATGCAGGGGGAGCATACTCAAGATCTTACCACATCTCAAGAAACATCAGAACATACATCTGGCTCTTCAAGTTCTGATTCGTCAAGTTCTGATAAGCCAAGTTCTGATAGTGCTGAAAATCTAAATTCTGAAGAATCCAACGCAGAGAGCATAGTTTCAGGGGGAGCATCAGAAAATGAAAATAAAGACAACATGGAACATGGGGGAGCATCTAGTTCTAGAGAAAACCTTCCATCTGCAAGGAAGTGGACAAAATCACATACACCTGATTTGATAATTGGAAATCCTGATGCAGGTGTCAGAACTAGAACAGGTACTTCAAACGAATGTCTTTACAATTCTTTTCTCTCTCAGACTGAGCCAAAGAAAGTGGAAGAAGCTCTTCAAGATGCTGATTGGGTGCAAGTAATGCAGGAAGAGTTAAATGAATTTGAAAGAAACAAAGTCTGGACCCTAGTGCCAAGACCAAAGAATAGATCTGTTGTTGGTATAAAGTGGGTATTCAGAAACAAAACTGACAGTGATGGCATAATTACAAGGAATAAGGCAAGGCTGGTTGCAAAAGGATATTCTCAACAGGAGGGAATTGATTATGATGAAACATTTGCACCAGTTTCTAGGTTAGAAGCCATAAGGATATTTTTAGCTTATGCTGCTCACAAAAAGCTTACTGTCTTTCAAATGGATGTGAAAAGTGCTTTTCTCAATGGAGAATTGGAGGAGGAAGTATATGTTGAACAACCTCCAGGCTTTGTAGACTCCAAACATCCAGATTATGTCTACAGGCTTGATAAAGCACTTTATGGACTTAAGCAAGCTCCTAGAGCATGGTATGAGACTTTAGCTCAGTTTCTTCTAGAAAGTGGATTCAACAGAGGAACAATAGACAAAACACTGTTCTACCTCAACCATGGAAAGGACTTACTTCTGGTCCAGATTTATGTTGATGATATCATTTTTGGGTCTACAAATGACAGACTTTGCAAGAAGTTTGCCAACTGATGCAGTCAAGGTATCAGATGAGTATGATGGGGGAACTTAGCTATTTTCTGGGCTTCAAGTCAAGCAGAATGAAGAAGGCACTTTTATTTGTCAAACTAAATACACCAGAAACTTGCTGAAGAAATTTGGTGTAATAACCCCAAAATTTTCAACTTTTTTGTAACCCTTGTGAATAGTGTTTTAGCTGAATGAGAAAACTTTTCACGCCACACTATGTAGGGGTTCTGTTATGGATATTCTGGGATATTATTAGTACTCTATGAAGTATATAAGTGTATGTAAAGATCGTCAGAATCCAATTCCGAACACTTTGGTTTTTCCCGGAAATCCACAAGATACGGAGAGAATTGAGTATAAGGCAACAGGATAAAAAGGATTTAAATTAAAGGATTATAATAGAGGATCATAAAAAGGAATATAATGTATTGCTTATAGTTGCATAATACCTATGCTAGAAATAAGCAAGTAGTTGCGTATACCCTTAGTATAGGGGATAAAAGGTGAACATATTTCTAAACCGGGAGTCGATGTTCCCGAGTATATTATATATATATATATATTTATTTATATATATATATGGATATAGTTTTTAAAACTATTAATCGAATAAGGTTTATTCGATAACTTTAACTTTATTTTATTATTGAATATTATCTTGAATATTCATTCGAGGACTTATGACTCCTTTATATTATTTATTGAATATTACTTGGATATTCATTTGAGGATGTATGACTCCTTTATTTTATTTAATGAATATTATTTATAATATTCATTCGGGGTATTATGACTCAGCTTATTATTTAATGAATATTATTTCGAATATTCATTCGAGGGCTTATGACTCAGCTTATTTTATTTATTGAATATTATTTGAATATTCATTTGAGGATCTATGACTCCGATTATTTGCTGAAATATATTCTTTATTTTATTAAAGAATAAGGTGTAAATAATCAAACTTATTTTCGATTATTCAAATAAAGATAATACTTTTATATAAGTATATCTTTGGTTATTTAATACTCGTTTCAAGTATAAATTTCAATACTTCTACTTCAATTATTTTTATAAAAGATTATTCTTTATGGGAATATTATTTAAATAATAATATTCAGTCATTTTCTAAATATTCTGAGGACTGATTTACTTCATTAAATCAGCTTTACTCCAAACACTCTTTAAAGTGTTTTCGAGTCTTCAAAACGATTTTTAAAAGTTAGAGCGGATGCCAAAACTCATTTTTATATTTAAGATCTTCCTTTTAAAGGGGATTTAAATACTCGTTCAAAACCTGGGGAATCCGGCTCTGGGGTGTATTTTATATTCGCAACAAGGTTGCAGTTTTGGTAAATGAATTGATTACTTACCCAACGTTCGGGAAGTAAGTCCATCTATTGAGTCTGCATAAGCAACATGGGCTCAGTGGGCGTCCATGATAGTGTAAGTGGCTCAGTGGGAGTCCATCAAATGCATAAGTGGCTGAGTGGCAGTCCAGCATAGGTCCTAATGCGGCCAGGGTGATGACCAGTGGGGAATTCGTCCATCTACTAGTAGAAAAGGTTACTAATGGGTATCTTTGCCTGATCAGCAAGATATCTGGTTTATGCCAAAGGTTTTCTTTTCCTTTCCAAAATTCATTGGATGTTTCAAACTCTGTTCATACTTTACATAACAGAGGTTCCAGGAAATGTTTTAGAGATATATATATGTGGATATATATATATCGGGACTAAATAAAATATCTCATAACTTCATTTCATTCAATAATATTTCAAAGATTGAATCTATTCAAGTCTTAACTTGTGGTCTCATCTATGGGATGTTTTCTTAAAACTTATAATACTTTGAACGGTGGTAGTTCAAGTAGCTTTATAAATGATACAAGTGTGGTGAAGTATTGGTAACTTCATTCCTTGTTTTTACATTATATCTAGTAAGTAATTATCTTACACACGATAAAGATTATAGTGAGTATCCATTTAGATACTTATATTATTGTTATCACTATGTATTATCTTGCGAGCTGTAAGGCTCACTCTTGCTTTATTTCTTCATCACACAACAACAGTTAGGAGAGATGGCCAGACTCCAGCAGACCCAGCGCAAGCGCGTGGGAAGCGCCCCACGTCTTCCCGATGATGTTGTGGCTGCTATAGCTACAGAGGTAGATCCATTGTAGTTCAGACCATCTACTTTTGAGAATCAAATTATGTATAATTATAACTTGTGGCAGATAATGGCAATTAACTGTAAATTATCAAGTAATCACTTTGGGTTGTAATAATTTTAAATTGTGGATTCAAAGACTTGTACTTATTTCAATTTCATCTCTGAGACTATAACGGGTTGTGGTGTGTGTTAGTATGGGGTCACAGCATGAGGTTATTTATTATTAATTAAGTGAAGTGATATTGTGGAAAGAAAGACCGTGACAACCCGGATCCCCGACCCCGGATCTGGGGGTGTTATATTTGGAATGCAAGATTGTTCAAGTGCATCCACTCCTATGGCCACTGCAACAAAACTGGATAAGGATACTGGTAAATCAGTAGATATTAATGATTACAGAGGTATGATTGGCTCTCTACTCTATCTAACTGCTAGTAGACCTGATATCATGTATGCTACCTGTCTTTGTGCAAGAATTCAAGCAGATCCAAGATAACCTCACCTAACAGCTGTGAAAAGAATTTTCAAGTATCTTAAAGGAACAGCTGATCTGGGATTGTGGTATCCTAGAGAATCAGATTTTAAACTAATAGGTTACTCAGATGCAGATTTTGCAGGTTTCAAAATTGACAGGAAAAGCACAAGTGGAAGCTGCCAATTTCTTGGAGGCAAATTGGTTTCTTGGTTCAGCAAGAAACAAAAGTCAATTTCCACATCAACTGCAGAAGCAGAGTATATTGCTGTAGGAAGCTGTTGTGCACAGATTCTTTGGATGAAGAATCAGTTACTGGATTATGGGTTAACATATTTCAAAATCCCTATTTACTGTGATAATCAAAGTGCTATTGCTATGACAGGTAATCCAGTTCAACACTCTATGACAAAGCACATCAGCATCAGGTATCACTTCATCAGGGAACATGTGGATGAAGGTACAGTGGAATTGCACTTTGTTCCAACAGATCAACAACTAGCAGATATCTTCACAAAACCAGTGTGTGAAGCCACTTTTACAAGATTGGTAAATGAACTTGGAATGGTTTCAGGTTCTTTCTCTAAATCTGCTTAGTTTTGTTATGTTATATCAGACTTTATGATCAGTATTTACAGAATTTAATCTCTTTGTGCATTCTGTGCTTAATTGACATATGTGTTTAAGTACTGACTGTTGTCTGATATATGTTTCTAAACTCTGATAAGTGATATGTCTGTTTAAGTAACTATTCAATCCTATGAGGATAACTGTGCTAGATACTGACCTAGTAGTCTTCAATAAACAAAGGATCCCATATAAGAAGTAATTATTTCTGTGGAAATCTATTGACACAAGCAAATTCTGATAATTGAGCTTAGTTGAGTTTACTTTGTCTATCTTATTACTAAGTCACAAATTAGAATAATGCTACTCATCTGTTAAGTTCTGATACTAGTAAATCTGCTGAATGCACTAAGTGTTGATAAACCTCACTTATCAAAAGAAAAAGCAAAAGGATCAAAGAATAAAATCAGGTACTCCTTTGAGATCTAGAGTAAAAATGTGGAAGGGACGAACCAAGTGCATTGCTGGTATTAAGTAATATGCATCAGAAAAGCAACTAAAATATTTTCTTGGTGACTTTTCACACTTTATGATTACTGGAGAAATACTCTGATAATAGCATAAATTCTGATAAGCAGTCGTGACTCACTTACACTGAGAAGCCACTGTGAAATGGACTTTAAAAAGATGCATAAAATTAGCACAAAATAGTTGAGGTGGACTCAAGCATGAACTCATTCATCAGTAGGTTTCAGGAAAGTGACAGCTCTTTAGCAAAAGTTTTAGTTATGCCTTATTCCTAAGATATACTGAAGTGAATTAGACTTTACTCTTTGTCTGACATTTAGCTTAATGCACACACTACTCACTCCATATGAATGATGAAAATTACTGTGGTGGTCTATGTTGTTTTAGATAAACAGTCATTGTGTCACTTTGCACAAACTCTGAGGACAAGTTCTGATTGCATGTTCTGCTGATTAAGTTCTGAAGAATATAAATCAGAACTTGTATGAGGACTTACTCAAATAGGCATTCCTTTTTCAAGTTAAGAAATTATGTTCTGATGACTGTTAAGTTCTGATATAAGTCTAAGTTCTGATATTAAAGTCTAATTCTTTACTTGACTTATCTATGGATAAAATTTGATAACAGTCTCAGTTTAAACTAGAATATGTTGAAGTGGAAGATTAATAGTCACTATGGTTAGGATTAATGGTATTCGTACTTGAACAGTCAACTTTTACTTGCTTCTTGTGCGCATTAAACCATGTTTTCTCTTTCCAATGAATGTTTTTCTTTTTCCAAGTCTGGGGAGACGAGGTAGAATTCATTCTACCTGTCAACATTAAATTCCTTTGCGTCTTCTGGCATTCTCTTGCCTATATAAGTAACCACTTCACATCAGCCTTCCCATCAAATCTTTTCTCTCAACATCACCTTACCTTCATACTTTTTCTTTCAAAAACACCATGGTCAGATACAACATGTTTTTGAACTACGAAACTTTCAATATGGAGCTAAGCTGTGCCGATTGGCAGCAGGAATGGCACGTCACTGCCATTCCTGATGAGATATGGGACTCTGTCCCACAGGAGGTACTCACCCACCTCATGTTCTTCAACATGGACTACCATCACCATCTGGAGCGATTGGAGGAGGAAAGGCTGGAAGCTCTCCGCCAGCCAGAGCGAATTATTCGACTCGCCATTCTGTTTGTCGAGAGTAGGAAGAAGAAATGATTTATTTTCTTCTTCTTGTTTTTCTTCATCATCAGCCTTGCCCTGCTTCTTGAGCTAGGACTAAGGCTGTTGATGTTAGATTTAGCAGCTTAGGGAAATCTTGTATAAATTCTGATGTAATTTCAATTTCATGAATGTATTCACTTGATATATTAATGAAATTTGTTTTTGTTTCAAGATTTTGTCTCTAAGTTATTTTGTAATGCATTGATAAATCCTGATAAAGATTCATATTCTGATGACCATATAAATTCTGTTTTAATTTAAGTTATGATTCTCCTTTATCAGTACTTACTCATCTGATTTATCTTGGTCATTTTCACTTGATTTATTTTCAGAATATTACTGATGCAGTGAAAAATAATTAAATCAGTGGGAACGATTTCAATTTTGAATTAAAAATGTTTCACCTTGATTAATGGAATATCTGGGTAAGTGGAACAGTTTTCCTTGAAAAAAGGCCAGTGGGCAGGTAATGATTACTGTTTTCTCGCGCCCAGTAACTATCCGTTATTACTGCATGTCTGACAGGTGTCCAACGGTAACATTTTTTTTTCAGAGTATAAGTACGACAGAGAGAGGATTTTTTAATCTTTTATTTCCTTTCATACTTTTTCTCTCTACTTGCTTTTACTCTCTCTCTCTCTCTTCTTCTCACGTTGGTTTTTCATACAGACATTTTCTCAAACACCTATCAGGCACTCTTAAATCTCAATTTTTCACATGGCACCAAAGGATTTAATCATTGATGGAGCTAAGTTTGTTCCAAATAACTATGCTGCAATTCTTGATCATGCTGAAGCTCCATTTGAATTGCATTTTGTGCAAGATCTTCTTGCACATAGTGAGATTAGGTATGCATTGACCCAGCCTTCAGTCTTTTCAAGCCAACAAGTTCTGACATTTTGGCGGACTGGGCACTTTGATAATGGTGGTACACATGGCACTCCCAGTATTGTTTTCGAAGTGGGTGATTCTTCATATGCAGTCACTCCTGGTACAATACGCAAGGCTCTACATCTCCCAGAAGGATGTACCTTTTCAATTCCAAAGGAATCAGCTCTTCAGGATTTAATGGCCAATTTGGGATATGAACGGAGTTTGGCAAAGCTTGGGCAGTTGAAACGGGCTCATATCAGAAGAGAATGGAGCTTCTTCTTCGACTGCATCACTAAAGCTTTTGGGAACAAGTGTTCGAATTTTGATGCTATCCCAATTCCGAGTCAGCAAATCGGGTATGCTATTATAAACCAAACTCATTTTGATTTTGCAACTGCTATAATTGGTTTTATTGGGGATATGATGACAGAGGATAGGAATGTTGTTTACTTTGCTAGATTCTGTCAACTTATATATACTTTTTGTACTGATGAACCTCAATTAGTCAGTTCCTCAACTCCACCTTTTAAGGTTGTAAAACGTTACTTTAATGACCTGATAAATGCTGACACTAAGAAATCAGTGGTTAGACCTTTACAGATTCCTCAATCTGTAAAACAGATCTTAGTAAATGCTGATCCTGATACTTATAGATCGGTTTATCCTGATGTCCAACCAACAACAACCTCCCAAACACCACAACCAACCCTCAGGCAATATATCAAATCCTATCTCTCCACTTCACAGACAGTTCAACCCTCAACCTCCGTACCTACTGTGAAGCCTTCATCTTCCAAGCCAAAGAGGATGAAGACTGTTCCTTAAACATCTCAAAAGCGAAGGAGGATTGCCTTGAGAGATGAATCTGATACCGAGGACCAGGTTCCTTCTTCAGAACCTGTTATTGGTGAAGCTGAGAAAGAGACTTCTCAGAAGGATTCTGGAATTAGGGGATCTAGGCTTCTCAAGAGGCTTAGAAGAATGACAGTTCCTGAAACTCCCAAGGAATCCAAATCTACAAAGAGATACAAGAAACAGAGGGCAAATAAGCCAGTTTCAGATGATGAAGAGGAAGCAGCTAAGGAAGGGGATCAGGAATCTCTGATCTCACAAGAAAAGGAATTTGCTAAAGTCACTTCTTCTCCATCAACTCCATCTAAGGAAGCTATTTCTGAAAAGGTCAACACATCCTCTATATCTCCTGTTGATCCAGGCACAAGTGCTGATATTGATGTTCAAAACTTGGTTGTGCCTGAAGTAATTCTCTTAGAAGCTCCAACAGAAACTAATCCTTCAACAACACCTGTTACTGATGCTGTTCAAACTCCAGAGTTATCTACAACACCTTCTCTGCATCAAGATGCTGATGATCAGACTTCAGGTGAGCATCAGGATATGGCTGTTGATCAGAACTTAGAACCAGATCAGCAATTAGAGGATGCTGAAGCCTCCATTGCTACTCACACTGTTGTTTTATCAGAGGATACTGATTCTGTAAGTTCTGATGCTGCAAATGCTGGAGATACTGGTGATGCTGCTCCAACTGCAGATGCTGATGAAGCAGGTCCTTCAGGACATGCTCCTCAACAGACTATTCTTAAGTCTGAACTGGTTAAGAAGTTTGTTACCAGAGAAGCACCAGTGCCTTGGAGTGAAACTCCTGCAGGACAGGAGTGGACTAAGGAGTGGAACTCAGTTTCCTGTGTTCCAACTGAAAAGCATCTTGCTGAGCACTTGACTAAAGCTGATGAAATGTTAAATTCTGATGATTTCAAAACCCAGCTTCGAGTCACTGCATTGAGTACTAAACATCTACAAGGTCTTCATTCAACTACTCATGCAGAGCTACACAAGATTCAGGAAGAATTTATTAAGCAAGGAGAAGTTTGGAAACTTGACAAGAAAAGGTTCTTCCAACCTACCTTTGACAGGATTGCTGATATTGAGAAGACTCAAGAAAAACAACAAGCTCAGATTAATGATATTTTGAAAAATCAAGCTTCTCAGCAAACTCAACTTACTCAAATCCAATCCTCAGTGGAATTGCTTGTCTCTCTCCTATTACCTGCTGATGCCAAAAAGGGGGAGAAAGTAATTAAGTCCGAATGCAAGACTGACAAGACACTGAAAGGGAAGGATGATGGAAAAGATAATCAAGGAAGCTCTGGAATGGGTAGAGGTCATAGTCAAGGTAGAGGATTCACATCAAGAAAAGCTGAAATCACAAGTCACAGGACAAGTTCTGATACTGGGAAAATAATAAGTTCTGCTACTGGTAAAAGGATAAGTTCTGATGAACTTTTAGATCTTGATGAGGAAATGTCAAGATAGTTATTTCTTCAGGAAAATCCAGGAATGGACTTGGAGAGTTTAATGGAGGAAGAAGCCAGACTGAAATCAGAGAAAGTCACATCTAAATCTGAAGCTTCTGGTAAAAAGCCACTTCCAAAACTCAAAGGCATTGTGATAAAAGAAAGGATAAATGCTGAAACAACATTGGCTAAATCACAACCGCAGATATATCCAAGATCCAAGGGTAAAGAAAAGGTTGGTGAACCTATCAAGGTTTATGTGCCTCCTGAGGATGAAGAAATTACTGATGAAAAGGATGATCTTGCTCTGACTTCAAGAAAAGTTCTTAAAACAACCTCTGACATGGCTCAAGTTGTTCAGAGTCAAGATAAAGTAAGTTCTGATATTTCAAAGAAGCAAGTAACCTCTGACACAGCTCAAGTTAACTTGATATCAGAAGTTAGACCAAAGACACTCCTACCAGGATTCACTAAAGCAAAACAGACTCAACCTTTGAAGACTACTGCAAGTGGTTTTGAAGCAAGAGTAGTTACTGGAAAGGAAGCAAGAGATAAAACTGGATTGGAAAGTGCTGATGAAAGAAGAATACAGAACACTACCAATGATCCAACTTCCTTGAGTGAACCAGGTATTGGGGTAACTCCTGAGAGATTGAATCAACTAGAATCTGTACAAATGGTTTACCATACCTACTGGAAAGAACACATCTTGTTGTACTTCATGACAGATGGTAGGGTTTATCATAAAAGGCAAAATGCCATTCCATTGAAGTATTTTGAAGAACTGGAGCATGTACTATTCTTACTTCAAGTGGATGACAGATTGACATGAACTGCTGCAAACTATTTGAAGGATCAGATTCAGAGACAGAAAAGGCTTTATTATGTTAAATCTGACAGCACATATGTTCCAAAGTACAGAGATCACAAGGATGATATAGTTGAAATGAAGCCCAACACTGCTAAAATTATAACTACCTTTCTAGGGTACAGGGCTGTGGAATTCAATCTTGAGTCTGATAAAGCTTATTTGATCAGACTGGATCAGGATATAAGAAAAGCAAAGATTAATGATCTCAGGGCTGCAATCTTTCAAATTGGTGAAGATACTGCAGAGCTTAAAGATGCTAAAAGGAGGATGATTGATGAACTTAGATATGCTGAGAGATGTTTGTTGAAGAACTATCTCAGAACAACTCCTGAAATCAGAGAGATCAAAAGATGAAGCCATGTCGAAGATCTACAACTGCTTAAATTCTGATATTTGTACAGACTGAAGTTGTTATCAGAAGTTAAATATTGGTAAAGCTTTTAAGGACTGTAAGTTGTAGCTAACTAGTCTAATTCTCATGCATTTGTACTTAATGTTTTTTTGACATCATCAAATATCTGTTAAACTTGTATATTATGCTAATTTACAAGTTGGGGGAGATTGTTAGATATATTTGATAATGTCATGGCTAATATGATTTATGTTTAGTTTTCAGATCTTACTTAACAGGATAAATCAGTACTTAACTGGGAATCAGTACTTATACTGGAAGTCAGGACTTAAGGATATCAGTACTTATATTATCAGGAGATAATCATCAGAAGTTGGATATCAGAACTTAAGTGCTGAAGGACGATTAGATAAGGAAAGTAGCTGATTAAAGGAAAGAAGATCGAGATAAACATAAGAAGAGATATGCATGAAGAAGGAGTTCCGTGAAGAATGGAATACTTGGAAGAAAAGATATCTGATTGATATATTTTAGGAAGCAGAATTATATTCCATATCAATTTGCGATTATCTTGTAACTGTGTAATATATAAACATAGACATAGGGTTTACACTATAAGTGTTTTCATATTCGAGAAGATTATTCATTGTAACCCTAGCATCTCTCGTGATATTTGTTCATCACTGAGAGGTAACAGTTCCATACTGTAACATAGTTTATTGTTTCAATAAAGTTTGTTTTCTGTTACTTGAGATATTAAAGTTCGATTTGATTGTAATTTACACTGTATTCACCCCTCTACAGTGTGTTTGACCTAACATACAGGATTGCTGATATTGAGAAGACTCAAGAAAAACAACAAGCTCAGAGGAATGATATTTTGACAAATCAAGCTTCTCAGCAATCTCAACTTACTCAAATCCAATCCTCAGTGGAATTGCTTGTCTCTCTCCTATTACCTGCTGATGCCAAAAAGGGGGAGAAAGTAATTAAGTCCAAATGCAAGACTGACAAGACACTGAAAGGGAAGGATGATGGAAAAGATGATCAAGGAAGCTCTGGAATGGGTAGAGATCATAGTCAAGGTAGAGGATTCACATCAAGAAAAGCTGAAATCACAAGTCACAGGACAAGTTCTGATACTGGGAAAATAATAAGTTCTGCTACTGGTAAAAGGATAAGTTCTGATGAACTTTTAGATCTTGATGAGGAAATGTCAAGACAGTTATTTCTTCGGGAAAATTCAGGAATGGACTTGGAGAGTTTAATGGAGGAAGAAGCCAGACTTAAATCAGAGAAAGTCACATCTAAATCTGAAGCTTCTGGTAAAAAGCCACTTCCAAAACTCAAAGGCATCGTGATAAAAGAAAGGACAAATGCTGAAGCAACATTGGCTAAATCACAACCGCAGATAGATCCAAGATCCAAGGGTAAAGAAAAGGTTGGTGAACCTATCAAGGTTTATGTGCCTCCTGAGGATGAAGAAATTACTGATGAAAAGGATGATCTTGCTCTGACTTCAAGAAAAGTTCTTAAAACAACCTCTAACATGGCTCAAGTTGTTCAGAGTCAAGATAAAGTAAGTTCTGATATTTCAAAGAAGCAAGTAACCTCTGACACAACTCAATTTAACTTGATATCACAAGTTAGACCAAAGACACTCCTACCAGGATTCACTAAAGCAAAACAGACTCAACCTTTGAAGACTACTGCAAGTGGTTTTGAAGTAAGAGTAGTTACTGGAAAGGAAGCAGGAGATAAAACTGGATTGGGAAGTGCTGATGAAAGAAGAATACAGAACACTACAAATAATCCAACTTCCTTGAGTGAACCAGGTATTGGGGCAACTCCTGAGAGATTGAATCAACTATAATCTGTACAAATGGTTTACCATACCTACTTAAAAGAACACATCTTGTTGTACTTCATGACAGATGGTAGGGTTTATCATATAAGGCAAAATGCCATTCCATTGAAGTATTTTGAAGAACTGGAGCATGTACTATTCTTACTTCAAGTGGATGATAGATTGACAGGAACTGCTGCAAACTATTTGAAGGATCAGATTCAGAGACAGAAAAGGCTTTATTCTGTTAAGTCTGACAGCACATATGTTCCAAAGTACAGAGATCACAAGGATGATATAGTTGAAATGAAGCCCAACACTGCTAAAATTATAACTACCTTTCTAGGGTACAGGGCTGTGGAATTCAATCATAAGTCTGATAAAGCTTATTTGATCAGACTGGATCAGGATATAAGAAAAGCAAAGATTAATGATCTCAAGGCTGCAATCTTTCAAATTGGTGAAGATACTGCAGAGCTTAAAGATGCTAAAAGGAGGATGATTGATGAACTTAGATATGCTGAGAGATGTTTGTTGAAGAACTATCTCAGAACAACTCCTGACATCAGAGAGATCAGAAGATGAAGCCAAGTCGAAGATCTACAACTGCTTAAATTCTGATATTTGTACAGACTGAAGTTGTTATCAGAAGTTAAATATTGGTAAAGTTTTAAGGACTGTAAGTTGTAGCTATCTAGTCTAATTCTCATGCATTTGTACTTAATGCTTTTGACATCATCAAATATCTGTTAAACATGTATATTATGCTAATTTACAAGTTGGGGGAGATTGTTAGATATATTTGATAATGTCATGGATAATATGATTTATGTTTAGTTTTCAGATCTTACTTAACAGGATAAATCAGTACTTAACTGGGAATCAGTACTTATACTAGAAGTCAGGACTTAAGGATATCATTACTTATATTATCAGGAGATAATCATCAGAAGTTGGATATCAGAACTTAAGTGCTGAAGGACGATTAGATAAGGAAAGTAGCTGATTAAAGGAAAGAAGATCGAGATAAACATAAAAAGAGATATGCATGAAGAAGGAGTTCCGTGAAGAATGGAATACTTGGAAAAAAAGATATCTGATTGATATATTTTAGGAAGCAGAATTATATTCCATATCAATTAGCGATTATCTTGTAACTGTGTAATATATGAACACAGACATAGGGTTTACACTATAAGTGTTATCATATTCGAGAAGATTATTCATTGTAACCCTAGCAGCTCTCGTGATATTTGTTCATCACTGAGAGGTAACAGTTCCATACTGTAACAAAGTTTATTATTTCAATAAAGTTTGTTTTCTGTTACTTGAGATATTAAAGTTCGATTTGATTGTAATTTACACTGTATTCACCCCCTCTACAGTGTGTATGACCTAACATATAGGTCGTCTGTAACACCCCAAAATCTGGGGTCGGGGATTCGAGTTGTCACGAGTTCCATTTCCTTTATCAATACTTAATCTTAACAGTCAACCAACTACTAAGTACTGTGACCCCACAATATACACATACACACACCACAAGTTATAGTCTCAGAGATGAATATCAAAAATAACACAAGTCATTTTATTCCACAATTATAAACCGTTACATCTTAAAAGGGTTTCTGAATAAAATTACATTTCTTTGCCATTATTACAATTCATAAAGATACATAAGTCTGGTACATCAAAAGTTGAAAACCTAGCCTATTGGTAGTTCCTACCTCAGCTACAGCGACATCAACGCCTATAGGAAACTGCGGAACATTTCCTATCCACTCGCAAATTGGGAGCTTGGTCCTGTTCATCTTGTCTGTCTGTTGTTGTGTGATGAAAGAAGAAAGCAAGGGTGAGCAACAAGCCCACCGAAATAATATGTATAATAATTAATAATATATGAGCATTTTCATTGTACTCATGAAAGTCTTGGTCAAGAAGAAATGAACCAAGTTGATATCTTAACGCGACCAAGTCGCAAAATATTCAGTATATATATACCTATATACTTTTCACAATCTTTGAAATCCTCTGACATGTATAATATACACAGAGTTCCAGTTTATAAATGTATAAAAATATCGTTGCAAGGTGATCTCATATATCTAACTTTATCTCAACGTTTTTCTGAAAATCTTTGACATGCACAAGATAATCATTTAGTAGATAAGTTTAAAAGATGAAGTTACAAGATACTCCAATATACTTATATCTTTTCCGAATACTACTTGAACTACCACCGTTCAATGTATAAATAGTTCATCCCACAGATTAAGCTACAAGACAAAACTTGTATAGAATCAATCTTTGAAATATCATCAAAATGAAATGAAGTTACGAGATACTTCATTTGATGAAAACATCATTTTGAAAACTCGACCCTGCCAACACTCAACAATCGCCCAGCCATAGCCTTTCTATCGAAGTGCTCTGGGTAGTGTTGCAGAAATATCCAATTGGATGATGAACTCATTACGGGAGTTTGCCGCGCCAGGATGACCACTCACGATGATCAGTCGCAGTAGTACAACCCCACAATTTTCTACATGTAGAGGAGAACCTGTCAGATTTACTTGTCAACCGAACACTGGACTCCTAAGGAATGGACCGTCGTAACGGAACTTCCAGGCCATTTGGGCCAATATAATAAGGCTGGGCCGGCGCCACTCGACCACTTACGCCACTCCTAGTTCAGATGAAATCCATGACTTTGAAACATAAAGCTTGTCCCCCCTTTCCCCAAGTAGAAACTTGTTGATACGGCTCCACCAAGAAGTCGTATCTAGTTGGAAAGGAAAACTCACTGATATTTCCCAGGCAGTGCCTGTTAATGGATTAACTTGTTCCAAGAATTTTACTTCCCGAGTGTTGGGTAAGTAATCAAAAACTCTTTTATCAAAACAACAACCTTGTTGCGAATATAAAATACACCACAGAGTCGGATCCCTCAGATTTTGAGCGAGTATTTAAATCCCCTTCGAAAGGAAGAACTTAAATATAAAAAAATGAGTTTTGGGATCCACCCTAACCTTTAAAAATCATTTTGAAGACTTGAAAACATTTTTAAGAATGTTTGGAGTAATGCTGATTTAGTAAAATAAATCAGTCCCGATATATTAGAAAATATCTGAATATTATTATTTAAATAATATTCCCATAAGGGTGATCCTTATAAAAATAATCGAGGTAGGAGTTTTAAAACTCATAATTGAAATGAATATTAAATAACCAAAGATATACTTATACGAAAGTAGGATCTTTATTTGAATAATCAAAAGTGAGTTTGATTATCGACACATTATTCTTTAATAAAATTAAGAATAATAATTAGTAAATAATCGGAGTCATAAGTCCTCCAATGAATATTCAAATAATATTCATTAATAAAATAGACGGAGTCATAAACCCTCGAATGAATATTCAAAATAATATTCATTAATAAAATAAAGTTATCGAATAAACCTTATTCGATTCATAGTTTTGAAAACTATATCTATATATATAAAAATATATATAATATACTCGGGAACATCGACTCTCAGTTTTAGAAAATGTTCACCTTTGGGTCCCCTATACTAAGGGTATACGCAACTACTGCTTATCTCTAGCATAGGTATTATGCAACTTATAAGCAATTGAATCAACAATATGTATCAAGATTACGAAACAGACATGCATATATATCATATCACATGCTCCAATATATCGCAAGATTTGCTAATTAACCACCATGCATCTATCAGAAGATAATGCATATACATATGTATACATCACAACAACAGTATAACGGGTAGAAAACTTGCCTGAGTGTTCCCGGATAGACTTAAGCTTAGAGTGGGTCCGATAACCTATGAACAACAACATAAGTCGAAATTAAACCCCGGTCGCTTAAGAAACTAGACTTTAACCAATTGAACCCTAACGTTCGCTTATGGTCACTCCTACGCTTAACGAATCACATAAGTCGTTCGAGTACCCTCGGCTCCACCATTTTTAATAAATTAACCATTAATAATTTTAAGGCGATTCTTTCACGAGTACTCTACCAACTGCCTAATCCATTTTACATAATTGTTTCATACTCCAATTAGTCATTTAAGGGCGTTAACCAAGGTCTCAAAGTAAAGTGAGGGGTAAAGGTTCGTTCGTGAAATGTCGTTACTTAAAACGGTCGTTTCTCCTAAACCGTAAATCGGATCTAAGCGAACCACATACCAAAATGAAGCTTATGACATGATCTCTGTTACAGATGTACGGGGTCAAGTGGTTTCTTGGTCCTCTGCCGGTACTTGTGGATTCAAGGGGGGATATCCTATAGAGGATCCTATCCCAATTTTTCTTTCCAGCCGGGAAAAATGGCTCTGTTATGAAACAAAGCGGTAGACGGGCTCATTTTACCGGTATTCCCTAATTAGTGGCCTTAGGAGATTAGGGTCCCCCCTTAGATTCTCCGCTCATCCGCGGGGGGTTTCCGTATCCTGCAAGAAAGCTATAGAATCAAGCTAGGAAGCTGTAGAACAAAAGCTATTTACGTAGGAGAATAAGTCACTAGCTAAACATGGCAAATTTAAATATTGGTCAGTGAGTTATCTGGTCCGAGATTCATGTACAACAGTCTAAGGAAAAAGGGCATTACGACGGCTATATTTACAAGTTTTTCAAGTTTCTCACTACACCAAAACCTCACCAAACAACCCACAATTATTAACACATCAAAACCTCAACTACATAATACTATACCAGTCCTTAATCTCCAGATTCTTCATCTCAACCAACCACAATCAAGTTCTATTAACTATAACAAGATTCATTCACCAAATCACTCCAATTTCAAATCAAACTACTAATAATCAAAGATCATGCTTCTCATTTTGAAAACCAACCATCAAACTTACTAATAGTAAAAGTAAAGGCTATGTTTTGAAGTTTATACCTTCCTTGGTAGGTGTTAAGTTGCTAGGAAGCCTTAGGGAGCCTCCTACAAGCTTGATCTTTCCAAAGAAATCAAGAACACAAAATTAGGCTTTGAAATTTCTAAAAGTACGATTGAAAGAACTGTAAACATTAGGGTCTTACCATGCTTATTTGGACGATACTTGTGAACAAGAGTTATAGGCCATCTCAATACCTTTCCAACGAGCTATATAACACAACATTTGAGTGAGTATTGAAGGAGATATGACAATTTCAAGTTGTTGGGTTTGTTTTGGCTGAGAGCTTCTCTTCATGGGAGCAAAGTCAAATTTTTAATTTTTGTGTTATGATATTTTGCTTGGTTGATTTCCTTTTTGGCTTGGCAAATTTTGATCTTTTACCATGGCAACTTTTGCATGGCCAAGAATCAATCAACAACACACTTCTTTTTGTCATGCTTATGTCACCATGCTTGTGTCACCTTTTTAACACATGTGGTTTGATGATGTCACAATCCTTGGCTTCTTGTACAAGCTTGTCTCTTGGTCGCTTATTTGTTTTACGGTTCGCTTAACATTCGTTCTCGTTCGTCATTTGAGGGATCATATCTGGGATCTTATTACTTGGGTTCCCCTAAACCTTTCTCAATATTTTATATTCCTTTTATGATCCTCTCTTATAATCCTTGAATTTAAATCCTTTTAATCATGTTACCTTATACTCATTTCTTTCGGTATCTGGTGGATTTTCGGGAAAAATCAAAGTGTCCGGATTCGAATTCTAACGACCTTTACATACACTCATTTACTTTATGGAATACTAATACGATCTTAGAATTTCCATAAAAGTACTCCTATATAGCGTGGTCTGATAATTTTCCTTAATTAGGATCATCAGCAAAAGTTACTATTTATCCGTGTTTCAAAAATTCCAAAAATTGGGGTTATTACATCGTCAATTCAAAAACTGCCACTCTGCTACAAATCCATGGCTGTAATCCCTGTTGGAATCTCTTAGCCCGCTTCTCATCAGTATCAACCTGCTCCGGAACAAACCTAGCCAATTCAGTAAACTTGGCTTCATATTCAGACACTGACATATTCCCTTGCTTCAGTTCCAAGAACTTGATTTCCATCTGGTTCTTCATATATCAAGGAAAATACATTTCCAGAAATAACTCAATAAACCTATCCCAAGTTACGACACCTTCACCCTCTAAAGCTTTCTTGGATTCCCACCAATAATTTGCTTTTCCTTTCAGGAAATAGCTAGCAAAATCAGTCTTCTAGTCCTCTTCAACTTTCACAAGCGCAAACGCTTTCTTAATTTCTTTCAAACAAACCCTAGCCTTAGTAGGATCTGATGTACCCTCAAACTCTGGAGGCTTAATTGACTGAAACTGCTTAAAGGTAATAATAGGTACAACTGGTTGTAACTGAGGTTCATGACGAGGTGGCTGTTGTAACATCTGTTGCTGAAACTTCTGTTATTGTTGTTGCATCTGCTGCTACATCATTACCATCTATTGTTGCATTAGATGGAACATTTGGTTCATGGTATCGTTATTCTGTCCCTCAGAATTGCTGTTGGAGGTTTCAATTCTGGTCTTTCTTTTTGGGGCCATTTTTCTGATAATAAAATAAACAGTTCTTTTTAACAATTTATTAAACAGTTGATAGTAAAAAGAAGAACAATTTGACTGATATTAAAATAAGAAATTTAAACAATTTAGAATTTAAGCAAATCTTTGGAAATAATTTTAAAACTTTGAATAATAAATTGTACAACATTGTTTTAAATAGAACACAATTTAAGATATGGAAACTGTAAAGCAGTAAAGTAAATGTAAATGATGTAAAGACTGAAATTTAAATAAATAAAAAGGAAAAATTTGAATTTTTTTATTTAATATATATATCTGACACCAGCCTCGGGTGTTAATGCTTGATACAAAAGTCTAGGGTAGAATCTAACATCAGGTCTATCATAACTACTGCCGATACATGTCAAAACTGAGTACACACATACATATCTGGTCTCACTATACTATAGCTCTCTCTATCTACATATGTCACATATAATACAACAGCTAATCCATCTATCAAACATCAAAATCCCGACAGAATGCGTCTCAACACCTCACGAAGCATCTCAATAACTGACTGTGCGAGACGGGTGGCTCTATGCAACTCTGCATAAGAATACGGCCCATCATGCATCAAGGAATCTAACTCAAGAGTTGCACTAAACACTGCCTGTTCTTGTCTCTACCTCATTATATAGTCTAGCTGAAGTGCGGCTAACGATCCTCCATCTCTATGGTCAAACAACCCCATGATCTCTCTGCACTGATGTAACGCCCTCCAGACCCGGGGTATAAGTCTGGGGGTTACGAGCTAATCACCAAACCTGTACAAGCTTATTAATGAATAATAAAGAAATGAAATTAAACTCCTTTATCACTAACCAGGACCTTTTTAGGTTGAAGTATGAAAACAAGAACCACTAACTACTTTTATTACAAACCAACATTTAAAATCTCACAAACTCTCTTTATTATAAACCATTGTCTAATTTATTTTTAAACTAAGTTTAGCTTTTATTCAAACACACACATACTATCTACAACACTCCACCTGCTCGGTTAACTCAAAGCTTTCTTCCTGAATTGGGATCAACACCTTGGGTATGAGAGGATCCCGAGGCTTGACCCGCTTCTTTACCACTTGTGTCCTGATGGGTTTCATATTCCTTCTTAACTGAAAACAGTAAAGTGAATAACAACAAAAAGAGGTGAGCCAAAATTGCTCAACAAGTCCATAAAATATAAACAGTGCTAAAGCATTATAATTGAATCCGTAACCCAGGTATATCTGCAAAGATACAACCTTATAAGAATCGAAAGAAGGACATTACTGGCGAATGTAAACAAACTAAACTGGACTCAAGTTCGCAACTATACCCTGCTGATCAGCCAGGATACAGTGCAGATCTATATCTCACTATATAGATCCCGTCGGGCACCCAGGCACTACGGTCCATTTCAAGGATCCGGTTATGTCCCGGTCCTTAGGATTAAGTAGACTTAATCCCAAAAGTAGTGTTATCCAGTCCCTGGAATAGCAACCGGAACAATCGGTATGCTTTGGTATATTCTAATCACCAGAATATATCAATAATTGTGAGTAACAATTGGAATATGAATAATAAATTCAAATGAAAAGAATAATTCAAGAATCGAACTGAGATATGAATAAAAAAATTAAAGGAATACGAGCGTAATAAGAATTTGAAATGAATATTACTATTCTGAGATTAGAATAGGGAAGAAACTTGCCTTCTGCGTGACTTACTGCAATTAAATCACTTCCGTCTATCCCCTACTTGACCTGCCTTGCTGGCTTAGATTCTGTTAGCAAAATAGACTGATTAAGTCATCTTGTACTTCAATTTGTATCTTGAATTGACTTCATTTCGTTCCTATTATTTACCCATGTGCGTATAACTGACTCTTATATTACATATAAGCAAGTAAGACTCGATTAACCACATAATACACATAAGCACATAAGCACATAATCATTTTTATAGTTAAAATAATTTTTAAAATCAAAATCGACTCGCTGATTGCTCTGTTGATCACCTTCTGCTTCATTTCCCATTTTTCCGGAATTTTTCGGACTCGTCTCGGCGTGTATTTCGACTGATAATCAAGCAATCAATAAAGTCAACTAATTTCGAGAAGAAATTAGGTCTTCATATTATTTTTAATAAAAAGAATTCATTTTTCTGAGTAAAATGGCTTTCGTTTCACTCGAATCGGATTAACGGTTGAATTATTATCAATTAAACACTGATAATTCAATTTATTATTCAATATAAACAATTATTACAACCTTTTAAATCCTAAAATAATTTTTAAATATTTATTGAAGAAAAATCAAAGTCAAAAATAATTTTTTTATAATTTTTGGAGTTAAAATGAAGAAGTTATGATTTATTGAAAATTATGTGATTAATTATCGAAATAATTAATCACTTTTTAAATATTTCATAAATAAATAACTAATAATGAATTAATAAATAATTATTTAATAATTTAAAATAATTAATCCCAAATTATTAGGATTAGTTACAATTTTTTTTTTACAAATATCTACAACTTATCGTTATTTATTTGATTAGATCGATTATTTATAAATAAATAATTGATATCATTAACTGGTACGTTAATTACTGAATAAATGAGTCATTATTCGAATCATATTTCAATTCAACGATCCACTACTCGTATTTCTACGAGTTATTCACGTTTCTTGCCTAATTATCGAAACATTCCTGTTATTATTGCACGTATACGTTTTAAATCAATTATCTGTATTTATTCATTCATTACGAATAATTATTACGATATTATACGAATAATTAACTATCGTCTGAATAATAATAATCGAACTTATCGCTCAATTACTCGTATAATCACGAGTTATTCGATTAATTCCCTTATTTATCGAATCGTTCCCTGTAATATTCGATAAATTTAATCCTTAATCCTTAATTATTAACTATTAATAAATAAATAGATAAATGATTAAATAAATAATTAAATACTTAATTAAATCACTAAATTCAAATTTATAATTTAAGAAAATAATTTAGGAATTATTTACAAAATATTTCAGATTTTTAATCTGATTTTTACTTGATTTTTATAATTTACAAAATTAAATTATGTTTTATAAAAATAAAAGTAAATAAATTAAATCACAGAAACATGTTTCAGACAACTGATTTGGGGAATTTCGGATCGAAATCGGGTCGTTCACCGGGTTGATACCGGGTCGACCACGGGTTGCCAAGAACAGCCGTCCGGCTGCCCAGAATCCGGCACCGGCGGTCTGTTTCCGGCGAGACAGAAACATAGCCAAATAAGCACGGTTTAATCGCTTGTTTATATTTAAAATTTAGGATATTCTCTTAATAATGAAATAACACAGATTTTTAGAAATTGGAGAAAAAATGGATTTCATTGCTAGTTGTTGTGGCTAGGTGTCAAATGGCTAGTAGCTGGCTCATATTTATATGAGTAGTCTAGGGTTGAACGAGATGGAGCGAAACACACTCGTTCAGAAAGAGAAAAGAAAAAGGAATAGAAAAAAAAGAAAAAAAAAGAATAAGTGGTATGTATAATTGATCACGAGTGGGCTCTTTAGTACTCGAGTTATTAAGTTCTTAGGGGACTTTGTGCCTAGTGACCTAAAGCTTTTATAGTCTGGGATCCGCTAACCTAACTCTCGCTACATGGGTACTATTGTATAAGTCTTTTGTGGAACTCACTCATTGCACGATCAAATAAACATATATGTGTTGTTTTTTTTGAATAAAAGTATGAATCCATATAAAACTCCAATATAAAAATTGAAGTGTTATAAGTTATTTTCTTTTATTTATAACTTTGTGATTGCCTTGTTGAGTAGTAGTCATGATTATTGATCTAGTTACGATAGTATATCTGTAAGCATTTGCACACACGCACGTCTCTAGTTTATAAATTGATTTGTATGATTTAATTGATCTTTATGCGAGTAACTGCATTTGTTGAGATGTTGCTCGTTGATTGGTTTAGTTATTCTATTGGGATCGTTGCATTGATATTAGTTACATTTGTGTTTCTTGTACTTTGAGTCTGTTTATGCTTGAGGACAAACATCGATTCAAGTTTGGGGGTATGTTGAGTGACATTTATGACACTTTATACTGCTCTATAAAGATTTGAATTGATGCGTTTGTACTCAAGTTGTTAAGTGTTTTAACGTGTTTTCTAGTGTTTTTGCATTTCAGGAATTATCTAGGTAATCAGGTGAATTATCATTGTTTTGGTGCTAATTTGGTGTCAATGTGGTGTTGGAATAAAAGCTCGTGGAAAGCCGACTCGAAGTAGCAAATAAAATCATAAATCTGAAGTTTTTTCTAGAGGTACGGCGCGCCCGCGCTGGTCAAGCGCACGGCCGCGCCAGGATGTCAGAAAGGTAGCGCGCCTGCACTGTGATAGCGCAAGGCCGCGCTAGTGCGAATTCAAAGAATCCCAATTCTATTATAATTACAATTGGAGGACTTCTGGATTGCATGGGGCAACTATATATATTCAAATAAAGGACGTTTTCAAGAGAGAGACGTACCAGAGCGCAAGGAGAGCCGTAAGAAGACCGTTTTAGCACGGATTCAACGAAGATGAAGAAGAACTTGTTTTTACTTGTGAATCTTTGTTCTAAGTTGTAACTTGGATGTTAGTTTTCTTATTTATGAACCTTACTCTTGTTTCGTACTTGGTTTTGTTTATTTGTTATAAAGACTATGTTTCTTATACCATGCTTTCATCGGAACCCACATTGATGATGAGTCTGATTATGGGCTAATCGTTATCATGGGATTCTAACGGATTTATTTATGGGTTTCTTTGGTTAATTTGGTTCGATGCCTTAGTGTGTGGTGATTGTATGATAATCTAGTATTGGTTGTGCATATTCGTCTTATGAGCGTCGCGAACTTATAAAGCGACAGTGAATTTAAGGATTTAGAACTTGCCATGCTAGCATAGGTTCATGTGTTATTGTTATGCATGATTCGTATGTAATTTTAACCATCTTACTTGCCCTGTGTAATCATGATAGATAACTTGTGCTTAAACCATTATGTTGTCAAATTCTATAGACATATAGGGTCTCAATATAATTGGTGTCTATTCAGCTTCTATATCTTTTCTGGATGTCTAATAGTATGTTATTCGTGCAACGAAAGTTGGCGTTTAGCAGTTCCGTGTTATCTGATTAGTGTCATCACCATTGGATGCTAAGGTTAAGAACAATAAGGCTATTGAATGAAGTATTTAATGAAGTTAGAATCCCATATTTGTCTCATATAATATACAACCCTCTTTATTCTCTTAGTTATAATTGTTAGCATAATTCTTAGTTATAAACAACCTCAATTTGTTATCGTCTTAGCATTGAATAATAACCATACATTGTTGCTTAAGTGCATAAATTAATTAGTTAACCAAAGCCAATCTCTGTGGGAACGAATCTGATTTATATTGTATACTACTTGCGAACTCTTATACTTGCATGTAATTTAGCGCGTGTTTAGCGACTAACAAAGGCCATTATCGGCGAGTATCAATAAACTAAACTGGACACAAGTTCGCACCTATATCCTGCTGATCAGCCTGGATATAGTGCAGATCCATACCTCAATGTGTAGATCTATTCGGGTACCTAGGCTCTACGGCCCAACACAAGGAACCTGTTAAATTCCGGTCCTCAGGATCAAGTGTATACCAGATCCTAATCGTCACCATCCAGTCCATAGATGAGCAACCGGGACAATCGGTATTCTTTGATGTCTCCCAAAATCAGAATATATCATGATGTATGTATATATATAAACTTTTGGAATATGAATAGAGGATTCAACGAATTGAGAGAAATCAGGAATCGAAATGAAATATGAACAAAGGAATAGTAATTGTGTATCAGAGTTTGTGAACAGGAATTATTAGTGTGCAACTGCGATAAGAATCTAAAAGTAATTCGCTATTCTGAATTTAGAATAGGGAATAAACTTGCCTTTAACGCAAATAACTATCGTAAGTCGATTCGCTTCTAAAATAAATTAGGATTTAAAACTATTTTTAATGAAAATGATCATTTTTCTGAGTCGAAGGGCTTTCGTTTCGCTTAAATCGGATAAACAATTCAATTAATGTTCGATAAATAAGCATAAATTAAATTATTATTCAATATAATAATTATTCAAAAATTATTTAACCATTAAAATATTTTTAAATAATTATTTAGGGAAAATCAGAATTAAAACTGATTTTCCATAATTTTTGGAATTAAAATAAATTTATTATGATTTATTGAAAATAATTTGATGAATTATTAAAATAATTAATCATTTTTAAATAATTAATATTTAGTAAATAATTAAAGAAATAAATAATTTTGAATTTTATAAAATATTTCAGAATTATTTATAATATAAATCAATTACTTAAATAATTGATTAATTAATTTATAAAATAAATAAAACTAATTTTTATAATCAATAAAAATAAAATAAAAATAAAAATTCCTGAAACACTTGTCAGGAATTGAACTTATAATAAAATGGATCAAAACCGGGTTTTAGGAATGGATCAAACGGTTCAAATCCAGATCAAGAAGAACATGACCGGAAAATTCCCATAATCCGGCGAACGGCCAGGATTCCGGTGACCCATTTTTAGGCCAAAAACAACACCGTTTGGTGTGTTTTTCACAGGGTTTTAATTCCAATCAACTACAGTGTTAAGTCACACAACACTGTAGAAGGGGGTTGAATATAGTGTTAATACAATCAAATCGATTTAACACAAGTATGTAACAAAGAACAAGTATATTGAATAAACTCTGTTACAATAAGAACTGTTGTTCTCTCTCAGTGATGAACAAATATCACTAAGAGCTGCTAGGTTACAATGTATAATTTTCTCAAAAATGATAACACATATAGTGTAAACCCTAAGTCTATGTTTATATAGTACACAGTTACAAGATAACTTCTAATTGATATGGAATACAATTCTGTCTCCTAAATTATATCAATCAGATATCTTCTACAAGTCTTCCAGTCTTCTAACTCTTTCCATGCATATCTTCTTTTGTTTTAGTCTCGATCTTCTACTGTAAATCAGCTTCCTTCCTTATATGAAAGTCTTCCGGCACTAAAATTCTGATATAACCTTAAGTTCTGATATTAAGTTCTGACTTCCATTAAGTCCTGATATGTCCTATTTGTTAAGATCTGAAAACTAAACATGAATCATAATATACATGACATCTCAAATATATCTAACAATCTCCCCCAACTTATAAATTATGCAAAATATACAAGTTAATAGATTTGATGATGTCAAAAACATTTAAGTACAAATGCAATAAGAGTTTAACTAGATAACTAACTACAACTTACAGTCCTTGTAGCTTTTACCAATCTCACTAAGTCAATCTGAATCTATAATGATTCTTGACAAAGCTTGATATCAGCTTTTCTTCTTTAATCCTCAGGACTTGAGAGAGTGTAGTCTTGACTTGCTTTATCTCTTCATTCTGACTTCTAATCTGATAGATTGCAGTCCTTAAAGCAGAGATATGGTTTCTTTCTAAACCATCATTCAGTCTTATTACCCTAGCATGAGAAGAATCTTCATTGTAGCATAGACATTTCTCATTCAGTATCACTTCAAGCTTAGTATAATTCTTCTTCATTGGAATTTCACTTCCATCATCTTCAACAATATTAGGAATAAATTATGTAATCCTTGAACCAAAAATTCTTTCTTTATCTCTGATGGTCTTCAATATGAACTTTGACCATCTCCTGGTAATATCAGACTTTACCTCTAAAAGGTAATGAAAGAATTGAAGTTCTTTCAATGATTTGTTCAGTACATCTAATTCTGACATCTGATATGTCCTTCCATCTTCAAGAAATAGAATCAGATTTTCCTTGACATTGTGCTTGTCATGAGCATCCAGTACCACATGAACAGAGATAACCTTACCAAGGTATTTATGTGCAACATCTTCAAGAGGTCTGCCAGTCAATAGAAATGGATCTCTAATAGCAACTTCAACTCCTGTTTTGATCTTAGCTTCATCAGAACCTAGGCCAGCCCTATCTCTTGGTTCTCTAGCATTTAACCCAATAGTCATGAAAGTAGACAGCAATTGGCTTTTCTTTGGATATGATGGTTTGACATTTTTCCACAGAAGTTTCTTTTTATCAGCCATTTCCATCTTGTCTAAATCAACTTGAGCAATGTCAGAGGTTGACTTGATGACTTTATCAGAACTTGCTGTTTTTGTTATAGCTTTTAGTTCTTCTCTCTGAACAACTTGAGCCTTGTCAGAGGTTGTCTTTGATTCTTCAGAAATCTTCTTTCTTTTCAGAGTTTGAACATCTTTATCTTCAGTAAGAATATCATCAGTAACTTGAACCATTTTGCACACTGGCTTTATCAGAATTTGAGGAATTTTCATCCCCAATGGCTTGATTGGTTCATCAACTTTTCCTTTCCCTTTGTCTTTGGGATCAGTCTCATATTGTGATCTTGTTTTGGGCTTTGATGCCTCAGTATGTGACTTCTCCTTGATCACAATGCCTTTTTCCTTAGTCCTTGGAGGTTTCAGAAATAATCTTCTAGCAATTTCCTCATCAAGTGTCTGAATCTTGGGATCCTTGTAGTAGACAGTAGTCTACTTTCCCTTTAGCTTCAGAGTTTGCATGAAATTTTGAGAATCTTGACTTCCACCTTGTATCAGAACATCATGCGTTGTCAGACTTTTCTTATCAGAACTTGATATCATATTTTGAGTTTCAGTACTTGCTATCAGATTTTGAGTTTGAGCAGCTTCAGAACTTGTCTTCTTTTAAAAAGAAGATTTGCTTGCATCAGTAATTAGTTTCCTTAAAGAAACCTTGCTGCTCTGCCCTTTACTTTGAACTTGACCTCTACCCTTGTCAGGGTTTCTCTAGTCATCAGCTTCATCATCTTTCTTCTTCAGTATTTGATCATTAGAGCATTTGGACTTAACTATCTTTCCCCCCTTTTTGGCATCATCTGATAATAGGAGTGAGAGAAGAAGTTCCACTGAAGATTGAATATCATTCAATTGAGCCTGTTGAGAAGCTTGATTTGTCAGAACCTCGGAGATTTGGGCCTGTTGCTTCTCTTGAGCTTTCTCAATTGCTTCTACCTTTTCAAGTGTAACTCAGGATATGTCGATTCAAATTCAACATTTGTTTGTCAAATCAGCATAAATTATTAGTAACCATAATTTTAATTAAAACATTCGTCAAGAAATACAGTTCAGGTAGATGAAGTAAAGATTAACAGGCTTCAAAGAATATTAGAGAGT
This sequence comes from Apium graveolens, assembly GCF_009905375.1. Lineage (NCBI taxonomy): Eukaryota > Viridiplantae > Streptophyta > Magnoliopsida > Apiales > Apiaceae > Apium > Apium graveolens. The sequence continues at coordinate 136,404,440 of NC_133648.1, read as the reverse complement.
GAGAGAATAAGAGAGATTAAGAATAGAAAAGTAGGTAAAAGTTTAGAAAATCTTTTAACTCCCATATATATACTCTCTCCACTTAACAGTCCTTTTTAGAAGTAAAACAGACACTTGTACACCTGTCAGCCAGTAAATAGTTAAAACAGAGTTAGTGGGCACGAGAAATAAGCAATAATTAACGTGCACATGCAGTTTCTCAGGACAAACACGTTTACCACTAACCCAAATGATTATGACTATTTTATCTCACCTAATTATATTATTATTAAATATGACCATTACAGTATTTACCATAAATAAGTCAAGTAAAGAATAATGCCACATAAGCATCAGAGTTTCCATCAGGATTTAATATCAGAACTTGACTATTATCAGATTTTAACAGTCATCGGGACATGGCTTCTGTACTGAAAAAGTGAATGTTTATATCTATGATTCTTCATACAAATACTGACTTGTTTCTTCAGAGTTTAATCATCAGAACTTCCATCAGAACTTGTCCTCAGAATTTATGCAAATAACAGTTAACTGTTTGTCAAAAACAACTTAATCACCACCGTAATTTTCATTATTCATATGGAGTGAGAGTGTGTGCATTAGCAGAATATCAAATAAAGATTAAAGTCTGATAAACTTTAGTACATCTTAGAAATAAGGCATAACTAAGAAAAGTGCTTAAAATCTGTCATTAATAATGAAGTCTACTATAGGATAAATTTGTGCATGAGCCCACCTCAACTGTCTGTGCTCATTTTATGCATCTTTTAGAGTTCTTTTTCACAGTGGCTTCTTAGTGTAAATGAGTCACAACAGCTATCAAAATTGATGCTATTATCAGAGTATTTCTCCAGTAATCAGAAAATATGAAACCAAAAAAAATTATTTGCTTTTCTAATGCATATTAGTTAATACCAGCAATACATTGGGGTCATCCCTTCCATATATTTACTCTAGATCTCAAAGGAGTACCTGACTTTAATTTTTCTTTCTTTTCTTTTCTTTAGATAAGTGAGGCTTATCAGCATTTAGTTCATCCTTAAGATTTACTGCCATCAGAATTTGACAGATAAGAAGCAAGAATCTAGTTTGTGACTTAGTAATAAGATACACAAAGTAAATTTGACTAAGCTCAAAATCAGAATTTACTTGTGTTAAGGAATTTTCACATAAACAACTAATTCAGACATGGGATTTCTAGTATGTTAAAGACTACTAGGTCAGCATTTAGCACATTAATCCTCATTGGGTTCAATAGTCACATAACATTCAAATCACTATCAGAGTATATAGATCCACATCAGATAACAATCAGCATTTAATGAATTTTAATTTAAGTACAGATTACATGAAGATAAGACAATCTGTAAACCCTGATCATAAAGTCTGATGCATGAGAACAAAAACTAAGCATATTTATAGAAAGAACCTGAAATCATTCCAAGTTCATTTACCAGTCTTGTAAAAGTAGCTTCACATAGTCATTTTGTGAAGATATCTGCTAGTTGTTGATCTATTGGAACAAAATACAATTCCACTGTACCTTCCATCACATGTTCCCTTATAAAATGGTACCTAATGCTGATGTGCTTTGTTATTGAGTGTTGAACTGGATTACGTGTCATAGCAATAGCACCTTGATTATCATAGTAAATAGGTATTTTAGAGAATTCTAACCCATAATCCAGTAACTGATTCTTCATCCAAAGAATCTGTGCACAACAGCTTCCTGCAGTAATATATTTTGCTTCTGCAGTTGATGTGGAAATTAATTTATGTTTCTTGCTAAACCAAGAAACTAATCTGCCTCCAAGAAATTGGCAGCTTCCACTTGTGCTTTTCCTATCTATTTTGCATCCTGAAAAATCTGCATCTGAGTAACCTATGAGCTTAAAATCTGATTCTCTAGGATACCACAATCCTAGATCAGTTGTACCCTTGAGGTACTTGAAAATTCTTTTCACAGCTATTAAATGAGGTTCTCTTGGATCGGCCTGAAATCTTGCACAAAGAAAGGTAGCATACATGATATCAGGTCTACTTGCAGTTAAATAGAGTAAGGAGTCAATCATACCTTTGTAGTTAGTAATATCTACTGATGAACCAGTATCTTTATCTAACTTGGTTGCAGTGGCCTTGGGAGTGGATGCTGTTGTACTGTCTTGCATTCTAAATTTCTTGAGTAAATTTATGGTGTACTTGGATTGACAGATAAAAGTACCTTCTTCATTTTGCTTGACTTGAAGTCCCAGAAAATAACTAAGTTCTCCCATCATACTCATTTGATATCTTAACTGCATTAGCTTTGCAAACCTTTCACAGAGTTTGGCATTTGTAGAACCAAATATGATATCATCAACATATATCTGTACCAAAAGTAATTCCTTTTCATGGTTGAGGTAGAACAGTGTTTTATCAATTGTGCCTCTGTGAAATCCACTTTCCAGAAGGAATTGAGCTAAAGTCTCATCCATAAAGTGCTTTGTCAAGCCTGTAGACATGATTTAGAAATTTTGAATCTACAAAGCCTGGAGGTTGTTCAACATAAACCTCTTCTTCCAATTCTCAATTGAGAAAAGCACTTTTCACATCCATTTAAAAGACTTTAAGCTTTTTGTGATCAGTATAAGCCAAAAAGATTCTTATAACTTCCAATCTAGTAACTCGTGCAAATGTTTTATCATAATCAATACCCTCCTATTGAGAGTAGCCTTTAGCAACCAGCCTTGCTTTGTTTCTTGTAATTATTCCATAACTGTCAGTTTTGTTTCTGAACACCCACTTTGTGCCAACAACTGATCTGTTCTTTGGTCTTGGCACTAGGGTCCAGACTTTATTTCTTTCAAATTTATTTAATTCTTCCTGCATTGCTTGCACCCAATCAGCATCTTGAAGTGCTTCTTCCACTTTCTTTGGTTCAGTTTGAGATTGAAAAGAATGATAGAGACATTCATTTGATGTTGCAGTTCTGACACCTTCTTCAGGATCTCCAATTAGTAAGTCAGGTGTATGTGATTTGGTCCACTTCCTTACAGATGGAAGTTGATTTCTAGAACTGGATCCTCCCCCATTATCCATGATATCTCCATCAACATTTTATGATGCTCCCCCCTGTGGTTATGCTCTCTGAGACTTCAGAATTTGAGTTAGATCCTTCAGGATTTGAAGAATCAGAGTTTTCAGAATTATCAGAATTTGGCTCATCAGAACTTGATGAATCAGAATTTAAAGAGCCAGTGACAGGTTCTGATGCTTCTTGAGAGTCTTGAGTTGTGGTAGGATCTTCAGCTTGCTCCCCTGGACAAGTGCATTTTCCTTTGGAGTTGTTACCACAATTTCAATAACATCAGAACTTAACCCGTCAGAACTTACAGGATCAGAGTTTAAGTCATCAGAATTTACAGAATCAGAATTTAAATCTTTATTTTCAAATCTCAGTTGATCATGATCATTGAAATCTTCAAGTCCAGTAATCTTCTTATCATCAAAAGATACATTGATAGATTCCATGACAACCCTTGTTCTTAAATTGTAGACTCTGAAGGCTTTTGTGAAAAGTCGATATCCAACAGAAATTCCTTCATCAGCTTTTAGATCAAATTTTGACAGTTGTTTAGGATGAGTCTTAAGAACAAAACACTTACATCCAAATACATGAAAGTATTTCAGATTTGGCTTCTTTTTCTTCACCATCTCATATGGTGTTTTTCCATGCTTGTTTATGAGTGTAGCATTCTGTGTAAAATAAGCAGTCTGCACAGCTTCATCTGAAAAGTAGGTTGGTAACTTTGCTTCATCAAGCATAGTTCGTGCAGCTTCAATGAGAGTCCTGTTCTTTCTTTTTACAACTCTATTTTGTTGTGGAGTTCTAGGTGCAGAAAATTCCTTTTTGATTCCATGCTCTTTGTAGAACTCTTCCATGATTGAATTCTTGAACTCAGTGCCATTATCACTTCTTATAACTTTAATAGAATCTTTGACCAACTTATCCAGTTGTCTGACATGATCAGTTAGAGTAGATGCAGTTTCATTCTTCTTGTGCAAGAAATACACCCAAGTGTATCTTGTGAACTCATCCACTATAACCATGGCATATTTCTTCTTTGCAATTGACATGAAATTCACTGGACCAAATAGATCAACATGCAGTAGGTGATAAGGCTCAAGAATTGAGGATTCAGTTTTGCTCTTGAATGAAGATTTTCTTTTTTTTGCCTTTTGACATGAATCACAAAGGCCATCAGGAGCAAATACTGATTTTGGTAGTCCTCTCACAAGATCTTTCTTTCAAGCTCATTTATGTTATTGAAATTTAAATGAGAGAGTCTTTTGTGCCAATTCCAGCTTTTTTCAATTGATGTTCTAATCAACAGACAGATTGCAGAACCATCAGAACTTATTGAAAGTCTGGCTTCATAAATGTTACCATGCCTGTAACCTTTCAGAACCACTTTGCCTTTAGAATTGCTTACAACTTCACAGTGTTCTTCAAGGAAATCAACATGATAACCTCTGTCACAGATTTGACTCATACTTAGAAGATTGTGTTTAAGTCTTGAGATAAGAGCTACTGTTTCAATGATGACATTCCCAAGATTGATATTGCCATATCCCAGAGTTTTTCCCATGTTGCCATCTTCATACAAAACTCCTGGGCCAGCTTTCTCCACAAAGTCTGATAGCAGGGCTTTATTTCAAGTCATATGTCCTGAACATCCACTATCCAGAATTATGATATCTTTCATGTTGCCCTGCAATCACAAAGACCATTATTGGTTAGTTTTAAGGACTCATAGTTGCTTTGATCCTTTGGCCTTTTTAAGTTTGTTAGCATTTGCAGCGGATTTAATTTCAGAGTTTATGCTAACATGCTGTTTATCAGAACTTATATCAGACTTTGCATCAGACTTTACACTAGAAGGAATAATACTAATTTTCTTCAAGGAAGGTTTTATTTGATAATAATCATAGTACAAACTATGATATTCCTTACAAGTATAAATAGAATGCTATAAACTACCACAATGAAAACAAGGATTTTGTGGCTTAAACCTAACAGACTGACTCTTAACTCCTGATCTAGGAGGTAAAGAGTTTATATCTTTATTCTTTCTGCAAAAAGAAGCAAGATGGTTAGAGTTTCAACAATTATAACATTTCTTTCTAGGAGCATTAGGAATAGGCATATAATTATTGCTTTTGTTCACACCTTCCTTTCCATTCCTATTTTTCCTAGCTTCCTTTACCTTGTTGACATTCCTAATCTCTTTCAGCTTATGCTTAAGTTGCTTCTTTTTCATTAAGCCTATGTTGACTTCAGCTGGTTTATCCTGTTTTAATTTGTCAGAAGTTGACTTTTCCTTAACTTCTGTCACAGACTCTTTCATCTTTTCAGAATCAGACTTTACAGTTTTTGCTACAAACTTAACAGGATTTACCTTTGGCTTAGCAGTCTATTTAACAACAATTGGCTCAATTTGTTCAGTTCCTTTTTCACTTTTATCATCTCCATAACCTAAACCCTTTTTCCAGTTTCCACTACTTAATAAATTCTGAGTTGTTCTTCCAGAGTTAGTCCAAGTTCTGATAATCTCTCTTTCCTTTTCTAAGTCAACATTTAGAGATTCATTCAATTTTAACACTTTATCTCTAACATATAAAGCATCATCTTTTTCTTTCTTAGTTTGATGAAGAAAAACTAACTCATTTTCTAAATAATCATTTCTCTTTTTATAAGCAAGATTTTCAGATGTTAATCTTTCACATGTTAAAGTCTGATCTCTATAACTAATAAACATGGTTTTGAGATACAATCTCAACTCAGTAATATCATCAGTATAAAAGGCATAAGTTGTTTGAGGTACCTTCAATTTAGCAGTTTCAGGGCTGCTGTCAGCATTTGCCATCAGGGCATAGATCACCTCATGTTCAGAATCTGAAGTGTTTGTCCAGCTTTTCTTCTTTGTGACAAGTGCCTTGCCTTTGTCATTTTTTCCTTTCTTGTAGTTAGGAGATATGTGGCCTCTTTCACCACAATTGTAGCATTTGACATTTGAGTTGTCTCCTTTGTCAGACTTTCCTTTACCTTCAGACTTTCTGAACCCTTTCTTATCAGAACTTCCACTTTTCCTGGAAAACTTCTTGCCTTTTCTGAATTTCCTGTAGGCTATCTTTGTGATACCCTTCACCATAAGAGCACAAAATTTCATCATCTCTTCATCAGCATCCATCTCAGGTAAACTTTCAGTTTCTGAATCATCATCATTAGAATATGATGACTCTGAATCAGACTTTATGATGAGAGCCTTTCATTTGCCCCTCTTTGAGGCAACAATTTTAGGAGATTTCTCCTCAGCTTTAAGAGCAGCTGTCCTTGACTTTCTTCCATGCCTCTTGCTCCTTTGATCCATCTCAAGTTCATAAGTCTTGAGCATACCATAAATTTCATCAAGAGTAGTTTCAGTAAGGTCATAGTTGTCTCTTATGGTAGTAGACTTCAAATCCCAATTTTCAGGAAGAGCTAAAAGGAATTTTAGATTTGAATCTTCAAGATCATATTCCTTGTCCACCAGTGAAAGATCATACAAGAGTTTGACAAACCTGTCATATAAGTCAGTTAAAGACTCATCAGCTTTTGAGTCAAAGTGCTCATACTCTTGAGTGAGTATAGTCCTCCTGTTCTTCTTGATTGCATCAGTTCCCCGGCATCTTGTCTCCAAAGCATCCCATATCTCCTTTGCAGTTTTGCAATTAATTACCCTGTTTGACATGACATTATCAATGGCACTGTGCAGCAAATGCCTTACCCTTGCATCCTTGGAAATAGATGAGATGTCTTCAGCTGTGTACTCACCTTTCTCTTTTGGTATGGTCATTGCTGGTTGATCAGCAACTACAACAGAGAGCTTGGTAGGCTTATGTGGTCCTTCATTAATTCTGTCAAGGTATTCTGGATCTGTAGCTTCCAGAAACATAGCCATCTTCACTTTCCATATGGGATACTCAGCAGGTCTCAGTATGGGAACCCTAATAGTCTCATATCAACTGTGGGTTTGAGTCTTTTGAGTTTCCTCAGTTTTAGTGGGCTTGGTTGGAGTTTGTGCTTCTTCAGACATGATTGTTTGGATCTTTACTATATGTGTGTTAACAGATAAGCTCTAATACTAATTTTTAGGTCACGCAACACTGTAGAAGGGGGTTGAATACAATGTTAATACAATCAAATCGATTTAACAAAAGTATGTAACAAAGATCAAGTATATTGAATAAACTCTGTTACAATAAGAACTGTTGTTCTCTCTCAGTGATGAACAAATATCACTAAGAGCTGCTAGGTTACAATGTATAATCTTCTCGATAATGATAACACATATAGTGTAAACCCTAAGTCTGTGTTTATATAGTACACAGTTACAAGATAACTTCTAATTGATATGGAATACAATTCTGTCTCCTAAAATATATCAATCAGATATCTTCTACAAGTCTTATAGTCTTCTAACTCTTTACATGCATATCTTCTTTTGTTTTAGTCGCGATCTTCTACTGTAAATCAGCTTCCTTCCTTATATGAAGTCTTCCCACACTTAAGTTCTGATATAACCTTAAGTTCGGATATTAAGTTCTGACTTCCAGTAAGTCCTGATTTCAGTAAGTCCTGATATGTCCTGTTTGTTAAGATCTGAAAACTAAACATGAATCATATTAGACATGACATCTCATATATATCTAACATACAGCAATCAAACTCCGGCCAAAACCAACCAAAATCATCCCGTAATCTCTATCTTCGGCGAAATGAAATCAAACTCTGGCCAACTATCGTTTCTCTTCATCTGTGCATGAAACTTCACGTTTTATAGCTCAAATCAAAGCTTTTGAACTGTATAATCAAACCCCTAACATCTAAGGAACCAAAGATTCTTTAAAATAAAAAATGTTCAAATCAAAAATTGGGTATAAACCCTAATAATCAAATTCGATCATACAGGAATCGTTTGTTTAATTAACTACCATGGATCGATTATAAACATCACAGAGAAGCTATATCAATAATCAAATCATCCTAATAACCCTAGAATCAAAAAGACCCGAATCGAGTATAAACCTAGAAATCAAAATTGAAAAATAACATATTAAAACATGAAATTGATGCTAGAAATCGAAAGAACATATCAAAAGGATGAATTTGAGTACTCATATCGCTTGATTTGGTGCAGAAAATTGATCAAAATCACGCCTTGATTCTTCGACCCGAATCCGAAAACCCTGACCCGTATTATAGAGAATTTTCTGATTTTTCTGAATTTTTAATAATTTAATGATAATTAATTAATAAAAATTAGGCTATTTATAGTAAGTAAAATAATACGCCTAATTAAAATTAAGGTCCTAATTATACATCTATTAAAATTAATTTGCCCTTAATTTTATAATTTTTGAGTATTATTTTTAATTTTTAAATATTTAATATATACTATATATTTGCCAAAAATTCCCAAAAATTGTAAATAATTCAATATACAAAGAAATGGTATATTTGAAAGTCCTAAAATTTTGTAAAAATAAAAATCTGATTTTTGTGGGGTTTTTTAACACCCGAAGGGGCCCAAAAAAGTCATTTTTCGCGAAACAAGAAAATTTAGATAATACCTAGATGTTTAGAATAACGCAATGGTACAAGACATTCTAGGAAAAATAAGGCCAATTATTTTATTTGAAATATCAGCTATTAAAACACAGTTCGTGTCATATAAATTTTGATACAAAGACTTTTGATACAAAGTTAAATATCCGATAATTACCCGAAAAATACCCTGACGATACGAAATACACGTAGCACATAATAGTTAGGGTTTTTGTGGCGCCCTCCAAACCCGGGTCAGAAGTTTGGGGTCCACAACACATTCACAATATATAAACCTGTACATAAAATATTAATTGCAATGACCCTGTTTCACATAACCACGGATCGCAACAGGTTAAAGTATGAGAACAAGCCACAACCTTAATTATTACATCGTACTAAATCCCAACTAATTTAACTTACAATTGATAATAAAATCATTCTTACAATATAAATATCTCTTTACTGCGTGAAACTTCTGCTAGCTCGATCCAACTCGACTGAAACCTTAGCCCGCACTTTGGACTGAGGAACTTCACTATCATCCATATTCTTTTCAACTGTAAAATATATAAAAGAGTCGCAAGGGTGAGCTAACTAGCTCAGCAAGTCATAATAGTGATAACTGAGGTTAAATAATGATCAAATGAGATGATTCAAAGGAATCAAGTTTCTTTTTAGCTAAACATTAGAATTGGATATTCATTTTAAGTTTCAAAAACCAAGGTTAGGCTGCTGATCAGTCACGCACTAACCCCGAGCAAAGCACACAGCACCGCTCTAATTACTGGATCCAAGGCACACATTGGCCTAACTTGACCATTGGTATGGTCTGACCACGAATCTGGTCCACATATATAAAAACTATCCAATCCTAAAGCAGTTCAATATGATAAGCAATACAATTCGATAACACAGGATCATAATCAATGATGATTAAACATTTGAATAAAATGTAAGGAAACTCATGGATATCACAAGGGTATATCAGGGTATGTAAAAGAAACGGCTTTCAATCTGTAAAAGAATCAGGTATTAGACAAGTAGTGATTTTTCGAGGTATAGTTCTTTGATGTTATAAAGGATGACTGGAGTATAAAAGTTTCTGTGTTTTCAAACAATTTTCTTCCAGTGTTTGGTGTTTGGTAGTTATACATTTGGAGAGTAGTATCATATTTGTGTGATTTGGTGTCTGAGGATCGACAAAGTATGGTTTGCAAAGAATAAGGCTTACGACTCAAGATCAAGAAAGAATCAGGGTTTAAGGTTTAATAATCTAAATCACTTGCGGTATAAAACAGGAATTATTTTGATAATTAACGACATGTTACGAAATAGTTCGAAAACATTTGTAATATATTTTGAAGAAAAGTTTAGGAATACTTGCCTTACAAGGCTTTACAACTATTACTGATCAATTCTGGGCCAATTCTGCCGCTTAGGCTTTTACGTCCAACTACTATATCATTCTGGATTCGACCTCAACACTTAAGTCCTTTGATTGAGACCTTAATGAGCTTTTCGACTCACCACCAACTATCTTTCGTCCAATTCCAATTCTCAGGCATTCCGACTAGAACCTACAAGGTCGAAATATCCTAACTTAGACATTCGATTATGCTTGACATATCTTCGCAAACAATCTACTCGGACGTTAACAAAATCCGACTAGTAACATACTTCATATAATAATACACGTATCACTTAAGGCTCACGTTCTCGAAAATCGGTTCAGTGTTCGTTTTCGGAAAATACCTATACTCTTTATTTTATGAAATCAGGGTTATCGATTTAGAAAAATATTCCATCACATGGTACAATCAAGTTTCGTATAAAACACACACACACATATATATAGTCATTCAACATCCCGATAATCATTGAATACGTTCCCATATTTACGTAGTTCAGTTTCCCGGAAATTGAGCAGCACTTCCTTTATTTATCGGACTAATCCGTCGAACAATTCGACGTCACCTCACCACAATAATTCACAACAACCAATATTCACAATTTCCCAAACGTCAATTCAATACTATTATTATTCACATTTTACATTTATTTGTTAAATTAGGACTCAGATTATAATCATCATAGTCCACCGTCGGCTCGCCGAGGCTCATCGCCGACGGCGGTAAAACTTGCGGGTTCCCGTTTATAACGGACATCCGACACGCATTTCACCAATTAATTAAAATTTTCCACACGAATTTCATTTTTATATCACGAATATTACTCAACACAGCCTGCAAAATAATAAAAAATCAATTTCAGCAACAACCGAGTCACAATCGCAGCCAACAGAAGCAACGCACACAAAATACAACGCAACCGGAAACATACAGTCATAGCCGGAGATAAGCCGGAAAGAATAAGAAAAAGAACATGGGCAGCAACAGCACACCCCTCCCCAACTGAACACACACACCCACACACACTTTACACAATCCAATACACACACATATACATACGAACTCATACATATACACATGGGTACAGGCATGAACAGGGCCACACGGAAACAGCCACCAACCGGAATTCCGACGGCGACAACTTACCGGCAACGCCGCAGCGGGTGACGACCCGAAGAAAGGAAAAAGGAAGGAGCGGGGAACTAAGCGAAAAGAAGAGAATAGAGATATCGCGGGTAAGGAAGCTCCGACCCGAGGAATCAAAGACCGAGAAAGATTAAAAGAACAGGACTGTGTTTTGTATATATATTTGTGATGTTCTCATCTGTTGTTGGTTTATTTTTATTTTATTTCCTTCCAGCCAATCTGCAGGTAACACATGGCATATCCAACCTCAACTGACTAACACGTGTCTCGTAATTGGGACACGGATTAATAAAATGTACTGCAACCCCTTTTCTGATTCGCTATCTTGCAATTTATCGAGCCAAGTTGCACATAAAATAAATTCAGAAAATTATCAAAATAGTCTCAAAATATTACAAATATCCCGAAGTTAATTAGAATGTAAATTTCATTATTTTAAAATCTTTTCTAAAACACAATTTATACCCGCTTTTATCAATTAAATGGATAAACGCGCGGGTAAAATTAATCCCAAAAATTTCCAAAATAATTTTAAAATTCTCAGAATAATTCAAACTTATTAAAATATGAGTTTTGAAATTTTTGAAAAATTCTAAAATTGAATACGGATTTTACAAATAAATACAATAAGAAAATCATACAGGGTTAAATAATTGATGAAATATTAATTTTTCAATTTTATATAATCCCAAAAATAATTATTGTAATTATAAAATTATAAAAACAATTTTAGAAACATTTCCAATATTTATGCAAATAAATTTGTAATAAATCCACTTTTGAAAGTGAAAACAATTCACTACGATCTCATAATTGATCGCGCGGACAACCCGGTACACTATAAATCACATATGGATAATAATCAAACAACACATAGCGGTGAAAACCAGCACACATATTTTATTTAATAATTTCCATAATAATCACATATTTAAATAACTCAAAAATACACGAGTCGTTATATCCTTCCCCCCTTAAAAAGATTCTGTCCTCAGAATCTGATCTAGTTACACAAGTGAGGATATTTGTCAAGCATATTTGACTCTAATTTCTAAGTAGACCCTTCTACTCGAGGGTTCAAACGTACTCACAATAGGTATGCACTCATTTCCAAGGACTTGCCTTTGACGATCAAAAATTTGGATTGATCACTATATGCAGAACAACTTTGGACAAAAGCCCCATTGGCTCCTGACCAATTACTTAATTCAAACCCAATACTTATCACTTTAACATTGACAAGTAAAATAGATTAGATGTACACACGGGTGTGACGGTCATATCATTTATGAACAACTTTATCTATATTTATCAATACCTCGAATGATTCACAAATTTTAGGACTTAGCTTATCCCTTCTATTCAAACTTATCCAATCTCTTTCAAGACGACACTTTTACTAAAACTACTGGTCCTATTTCTATACTCATACTTTCTCTCAATACAATTTCGTCTTCTCTCTTTGTCTACTTCGAGCTGCTTCAACTAATAGCACTACGCTCTTGGTGTGCCGATTTAACTTAGAATTTAACAACTTTCTTTTTCCTACTTTATTCTAATAGAAATGGGGACCTACACTTGCGTTCACCTGAAGCTTGATACAGTAGCATTCCAAAGCTGACATTGCTGATAAATGATCGTTCTAGGGTTTCTTTAAAACTTTACCTTTCAACATATCTTACCTTTCCTAAATCATTTCCATACTTTGACTCTCCGCATAAGGATGTTAGACGGTGCTCGTTTTCCACTTGGTTTCTAAACGTTTAAGCATCTCTTATTATTTATTTTTTTTTCATCAGTTAAGGCTGAAAAGTAATCTTATATATTCACGTATTATCACCTTTAAGTATTTAAGCTTCAGATTCCACTCTTTCCCATTCGTCTATTGATTTCTCGGTGGTCTTAATTACACCCAATCTTCTCTGTCGGCATAATGCATCTGTTACCATACAGCTTTGCTTAGGTAGTTGTTAATGGATTAATTCAGACTCTCTTATTCCTTGAGTAGCTGAGGATGTTATCAATAAATACAGTTTACTTACCCAAATACTCCTTATACACCACATTCCTTAATTTCTTATAGCCACTTGATACACTTGTCATTTCACATAATATCATTAGAGCTTGAAATGCTCGGAACTCACTTTAATCGTAATCTCTGATATTTTCTCAGGTCAGATCTTCAGTTAATTCTCAATACATAACACACTTTATAAATTAGGTCTTATAAGTAATTAATTCTTTATAGGGTCTCGCTTCTTCTTATTTATTGTTTTATTAAACTCCTAATAATCAGTACATACTCTTATAATTTCATTCCTTTTCTCCATGAACATCACTGGTACCTTTCACGATCCATTTCTTGTAAAACCATTCCCTGGGTCTGTCTTATCCATTAGGCCTCCAATAGTTTACCTTAATTCTTTGACATGTCCAATACTTCCTAATCCATCTTGAAATTTCCTTCTTATACCTAGTTATCACTATTTCTTTTTAAATTTCCGTATATCTTGGCATTTCTTCAATAAATTAAATACTTTATATTGTGAATTCCCTGTGGGATCTCATTTCTTAATTCTTCTACTTGTAACTTTCAAGTGCTGGAAGAGAACCTGGGGATATCGTGATCATTCTCTTGGGCGCATAAATTTCCTTTTACTAACTGCTAACATTGTGATCCATTATCTTCTTTTGATATCTCCTTATCTTTCCCTTAACAACTTCGACTGAAAGGTCATACTATCCATCCTTGCTCCTTTTTGGATTATAAAATCTGACTTCCAATTCCAACTTCTAAAATTCCATAGATAACTCTATATTTGCTTTTCCTCGTGAATACATACTATAACCTCTTATGGTCCATATAGATCTTGCACCTTTCTCCATACATATCATGTTTCCTAATCTTTCAAAACAAATATTATTACTATTAGTCCCAGTTATGATTAGGATATTTCTGCTCATAAGGTTTCGGTTGTCTGGGTGCATATACAAAAATTTTATTGTGCTGTATCAACACACATCCTACTCCCTTATGAGAAGCAACACTATAACTACCATACCTCCTTGATACTTTTGAAATGATAAAGTCGGTAATGTAACCATTCTCTCCTTTAACTCCGCAAAAATTTCTTTACTCTTCTCCATTTCATATATACTTCTTATTTCTCCTGGTTAGCTTCATCGAAGGTATTGCAACTTCCAAGAAATCTTGCACGAAATTTCAATAATACCCGGTCCATGGTAAAATTTGTTACTTTTGTTGATGCTTTTGGCCATTCTTTATTCATGGTGAGTTTAATTTCGACTGGATCTCCTCTAATCTTCTTCTTATTTACACTTTCTATCTTCAAAACTTTCACCCTGCAACTTTACATACAACTTCTTTCTTCTCCAACTTCTTAGTTATCATTAAATGCATGGTCCTTCGTTGACTTTAAGTAACATAATTACAATTCATCTAGATATTCCTTAAAGATTCTGTCCCTAGGTTAAATCTCCAATTTGTAATGCCTAAATCCTAAATCAATTTTAGAAAATACTTTGCTTCTTCTTCTAGCATTTCTTGCATCCGCTTTGCTAACTTCCTCATTCTAACTGGTGCCATTTTATGTAAGGCCCTGGTCACTGGCTCCGTTTCAGGCATTAAGTCAATCGCGAGCTTTATTTCTCTATCTGGAGGAATTGTTGATACTTATCTGGAAACATATCTTCAAATTCTTTAATTACTATAAAATCTTCAATTTTGTTTGCCTCTAACTTTTATTTATCTCATAATTACCGTAATACTCACATCTTGATCATCGTAATCATCGTTAACCAATTCTTTAACTTCCTTTTTCCTTTATGCCTCATCATATTCTCATCTAACGTCTTCAGAGCTATCTTTTCATCACGACGATTTGTCTGGGCATCATGCTTCCATAGCCAATCCATTTCTTAGAATAATGTCAAGTCCTCTTGTCTCAAATGATATCAATTCTTTACAACTTATTACCAGGAATCTCAATTTCACCATTAGTACTCACTTGTTCAACACTTTCACATTCTTAACTTGTTAGTCCTTTGATCCTAATCTTATCAACGAAACCTTGAGAGATAAATAATTAAGTTCTCTCACATCTTTTAATATTTTAATGCATAAGGTATTCACCCTAATCATCCATGTTATTACGCCCGTAATCTGAACAACATATTTCACTAGGAAAATCGCATATTCTCGTTCTCGAAGACGTATTCCTTATTGGAGTAGATTCCCTTGGTCCTTAGTGCATCCCTGACGGGGTTAGTGATTTGCAATTCTCGCCATATGCCCTTGTTTGCTTCCCATGCATGAAAAGTAGATGGAACTTTGCCCGCTTGATTAAGGATACGTTGATTTCTGCTTGAAAACCTCTTGCAAAGAATGACAGTACAACGAAATGACTAGAAGGATTCAAAATTCATAGAAATTAGGGTTGAAAAGAAAGAAGAAGTAAGGATTTGAATATGAATGAGACAACCACATTGGTACTTAAGATGGCCAGTCTTTCGTACCATATGGCACACAGCACATGATTAGGTGGCGTCCCACCCGACTCTTCGTCATTCTGACAAAGTGTCTCACCATAACACTGTTTGTCCCAATCCGAAAGCAAAACTTGAGGGGAACAATTAAATTTGAAAGGAATGCAACATCCTTCTTTTTGATATCATCATAAGGAGTTTATTAAGAAAAGAAGTTCATACATTTTGAGGAATTAAAAAGGAATATACGCTGTAGTATTGAGGACAAGAATGATACCATTAGTCACCATCCACATTCCACTTGTATTCATCTTTCGAGCTTATCCGATCATATCCCAATTGTGTCATATAACAACTTAAAAAAATACACTGAAATGCCTTCGCAAATTAAGCATTATGGTAGATTCTTACTAGTTAAGTCTTATGTCTTTAACATCGCACCTATACAAATAATACTTTAACAATTCGATCATAATGGCGTTCTTACCAATTAACTTCGAGTTTCCTCTTTTTAATTTAGAATAACCACGAATCATTCAACATATCGATCCTTTTGTTAACAATATTCTTCTTTTAGAAAAGTCTGGAAATCTTTCCAATCTTCTTCGATCATGCTCCGGCTTCTGTCAAATTAATGAGTTCTTCGAACTCTGATAGTCATAGTAATTTAATGTATAGTTACTCCGTACGCTGATTCTGTTGTAAATTTTATCGAACAATACTTGCACTTTTACTATTAGCAAAAATCAACTTCTTCATAATCATAGGTTACTTTGTTCTCGAAATTAACAATACTAAATCGGAAGTAAGTATCCTTCCAGGCAATCCAGGTTTTTAACAAGAAACTCAAGTAGTAACTTGACAACCAAAGTTTAAAAATCATTTTATTCAAAAAGGCTTTTAAAAATTTTGTGAAGGAAAAAATCTTTTTCGAAAACTTGTTTAAAATTTTTGGGAAAATCACAAACCTGGTTGTCCTTACTATATGAGTTGGTTGTTGTCCTTCCGACCTATAACAAGGTACCAATTTAAAGGAACGATCATATAAAGGTCCATTTACTTCAATCTACCTTCTCTCCTTTATTGGTCCATTTGCCTTCCTTAATCGACGATCACTTCAAGTGTCGTTACATGTTATTGTATTCGTAGCTTCACATCAAAATTTCCATCCTGGCAATGCTCCCGTCATCAACTTGGCAGTCGTTAAGTAGAACAGACTATCCAATAGTCAACAAATCGGCTCATGTCACATCACATGGTTATAATATATATATATATATATCCCATTGTCATAACACCATTATCTAACTCCAAGAGAGTTCCAGATCTATACTCTTCTCTAATTCTCTTTCAAAACTCATCTAATCCCTTCCACAAGCTAATCAGGGGTGGCCTATTCACTAATGGCTTCTTGTAACCTGGTAGCAGCTATCCTCCGGAACACTTAAATCTTCTTTCTAAACTTCTTCTCACCTTTATTTATATCTCAGGTACTCACCATCTACAGTAACCCTCGAATCCATCCTCGTAGGTACTAGTGCTTCATAGGACAAGTTTTAAACTGATAGTATAGAACATGATGTAGGGTAAACTAAAGAGATACACTCACAGCCGAATGTCCAGTAAAACAAGAATAAGCATATAGCGATTCTTAAATAGGTAGTCTTATATCAAGAGATGGTAAAATAGTGTGGAATAACTTGAAGAGGTGCAACTTTCATAACAGAGGGTAATACCATTAATACTGATGAAAGAACAAGATGCAAATTAAATCTGAGAAAAGATGACGATCCTCGAACGGAAGGCTCCAAACGATCAGATGATACAGGGAAATCAGGATCTGCTATTGTCATTGTCTGGAAATCTCGTCGCAAGCTAAGAATCCCGAATCGCAACACGAACCGTGCTGGAGACCTACTATACAGTCGCACTCAACCTCACGACATCTTATCTTTCTATTTCCTATTCCTAAGCCTAACCCTCTACCCAATCCCGACAATCTAGGCTTGTTTCAGTGACTTATAACCCGTAGCTCTGATACCAACCTGTGGCGCCCTCCAAACCCGGGTCAGAAGTTTGGGGTCCACAACACATTCACAATATATAAACCTGTACATAAAATATTAATTGCAATGACCCTGTTTCACATAACCACGGATCGCAACAGGTTAAAGTATGAGAACAAGCCATAACCTTAATTATTACATCGTACTAAATCCCAACTAATTTAACTTACAATTGATAATAAAATCATTCTTACAATATAAATATCTCTTTACTGCGTGAAACTTCTGCTAGCTCGATCCAACTCGACTGAAACCTTAGCCCGCACTTTGGACTGAGGAACTTCACTATCATCCATATTCTTTTCAACTGTAAAATATATAAAAGAGTCGCAAGGGTGAGCTAACTAGCTCAGCAAGTCATAATAGTGATAACTGAGGTTAAATAATGATCAAATGAGATGATTCAAAGGAATCAAGTTTCTTTTTAGCTAAACATTAGAATTGGATATTCATTTTAAGTTTCAAAAACCAAGGTTAGGCTGCTGATCAGTCACGCACTAACCCCGAGCAAAGCACACAGCACCGCTCTAATTACTGGATCCAAGGCACACATTGGCCTAACTTGACCATTGGTATGGTCTGACCACGAATCTGGTCCACATATATAAAAACTATCCAATCCTAAAGCAGTTCAATATGATAAGCAATACAATTCGATAACACATGATCATAATCAATGATGATTAAACATTTGAATAAAATGTAAGGAAACTCATGGATATCACAAGGGTATATCAGGGTATGTAAAAGAAACGGCTTTCAATCTGTAAAAGAATCAGGTATTAGACAAGTAGTGATTTTTCGAGGTATAGTTCTTTGATGTTATAAAGGATGACTGGAGTATAAAAGTTTCTGTGTTTTCAAACAATTTTCTTCCAGTGTTTGGTGTTTGGTAGTTATACATTTGGAGAGTAGTATCATATTTGTGTGATTTGGTGTCTGAGGATCGACAAAGTATGGTTTGCAAAGAATAAGGCTTACGGCTCAAGATCAAGAAAGAATCAGGGTTTAAGGTTTAATAATCTAAATCACTTGCGGTATAAAACAGGAATTATTTTGATAATTAACGACATGTTACGAAATAGTTCGAAAACATTTGTAATATATTTTGAAGAAAAGTTTAGGAATACTTGCCTTACAAGGCTTTACAACTATTACTGATCAATTCTGGGCCAATTCTGCCGCTTAGGCTTTTACGTCCAACTACTATATCATTCTGGATTCGACCTCAACACTTAAGTCCTTTGATTGAGACCTTAATGAGCTTTTCGACTCACCACCAACTATCTTTCGTCCAATTCCAATTCTCAGGCATTCCGACTAGAACCTACAAGGTCGAAATATCCTAACTTAGACATTCGATTATGCTTGACATATCTTCGCAAACAATCTACGCGGACGTTAACAAAATCCGACTAGTAACATACTTCATATAATAATACACGTATCACTTAAGGCTCACGTTCTCGAAAATCGGTTCAGTGTTCCTTTTCGGAAAATACCTATACTCTTTATTTTATGAAATCAGGGTTATCGATTTAGAAAAATATTCCATCACATGGTACAATCAAGTTTTGTATAAAACACACACACACACATATATATAGACATTCAACATCCCGATAATCATTGAATACGTTCCCATATTTACGTAGTTCAGTTTCCCGGAAATTGAGCAGCACTTCCTTTATTTATCGGACTAATCCGTCGAACAATTCGACGTCACCTCACCACAATAATTCACAACAACCAATATTCACAATTTCCCAAACGTCAATTCAATACTATTATTATTCACATTTTACATTTATTTGTTAAATTAGGACTCAGATTATAATCATCATAGTCCACCGTCGGCTCGCCGAGGCTCATCGCCGACGGCGGTAAAACTTGCGGTTCCCGTTTATAACGGACATCCGACACGCATTTCACCAATTAATTAAAATTTTCCACACGAATTTCATTTTTATATCACGAATATTACTCAACACAGCCTGCAAAATAATAAAAAATCAATTTCAGCAACAACCGAGTCACAATCGCAGCCAACAGAAGCAACGCACATAAAATACAACGCAACCGGAAACATACAGTCATAGCCGGAGATAAGCCGGAAAGAATAAGAAAAAGAACATGGGCAGCAACAGCACACCCCTCCCCAACTGAACACACACACCCACACACACTTTACACAATCCAATACACACACATATACATACGAACTCATACATATACACATGGGTACAGGCATGAACAGGGCCACACGGAAACAGCCACCAACCGGAATTCCGACGGCGACAACTTACCGGCAACGCCGCAGCGGGTGACGACCCGAAGAAAGGAAAAAGGAAGGAGCGGGGAACTAAGCGAAAAGAAGAGAATAGAGATATCGCGGGTAAGGAAGCTCCGACCCGAGGAATCAAAGACCGAGAAAGATTAAAAGAACAGGACTGTGTTTTGTATATATATTTGTGATGTTCTCATCTGTTGTTGGTTTATTTTTATTTTATTTCCTTCCAGCCAATCTGCAGGTAACACATGGCATATCCAACCTCAACTGACTAACACGTGTCTCGTAATTGGGACACGGATTAATAAAATGTACTGCAACCCCTTTTCTGATTCGCTATCTTGCAATTTATCGAGCCAAGTTGCACATAAAATAAATTCAGAAAATTATCAAAATAGTCTCAAAATATTACAAATATCCCGAAGTTAATTAGAATGTAAATTTCATTATTTTAAAATCTTTTCTAAAACGCAATTTATACCCGCTTTTATCAATTAAACGGATAAACGCGCGGGTAAAATTAATCCCAAAAATTTCCAAAATAATTTTAAAATTCTCAGAATAATTCAAACTTAATAAAATATGAGTTTTGAAATTTTTGAAAAATTCTAAAATTAAATACGGATTTTACAAATAAATACAATAAGAAAATCATACAGGGTTAAATAATTGATGAAATATTGATTTTTCAATTTTATATAATCCCAAAAATAATTATTGTAATTATAAAATTATAAAAACAATTTTAGAAATATTCCCAATATTTATGCAAATAAATTTGTAATAAATCCACTTTTGAAAGTGAAAACAATTCACTACGATCTCATAATTGATCGCGCGGACAACCCGGTACACTATAAATCACATATGGATAATAATCAAACAACACATAGCGGTGAAAACCAACACACATATTTTATTTAATAATTTCCATAATAATCACATATTTAAATAACTCAAAAATACACGAGTCGTTATAGTTTTATAACTAATTACACATAAATGACATAATAAAACACATAATATATCTTTATTACGATATAATACAAGCGTAATTTCCCAGCCATTACAGAACCCACATCCGCTACCCTTCGGGTGTGCACTGGGTAAACCCCACGGGCTCATGCAATAGCCTGCAAACCACGTGAACCAAGGTAAACCGCATTTAGGCGACAGACTCTGGCTCAGGAGGCATAATCATAAATTTTCCTCCTTTGGGATTCGAACATGTGATCAAGAGGATAGTTATCCCTTCTTTTACCAAACGAGCCGACTATTCAAAAAAATTCATGCTTTCCTAATAAGTTGCCTACAATTTTGATAGTTAATATTGGTGAATTTGCTTAATTTCCTCAACTTTTGTTAATAGAGTAATTGATTACATCCATAAAATTTTCATTTACGTTTTAAATGTAAATTTATGTAAAAATTTATTTAGTTGATGTAGTTTTTCTTTGATATATCTTTTCCATCAATGACTGATGTTTGATATGCTCTTTTGTAAAACAATTACCATTTTTTAGCAATTATAATTTTTCCAACATTATTCTTTTATTTATTTAAATGATTTTGTTCTCATACATTTATGTACTATTAATTTTAATTCATTTGTGTGAATTAGTTGACTTTTATAAAGATATCTTATTTTTGTGAGTTTATAAGATATTCTTAATTTTGTGATCATTAGTTTGGTACCCATTCCATATTTATGTTTCATTATCCATTATTTATGTCATTTTTAAGCTTCCATATATCAAATTTGAATATTTTCATTTGATTCTCATAGTCAATTTGATTCAAAAGTTAGGTAGCTATTAATGTTCTTCTTTTATCGATTACACTTGTCCTATTTAATTTTGCTTAATTACCTCAATAAAGAGAAGGTATTTATTGTAATTAATTGTCTCCTTAAATTTTTAAGCTATAATTGGGTATTTATAATATGTTATATAAAAGTTTGTAAACTTTGAAGTTATAATTTTAAATGATTTTTTGTTTTATTATTCATTGTATTAAGTGGAACATTGAAATGTCATTTACTAAAGAATTTTAAATTTAAAAACTCATAAATTTGAAAATTGAATTTTTTATAGATATTTTTATTTATACGTGTTGGACATTTTTTGTCAAATATACACTTCCTTCTCTTCTCAACATATGAGATGGTGCCACTTATGATGGCTTTTAGATTATATGTTTGTGGCAATGTATATGGATTTTGTTGTGGAATAAAAATTAGGATAGTGATTACAGTTAATGCGAGGGTTGTTGAGCTTCGATGTTTAATGATTATTCTCGCGGTGGGGCCTAGTTTTCCACGCAAGATGCCTACGTATGTCTGTGTTGTAAGGAATTAAGCCAAAAAATATAGATCTGGGTTGAGGGGTAGTGCCCTTTATATAGATGTTGAGTCTAGGGTTAGACTAGGGTAGGGAGACTTGGTGGATGAGTATCCTACTTAGATGGTAAGTAGGACTCCTCTAGATGGTGACTCTGGATCTTTCCTAGAGAAGTTTATTTCCATGTTGGATACGATGTAGGAGTCATTATGGACCTCATTCTCAAGTCTGCAAGGCGGGGCTATCATGTAGTTGACTTTGGGTCGTGGCCTACACGACCCATTTTGGGTCGTGGTCGTCACATCATGCATGGACTATCAATACTCATAATGGGCCATTACTGTGATGACCTATTTTGGGCCGTGGTATCACTTGTTTGACCAGTCAACTTTAGGACACAATTAATTCAGCATTAATTGTGCCTTTACAGATTAGTTTTCACCATGCTATTTCCCCCCCAACTTCCGGGAAAACTTGAGTTTTCGTGGAAGTTTTAAAGGTCTCGTCGTGACTCGGAGGTGGTTTTGTCTCTTCTTGGGTTCGGTCATATTATGAGGTGTTGAGCAACCTACACATTTACAGTGACTTATTCATTATTAAGTGATTTTTCACTTTTTGAGGCCTTTACGAGGCTAATTGAATAGCGTGTACGCTAAATTACCCTAATTGGGGCTATACGTCGGCCTTTAATCACCTTTTAACCTTCATCATGGTTAATTATAAGGTAAAAGCCACTAACAGACTCTAATCGGGGCTAATTATACTTAAACGCGGCTAATCGGCCCTAATCGGGGCTAATTTCAAGATTAAAGCTGCTAACTAAGCTAATCGTAGCCTAACTTTGAGCTAAAGTATGCTAGTTGGCCATAAGCGCGTCTAATCGGCCCTAATCGGGGCTAATTATTGAATGTAAGTTGATAATTATCCTTAATATACGCTAATTATAAGCTATATTACGCTAATTTACCTTAATCGAGGCTATTTGGCCCTATTAAGGGCTAATTTTTGTTTAATTTTCACTAATCAGCCCTAATTAAGGCTAATTAGTATATTTGAAAATTTTGATTTTTCGGCAAAAAATCATCAAAAAAATTTGTCCCCCTTTTTTCGTCGCCGTGTAGGCGACGGTGGCCGAGGGGCTCCTCTGGAGCTCACTCGGCCGGGGGTGGCCACCATGCCCCCCATTCGGCTGGGGATTGTGGCCATGGCTTCCTTGGCTGAAGTTTTTTTTCCAGTTTTTTTGTCGCCGTGTAGGCGACGGTGGCTGAGGGGCTCCTCTGGAGCTCACTTAGCCAAGCCCACTTGGCCGGGGGCCACCATGCCCCCCAGTCAGATGGGGGGTGTGGCCATGGCCTCCTCGTCTGGAAATTTTTTCCCATTTTTTTCATCACCGTGTAGGCGACGGTGGCCAAGGGGCTCATCTGAAGCTCACCCGGTCAAGGCCACTTGTTAGGAATATGTTGTGTACTTGATGATAAGCTAAACAAAACACCTTAGTAGATTTAACTTAGTGAATTTTGTAGCACCCGACGGATGATCAATTATATTCCCGACGGATGATTCAATATAGTCCCGATGGATGACTAATTGATATCCACCGGGTGAGTAGCTTATGTAATAATAAGTACTGTAGCACATTTCTGCAAACAACTTTGTATAGATTTTGTAGTAGCTTATGAATCATGTAGACTACTAGTAGATGTGCAGAATAGGTTGATTAAATGTAAATATAAGACGTCTTGTAATTCTGCATAAATGAAATGGAGTCAAGTGATAAATGGCTACCCGACGGATGATCAACAAAGCTACCCGACAGATGATCAACAAGGCTACCCGACGGATAAAAAGCATGTACCCGACGAATGATCAGTTCAAATATCTGTTGACAGTGACAACACAGTCACATGCGTCGAGTGTTTGAAAAAGGAATGTGGCAGCCTATTGAGCATGGTTTTTGGAACAAAGAAGCATTAGCATTTCCATGCTATTTTGAAGATATTCAAAGATGCTGGAATAGAGTAGTGAAGCAGCATGGAGTTAGACGACTTGATAGGTTTTATTTTACTATCCTGTCTTATTACCATGTAAAATTGGTGATATATAAACCAAGTGTAGCTAGTAGAACAAACAACTAAGCAAACACATTTTAAGCAAAGAAACATTTGTAAGCTTTATTCTGTAGAATTTCTCTGTAGTTTGTTTGTTCACTTGTACAAGCAGCTGTGAGCTATTCAAGCTTCACAGGGTTCTCTTGATATATATATATATATATGGTGGATACATTCAAATCCACCAGAAAGTTTTAAAGACTTGTGTTTTTATTACTTGTGTTTTGATTTATATAATTCTTTCATTCCGCACTTCGTAAATCAAACACATATATATTATTAAGTTAGAACAGTTTTATAAATCTCAAAAAGAAGCAAGAATTACATTCAACCCCCCTTCTATATATCTTGTTGTATTGTTTGGGAATAACAATTGGTATCAGAGCAAGCTCTTGAAGTACAAAGAGTTTAAAGATCACAACAAAATAGCAAGATGCACAAGAAGGATGTTAGAGTGACGATTCCATTTCTGGACAAAGACAATTATCACCACTGGAAGGTGAAGATGCACCTACATCTTCTTTCTCAAGATGAGGCCTATGTGGATTGCATAGAGAGAAGTCCTCATGTGCCAATGAGAGCTGCAACAGGCAACGAACCATCTGTTCCCAAGCCTAGGCATGAATGGTCAGATCCTGATATTGAGCAAGTCAGGAAAGACAAGAAGACCGTGAATATATTGTTCAATGGTGTTGATGGTGATATGTTTGATAAAATCATTAACTGCAAAACGGCCAAGGAAGTTTGGGACACAATTCATATTATCAGTGATGGTACTGAGCAAGTAAGGGAGAACAAGATGCAGCTACTAATTCAGCA
The DNA here is from genome assembly GCF_009905375.1 of Apium graveolens. Classification (NCBI taxonomy): domain Eukaryota; kingdom Viridiplantae; phylum Streptophyta; class Magnoliopsida; order Apiales; family Apiaceae; genus Apium; species Apium graveolens. Next base: position 136,379,128 of record NC_133648.1, on the reverse strand, counting down.
ATATGATCATTTTCATTGTGAAGATAGTGAGTCTCTCACTGACATTTTTAGTAGGTTTCAAAAACTACTAAACGCTCTAAAGTTGCATGAAAGAGTCTATCAGACAAAAGACTCCAATCTCAAGTTCCTTAGATCTCTTCCAAAGGAATGGAAACCAATGATAGTCTCACTGAGAAATTCTTAGGATTACAAGGAGTTTACCTTGAAGAGACTGTATGGCATCCTGAAAACATATGAGCTTGAAATAGAGCAAGATGAGAGGATGGAGAAAGGAAAGAAGAAAGGAGGGTCCATATCACCGGTTGCTGAGTTGGAAAAGGAGAAGGAAGTGAAGGTAGAAGCTGTTGAGTCTACTACAAAGGTCTGTGAAAACAAGGGCAAGGGGCTGGTAGCTGAAAATGAAGATTCTATGAGCCAAGATGATATGGATGATATTGATGAACATCTTGCATTCCTTTCCAGAAGATTTTCCAAGCTCAAGTTCAAAAAGAACTTTAGAGCAGCTAAGCTGTTAGGTATGAATACAACACAGAGGGGGGGGGGTGAATGTGTTTTGGCTTGAATGTTAACTTTTTGATCAACTTTGGCTTTAGCAGTTGGTTGTTATCAATGATTTGGTAGAATAGATGTTAAACATAAATAACAATGCAAATATGTAAAACAAAGATCTTCAAAACTCACTTAATTTTATATTAAAAAATCAAGCAGTATTTTGCTACAAAATCTCTAAGTTCTTGTTTTAGAACTTAGCTTCTTTCTTGAGAGAGAATACAAGATTTTTTATCTAGATTGTTCCAACTGACTAGAGGACCAGTGTTAACTTTATAACTCAGTTAACTGCTGGTTTACACAGAGGATAATAAACATGCTATTAGCTTTTCTAAACTATCACTTGTCATTTCTGTTTATAGAAAAGCAAATCTTCCATTTATGGCTTAGTATATCTTTAGCATCCCGTATTTACTTTAATCTCCTCTGTCAGTTAATCTTTGCCATTGATCTTACACATCTCTCAGGCTGCTTTTTGTAGACTTGTCAATTCAGCTGTGTGAATTGTTTTTTGATTTTCAACCTTGGATATTGAACTATTCTGCAATTCTGTACTTAGAGAAATTTCTTCACTTCGAGATCTCCAATTAAGCTGTAGAGAACTCGACATCTCGATAGGCATGTTGGCTTGTCGATACCTCTGAAACTTTATTGTTGACTTGACTTATCGACAACTCTGAGTTCTCTAGTGAATTTTGGTTTATTAATAACTCAGAGTTCTCTAATGGACTTTGGCTTATCGATAACTCAGAGTCCTCTAATGAATGTATACTTGTCGATATCTCTGAGTTCTCGATAGGCAATTCCTGAGTTCTCGATAGGCAATTCCTGAGTACTTGATAGGTCTTTCTGAGTTCTCGATGGGTCTTTCTGAGTTCTCAAATGACTTCTTTATAACACTAATTCTGTGACTTGTAGAGATCTTGACTTAAAATGTTTTTCACCAAACAGAATTATTCGACTCCAAGCTTCTTCCTAATTCTTCTGAGGCATGATCTTCTTGATCTTCTTCCAGATAGAATTCTTAGGCTTGACACTGTTTAGGGAAAAATGCTCCAGTCTGCTCCATTTACATTTTACAGACATTAAGTGTTACAAATATAGATTACAAATTAAGGTTAAAATACAACTAATCTTAGGGTTTTCAATATGACTTAGTCTTGTTATGATACAGTCATGTCTTGCACAACAATCTCCCCCAATTTGTGAGAAGATTGATTATCACAAATTCATGCCTGTTAACAAGACTAACCCCAAGTTAAAGAATGAAAATAAAACAATACAAAAGCTGATACAACACTTGTACATTGAACATTTGACAGTTTACAATAATTAAGTAAAGACTGAGCTTTCTGATCCTTTCTCAATTATGTTCTTAATCTGTACAAGTATTTCCAATTCTTCTAGGATGGGGGTGTCGGTTAGAGCCTCTATTAGTTTCAGCAAATCTGGCTTAGGATAACTAGCTAACATCCCTATCATGTATCTTGACAAAGAGCCAGCTTTTACATTCAGAAATTTTCCATCCTTTGATATTCTGCTCTTGCCTGCTGCCTTCAACTCTTCTGATCTTCTAATATACTCATCAATGTCATGCTCATACTTTCTCCTCTTTTCAGCTAGCAAAGCTCTATGCTCATCTCTCATCTCCTCTCTGTTAACCACAAACACTGCCAATACTGTTCTCCATGCCTTAGTGGCTGAATCTTGACCATTCATCAAGCTTATCACCCTTTTCAGTTCAACAATTGAGAGAGAATCCATTAGTCTATTTGCAAGCTGTTCAAAGGACCCATCACTGTAGTAGATTCTAACTTCTTTGATGTTAACAACCCAAACTCTGACAATTCTTTCAGCTAGCTGTTGGAAGTAGACTTCATCTGAATCTACAACATTTAGAGGTTGGAAATCATCTTGATCATATCTGTTCCAGATGGCCTTTTCACCAAATCCATGATCATTGAGAAATTTAGCTATCAATTGTCTTCTTCTTTGTCTTCTTTGTCTTCTGAATCTTCTCTTGACCTTGGCTTCCTTTGGCCCAACTCCAACTGTTTTGAAGTGTGTTTTATGGGGTGGCTTGAATGAAGGTACAATTTTGAGTCTTTTCAGAGAAGTATGGCTGTAAGTGATTTAAGTTTTAAGGAGAGAGTTTGCAGTAAGCTTGTAGAAATATTTAGGCTTAGAGATTTGAGGTTGAGCAGTTTTTGATGAGGTTGAATGTGAAGGTTTAGCAATTGGTATTTGGATATTTAGGGTTTGGAGGGGTTGTGAGGTATCATTCTTTTGTCTTTGTCTCCTTCCACCCCTCCTTTGAGTCTCGGAACCACTTCTCTTCTCCTTCTCTTTCTCACTATCACTTTTTCCACCAATTGCCTTGCTAAATTGACTTAAGTTTGAGCCAGAAGGGTTTTGACCATCTTTCTTCTGCTCATCATCACCCAAGTCATCTGTGTTGATTTGAGTTTTAGGCAAATTGGCTTCAGGGTTATCAATGTATCTCCTCAGAATCTTGATCATAGCTTCATCTTCACGAGTCTTCAATTTCTTACTTTTCAGCCCAGTCTCAAGCACCATTATCAGTCTTCTGTTGGCCATGACAAAGTTTTTAGGTACTTGGAAATGTTTCAGTTGCTTGGTTGTAGAGCAGATATAGTGCACCCCTTTGCTTGGATGTAGATAGGCTTCTGGGAATGCAGTTTCTTGAGCCTTCTTCAACTCTGCTAGTATCATTTTCTCTTTATTGGCAATTATCCTGACCTTGTTAATCAAAATATCCACCTCAGATGCTCTTCTACAAATTAGATAATTGAAATTGACTTGCATACATCTGTCTACACCAGAATCATTAAGATTGATCACTATCCTTTTCTCCAAAAACTGGTCCTTGACTGGGATCTGCAGTACCCTGATGTAATTGATAGTCTTTTCCAAGGTCTTTTTGTAAGTGAAGAAGTTGTTGTTGAGAGAGTTCCTTAGTCCAGTGAGCAAATTATCAAACTCTTGTGTCATTCCTGGACCTTGGGCAGCCATAAGGAGCCTCTCTTGTTCTAGACCTTGTACTTAACTTTCGAGTTTTGATTGTGTTAGCCTTGCTTCTATCTCCCCCTTAGTCTTGGTGACATGCATGATTAGGGGAGTAGGAATCTCAGGTCTTACAGCTTCGGGCAGTGCTGGCAGTGGTATGTTGAGTTTTCCCATAATGGCTCCCAAAAAAACTATATTCTGCATTTGTAAATGCTTATGGGACTCCACTAGGGCCTGAATATCATGCTATTGACTCTCAACCAATATGGTTAGAGTTCTGACTTGTGAAGATAAATCTGAGTTGGAAGCTTGAAGTGAAGAAATTTGATCTTGAAGTTCTGTTATTTGAGGAGTAGAGGTTTTGGTTGAGAAGCACCCAAAGTGTTCATCAACAGCTTTTCTGACACCCTCCATGAGAAGAAATGAAGGCTCATACCTAGCAGTATGCATTTGATTTAGCTTGACCCTGATATCATTTGAATTTGTGATATGAGCTTGAACTTGATCAAGCAGGGCCTTGAAAGAACTCTTCATATTTGACACTTCCTTCTCTATGGAGGACAGATTCATCCTTGACATTTGCTCAGTAAAAGACTTGAATTGATTCTTGATGTCCTTTTGAGAAGGCACAATGTCATCCATCTTTTCCTTAATTAGCTTCCTGATTTTATCTTCATGTCCAGTCAATTTTACTTCAAGGGCCTTTCCAAAGAGATGGAAAGCCTTGAGTTGAGCTTTGTGCACATCCATGATGGCATCATAGACTTCAGGAGGAGTGAGAGATTTAGCATTGCTTCCCATGATAGTTATGTACTCCCTCCTGAATCTAGCCAAAACATCATCCATTTCTGCCACATGGTCATCAGACAACCAGGCATCTACATTGCCATCCTCTTCAGCCTCATCTACTATCTTCTCCTTCTGTTGTTCAACCTCTTCATTGAAGCATAGCAGTATAGCTTGATAGTCTTGGTTCCTCATGTCTGAAGTGAGCAATTGCTGAGAGAGATTGGCCAAGCCTGAGATTTGATCTACCAATATGTCATCAATTGTGGAAGGCCGAGCTTCCATATCTTGTAGCCATTGAGCCATGACATATGGTTGGCTGGATTGAGATGTGGATGGCTGTTGAGAAATGTCCAGATTACCACCTGTGACTGAAGTCACAGTTTGACTCACAGATAAATCTGTGGTTTTAACAGTCTGTTGTTCACCACATGTAGTGGGAACCTCCATTGGAATTGGAGAGGATTTGATTGGGTTACTGTCATGTACACCAGCCTCAAACCTTTGTGCACCTTACAGAGCAGTGTCACATAAATGTGATGAACTTGCCTCTCCCATAACATGGTCATTGGCAATTATACTCCTAGCTTCAACTGTCAAGGCAATTTCAGCTAGGGTTTTGAGGGGAGTTGTTCCTTCTAGAGGAACCTCCAATTGAATTGGAGAGGATTTAGATAGCTCTCCCTCAAGATTACTACCCTCAAACCTATTCATCTGTGAAGATGATTGTGCACATGAAGGTGCAAGAGTGACCATGGGGTCTTCAGTAAGAACTGATGAAACCCCCATATTTATGATGGTGTCATCAAGGTCTACCCCAGCTAGTAGCCTCTCACCATCTAGATGTTGGTTCTGGGTGGTGAGCACAGTTTCATGAACCATGTCACTTGAGTGTTGGTGCACTTGAGAATCAGATTCAAGTGCTCTATATGATGAAGAAATTTGAGAGATTAGAGAAGTTTGCTCAGTTGTGAGTGTTGGTAGCTCCCCTTAAATGGATGAGGGAGCTTCAAATGATGTGCCCTCACTGTGTGTGCCATCCTTATTTATTCTACCATACACTCTAGCTGCAGGTTGTGCTGACTCAGTACAGGATGCATTGGGATGAATGCTCTTTTCAATAGATACACCATGTTGAGAGAATGCATCTAGTAACTGTTTACTCCCCATTTGTTCAACTGTGCCCTTTTGGGAGAACACAGAGGTGTTTTGAGTGGTCAACTCAAGTATCTTACTCTTCTTTAGTTTCTTGACCAAGGGTGACTCTGGTTCAGTTTGAACTGTTTCACTCTCATTTACAACAGCAAGGGTTGGTTCATTTCTCTTCTTTTTACTAACTTCAGTCTTTTGAGAGACTAAAGTGGTTGGTTTGCTAACATCTAGTGGTTTAGAAGAAGCGGCTGCAGCTTTGGAAGGTCCCTGTTGGTGTGCTTGTGTTTGTACTTCCACAAGCTCAGGAACCATAGCTGAACTAGCAAATTTAGGAGACCTCATGTCTGGCATAGGATAAAGATAAGTCCTGAATCTCTCCAACATAAATGGAGTGATTCTAAGTCTTACACTCACCTTATTCTTTGTAGCAAGTGAGCCAAATATTATTTTGGACACTTGCTTACAATTTCCAATTCTACTACTATCAATACCAGCTAGCAAATGTATGTCATTTACTTTATGAGCTAAAATAGACATAATAAACCTTGGCAAAAAGATTTCTTTACCTCTATTCTTCAAAGGCATAGTAAGCCTAGTAGCAAGCTCCTCCAGAATTAGAGCCCCAATATTCAGATGCCTGTTGTGAGCTATTGAGAACACCAGCTTCTGCACCACACTTGAGATGTTGTCAAAGCCAGTTTTTCTGCAAGTGAAAGCCCTCACTACAGAATCAAACACAAAGGACCATTCCTTCCTAAGGTTTGTCCTGTTCAGGCTTGCCAAGTTGATTGAGCCACTGTAGTTGATGAAGTCCATGAATTCACTCAGCTCATCTGCAGTTGGAATCTCTCCATAGTTCTCAGTTGGCAATCCCAGGGCTGTATTCACATCAGCAGCTGAAAACTCAATTTCTTGGCCTCCAATTGTGCATGTGACCACCATAGAAGTGACATTCTCTAGAACAACTATCCTAGTTATAGTTGATGTCCAAAATTCATGAAGAACGTCCAAGTACAGCACAGGACTTGCAGTTAGAGAACCTGCAATATAAGATTCAGAAAGAAACTTCACAAACCCCTTGAAACTATCTGGGGCTTGGTTAACATCAAGAAAAGCAATAAAGTTAGTTCCCTTCTCTGGAATGATAGCTCTAACAATGTTTTATGCCATTTTAGTGTTTAGAAGTAGTGGATAAGAAAAGGTTTTGAGAAAGGAGCAAAAATGAGAGAGAAATTGCCTTTTGTCTGAAAGCTAGGTCACTTGAGATCTCGAAAAAGTGTAAGTACCGTGTATGTATCGAGGAGTCTGGGTATTTCTAGAAAAAGTAGATGACTTATCGAGAACTCAAAAATAGACATTTGGGGTTGTCTATCGAGAAGTCATTTAGAGATGTGAAGTACATATCAAGAAGTCATTTTTAATTACTCTTATAGAGAACTCAAAAACGACTTATCGAAATGTCAGATAAATGCCCAGTTTGTCCAAAAAGGACTGAAATAATTCTAATTTATTTGAATTGAATCAAATAGAAATCAGAATAAATTTTACAAAAGTATTTGTCTAAAATAATTTATTGAATTAAATTATTTTAGTTCTGAGTTATTGATTAGTCTCAAAATATCCTTCTCAAGAACTCTGTGAATTAACACTATTAATGAACTCTACATGGTCTTATCGATAAGTCATAATAGAGCTTATCGAGGAGTCATTCGAGAAGTCTGTAAATAGACTTATCGAGGACTCACTCGAGAACTCTAAAATGACTTGTCGATAAGTCATTTTGATTTATCGAGAACTCAGTTCTCTATACCTTTGAGTTATTCTGCCTTGTGTTAATTTTACACATTTAAGATGTAAATTAACAACTAAGCAGTTTACTTAGAATTTGAAATATTCTAAGTTAATTTTTGAGTTTTCAAGAAAAATAAATATACGGAGATTCTGAAATATTTATAATTCATATTTCAGTTAATTTCCAATTAAATCAAGCTAGGTTGATCTATTAGAAATTAATCTGCTGCAACACATTAGCTGAGTTCTTGCTTTAGGATGAAGAATTACCATGACTGTTATTTCCATTCTCTCCTTCTCCCCCTGAGTTTGTGCCATCAAATTCAGGTGTCTGAAGAGAGCTTTCATTCCCATGATTTTGTTCAGAGGTCTCTTCATTTGTCATTTGTTGTGCCACAATTTCATCTTCCTCATCAGAATCACTATCAATGGTTAGATTCTCAAATGCAAGGGCTTAAGCATAATTTACATCAAGGCATTCCAAGCCTGGACACTTGTCATCATCAAAAGTCATATTTGTGCTTTCCATAATTTTTTTTGATCAATCAAATAAACTTTGTAGTCTGTTCTTTTCAATGAATATCCCGGAAAAATTGCTTCAAAAACTTTAGAGTCAAATTTTCCCACATATTCAGAGTTGTCTTTTAGAATATAACACTTGCTTCCAAACACATGTAGATGCTTCACTGTAGGCTTCCTGTTAGACATGATTGAGTAAGGTGATTTGCCATGAGCTTTGTTGATGAGATATCTGTTTTGAGTGTAGCATGCAGTATTAACAGCCTCTTCCAAAAAACTAGTTGGCAACTGAGCATCTTGTAGCAAGATTCTAACAACTTCAATCAATGTTCTATTTTTCCTCTCAACTACTCCATTCTGTTGAGGTGTCCTAACTATTGAAAATTCTTGAACAATGCCTTTGCTTTTGCAGAATTAACTTAATGTTGAGTTTCTGAATTCTGTTCCATTATCATTCCTCAATCTTTTCACACTAAATTTTCCTTCAGCTTGCTTCTCAATTTTCTTGATGTGCTCAATTATAATGGTTGGAGTTTCATCTTTAGAGTACATGAACTCAACCCAATTGTATCTTGAAAAATCATCAATCATGACAAGGGCATATTTGTTCCTTGAAATGGACAAGACATTTACTGGCCCAAACAAGTCCATGTGAATAAGTTGCATAGGTGCACTTATAGAAATCACATATTTTGACTTGTGACTTGATATTTTCATTTTTCCTTTCTGAAAAGCTTCACAAACTTCCAGTTGAGCAAATTCCAGACTGGGCATGTCTCTCACAAGCTCCTTCTTGACTAAGGTGTTGATTGCTTTGAAATTCAAGTGAGATAGCTTCTTATGCCACAATTTGCTTTGCTCTTCTGATGCCTTGGTGTAGAAACAACACACTCCATCCTTATTTATTGAGTCTAAGTCTGCAACAAATAAGCTTCCCTTTCTTACTCCTTCAGGAGCAATTTCACCAGTCTTTTTGCTAATAAAAGCACAATCTTCTTTGTTGAAAACAACTTGAAAACCTATGTCTGCAAATTGACTAACACTTAGAAGATTTACTTCTAATCCAACAACTAGTGCTACATATTCAATGACAACATTTCCAGAATCAATCTTGCCATATACCATTGTGAATCCTTTGCTGTTGTCTCCAAAGGTCACCAAGGGGCCAGCCATCTCCTCAAATTATGATAGCAGTGCCTTATGACCAGTCATATGCCTGGAACATCCACTATCAATGATCCATATGACCTTCTTTCCTTTGCCCTGCACACAATGAGGATTAAGTGTGTTTAGCTACCCAAGTTATGTTGGGAACTTTCTTCTTGTTAACTGATTTTACAGAAGTAGAATGAGAATTTTGAGATAAAATGGAATTCATAGACTGTTGAGCATTTCCCCTTTCAGATATAGAACCAATTTTTGATTCTATGAGATCAATTATCAATTTGTGGTAACTCTTCATCACTTTCATGTTGCAGGGAATGCAGTCAAACTTGTCATAGAATGAATAGGGATCATTAGCCTTAGCTTCATTGTACTTGCAGACTCCTTCAGGTGGATTGCTAACAATCTTTTTACAAAGATGAGTTAGGTGATTCATTGATCCATAATTCTCACACCTCTTTCTAGGAGCATCGGCAACATAAGCAAAATTATTGCTTTTGTTTATCCCAATCTTTCCATTTCTATTCTTCTTTTTCTTTTTGACCTGTTCATCTTGAATCTCCTTCACAGGCTCCTTAGTTTCTTGATTGGCTTTTGGTGTTTCAACAGAGATGGAAGACTGAGTTGTCTCATCATTTTTCTTTTCCTTGTCCTCATTAGCTATCTCCTGTTTGATGATCAACTCTTCTTCACTGAAGTTCACCTCACATGCCTTGAACAAAGGTGATTCAACTTTCTTCAAATAATTGGAACATTCTCAGTTTCAGTTGATTTTCCTTTATCACTGACAGACTTCTTTTTGTTGTTCAAACCCTCATAATCAAGACCAATGGCAATGTTTTCACATGGCTTGTTCTTTTCATGATATTGGCCAATCAACTCAGAAGCATTTTTGAAGGATTTCAGCTTCACTTCATTCTTCTCCAGCCTTTCTCTCAATACTGCTTCAATTTCAGTTGCACACTTTAATTTGTTCTTTAAGTATGCATTTTCTTGCTTAGAAGTATCAAGCTCAACCAGCAATAATTCACTCTCTTGTTTTTCACTCTCAAGTTTTTCATTGATCTTTTTCAATCTGCTAACTTCCTCATCTGCAGCAACCATGCTTGTATGAATGTGGAACATTTCTGTGCTCATCTTTTCAACAGTTTCCTTATATTGACTCACATTTAAATCAATTGTGGTAAGAGTTGGTACCTGTGATTTAGATGATGAAGAATCTCCTTGCTCCAAGGCCATGAGTGCATAGTTTCCAACTTCTTCATCTTCATCATATTCTGAATCATCCCAGCTTTTACCCTCAGCAATATAAGCTTTCCCTTGTTGCTTCTTTAGAAGAGCTTCATACTTTGCTTCCAATTCAAGATAGGCTTTGTCTTTCTTTGCCTTCTTGGGTTTCCTACATTCTGTAGCAAAATGGCCCAACTCATCACAGTTAAAGCACCTTATGTTTGATCTATCAACAGATCCAGTTTTGTAGCCAGTTTTGCTATTAGGAGTGCACTTCCCTTTTCCTTTCCAGCTGCTGTCTTTGTTGAAGGACTGTCATTTGCTCTTGAAAAATCTTGGTTTCTTCACTCTAATGTTAGAGAATTTTCTAGCCAAGTAAGCCATTGATTTGTCTAGCTCATCAAGCTCATCAAGAGTGTAGAACTCATCTTCTTCATCCAATTCCAGTATTACTTGCTCTTTAGTGTCATTGACTCTTTTCTCACTTGTAGAAATTTCTGGAGTTTGGGATCTTTGCTCATCATTAGAGGTCTGGCCATCATTCACAATCAGTGCACTTGAACCATCCATTACATATCCTTGACCAGCCCTTAATGATTTTTTTTGAATCATTTCAAGTTCATAAGTTTTCAGAACCACATAGAGCACTTCCAGTGTGATTCTACTCAAATCCCTCCCTTGCTGATTGCAGAGATCTTTTGTTCCAAATGATCAGGGAGAGTAAGCAAGAATTCAAATTCACTTCTTCAACATCATAAAATTTATCATGAAGCTGCAAGTCATTTATCAGCTTATTAAACCTTTCAAACACATCAGTAATACCCTCATTTGGTTTAGCCATAAAACCCTCATACTGAGAAATCAATATCCTTCTTTGATTTGACCTAACCTCCTCAGTTCCTTCATAGAGTATCTCAATCTTTTCCCAGATCTGTTTAGCAGTGTCACAATTGACAATGTTATTATACATTACATTGTCAAGTGACTCAATTAGTATCAGTTGCAAAGCACTGTCTAGGGAAACTTTCGCTCTTTCAATATCAGTATACTCAGAGGGATCCTTGGGAGCAAAATGAGCTGGAATAACCATGTCACCATCTGTGGTTTCATCAACTCTAATCATAGGAGTGAAGGGCCCATTCTTGAGGATCTGAATGTAAAGGTGATTGGCCATTCTTATAAACAGCAACATTTTCTTTTTCCATAAAGTGTAGTTGGCCTTATCAAAGGGAGGAATCTTGATACTACTGATTTTCTGTGTATTCATTTTTCCAAGATCTAATCTGTTTACTTTCAGATTTTGCTCTGATACCACTTGTTAGGTATGAATACAACACATGGGGGGTGAATGTGTTTTGGCTTAAATGTTTACTTTTTGATCGACTTTGGCTTTAGCAGTTGGTTGTTATCAATGATTTGGTAGAATAGATATTAAACATAAATAACAATGCAAATATGTAAAACAAAGATCTTCAAAACTCACTTAATTTTATATTAAAAAATCAAGCAGTGTTTTGCTACAAAATCTCTAAGTTCTTGTTTTAGAACTTAGCTTCTTTCTTGAGAGAGAATACAAGATTTTCTATCTAGATTGTTCCAACTGAATAGAGGACCAGTGTTAACTTTATAACTCAGTTAACTTCTGGTTTACACAGAGGATAATAAACATGCTATTAGCTTTTCTAAACTGTCACTTGTCATTTCTATTTATAGAAAAGAAAATCTTCCATTTCTGGCTTAGCATATCTTTAGCATCTCGTGTTTACTTTAATCTCCTCTATCAGTTAATCTTTGCCATTGATCTTGCACATCTCTCAAGCTACTTTTTGTAGACTTGTCAATTCAGCTGTGTGAATTGTTTGTTGATTTGCAACGTTGGATATTGAACTGTTCTGTAATTCTGTACTTAGAGAAATTTCTTCACTTCGAGATCTCCAATTAAGCTGTAGAGAACTCGACATCTTGATAGGCATGTTGGCTTGTCGATATCTCTGAAACTTCATTGTTGACTTGACTTATCGACAACTCTGAGTTCTCTAGTGAATTTTGGTTTATCGATAACTCAGAGATCTCTAATGGACTTTGGCTTGTCGATAACTCAGAGTTCTCTAATGAATGTATACTTGTCGATATCTCTGAGTTCTCGATAGGCAATTCCTGAGTTCTCGATAGGCAATTCCTGAGTTCTTGATAGGTCTTTCTGATTCTCAATAGGTCTTTCTGAGTTCTCGATAGGTCTTTCTGAGTTCTCGAATAACTTCTCTATAACACTAATTCTATGACTTGTAGAGATCTTGACTTAGAATGTTTTTCACCAAATAGAATTATTCAACTCCAAGCTTCTTCATAATTTTTCTGAGACATGACCTTCTTGATCTTCTTCCAGATAGAATTCTTAGGCTTGACACTGTTTAGGGAAAAATGCTCCAGTCTGCTCCATTAACATTTTACAGACATTAAGTGTTACAAGTATAGATTACATATTAAGGTTACAATACAACTAATCTTAGGGTTGTCAATATGACTTAGTCTTGTTATGATACAGGCATGTCTTGCACAACATAAACCAATAGAACATGGTGGATAAATCAAAATTCAAATGTTTCAAATGTGGCTTGGCAGGGTATTTTGCCAGTGAGTGTAGAAAGTCAGATTCCAACAAGAAGAAGTTTGAGCCTGTGGATTATAAACAGAAGTATTTTGAGTTGCTCAAATAAAAGGAAAGGGCTTTTATTACACAAGAAAATGACTGGGAAGCAGATGGTTTGGATGAGGATGAAGATGTCAGCTATGTTAATCTAGCCCTAATGGCCATGTCTGATGAAATAGAAACAAGTTCTTCAAGTAATCAGGTAATCACCACTAACCTAGCACATTTATCTAAAGCTGAGTGTAATGATGCAATTAATGACATGTCTACATAATCATATCATTTGCGTGTTACACTTAAGTCCCTCACTAAGGAGAATGCTAAAATCAAAGAAAACAATCTGTTTTTAAGTGAGAGAAATAATATGCTAGAGTCTCAGTTTATTGAATTTGAGAAATTGAGAATATAATGTAAGATTGCTAAGGAGGAATTAACTGAGTCCTTGAAGAAAGAAGAGATTTTGAAGAAGCAACTTGAACGAGAACAAGAGGTGATTAAGGCATGGAAATCATCTAGAGATGTTCATGCTCAAATTACCAAAGTTCAAGGTATTTAGTCCTTTTGTGATGGAGCCTGGAAAAAGAGTAAGGAGAAGCTGCAATCCAATTTGGTTGAAGGATTGCTAACAGATGTGGACTCGACGGATGATGAGAGTCATCCGTCAGATAATCAAAAGGATTATCCATTGTGTGACATAAATCCTCATCCATCGGCTGTAAGCAAACCTGTGAGCAAAGCCAAACTTGCCAAGTTAAATGAAAAGTATGGATCAGTTTCCAGAAACTTTGTTCCAGGAGAATCAAGTCAAGTGAAGAAGGAGAAGAAAGTGAATGTTGGTCATCTATCAAGCAATTGAATGATAGATTAGAAAAGATTAAGGTTAAAATAGAAACAAAAAAGAAAAACAATAGAAATGGGAAAGTAGGGATTAACAAATATAACAACTACACACCTGATAAATATGCTCCAAGAAAAATCTGTGTTAAGTGTGGTAGTGTTAATCATTTGTTTGTTAATTGGAAACTTGCCATGCCTACTCCTATATCCGTACCATCTTCTTTTCCCAACATGAATGTCATGCCTTCTATGCCTTTGAATGCTATGCCTGCTCAGAATATGAATGCACAATTTGCTAATATGCCATTTGCACCTAATCCTTATTACGTTGCATTTAGTATGACTCAGATGCCATTTAGCATGCCTAACTAGAATTACATGTTTGCAAATAGCATGCCTTTTCCTGCTAATCAAAATGTGCATGATAATTCTGTTTTAATGACTGGTTTCAAAGGTCCAACTCAGATGACTAAGGATGAATCAGATATCCCCAAGTCAAATGAGATCAAATCTAAGAAACAAAAGAAGAAAGCTAACAAGGAAGGACCCAAGGAAACTTGGGTACCAAAATCAACTTGATTTGGTTTTGATATGTGCAGGAAAACAGAAAGAATCTGTGGTACTTGAATAGTGGTTGTTCAAGACACATGACTGGAGATCTACCCTGCTCACAGAGTTCAAGGAGAGAGCTGGGCCAAGTATTACTTTTGGAGATGACAGTAAGGGTTATACTGTGGGATATGGCTGGATTTCTAAAGACAATGTCATCATTGAGGAGGTTGCCTTAGTGGATGATCTCAAGCATAATTTGTTGAGTATCAGCCAGCTTTATGATAAAGGCAATTCAGTAACCTTCAATTCAGAAGCCTGTGTTGTGACAAACAAAAGGAGCAACAAAGTGGTTCTCACTGGAGTAAGAAAAGGAAACGTGTACCTAGCTGACTTCAACTCATCAAATGCAGAATCTGTCACTTGTCTTCTTAGTAAAGCAGGTCAAGATGAAAGTTGGTTGTGGCACAAGAAGCTGTCCCATCTAAACTTCAAGACCATGAATGAGCTTGTCAAGAAAGAACTGGTTAGAGGTATTCCTCAAGTGGAGTTTTCTAAGGATGGACTGTACGATGCCTGCCAGAAAGGAAAGCAGATTAAAGCATCATTCTGGTTGAGGCTTGATTCAACAGTTGAAGAACCTCTGTAATTGTAACACATGGATTTGTTTGGACCAGTCAATATATTGTCCATCTCAAGAAAACGATTTTTCCTAGTAATTGTAGATGATTTCTGAAAGTTCTCTTGGACATATTTCCTAAATTCTAAAGATGAGGCTAGTGAAATTATCATCAATCACATAAGGTAAGTCAACAATCATCCTTGGTTAATCAAGCAAAGTGTATGACACCCTATCAATTGTTCAAGAACAAGAAGCCAATTCTAAATTTTCTTCATGTCTTTGGCTGCAAATGTTATATCTTGAGAAATCAAACTGATCAAAATGGAAAGTTTGATGCTAAAGCAGATGAAGGAATTTTTGTTGGATATGCTGTTGGTAAAGCATATAGAGTCTGCAATCTAAGAACCAACATTGTTATGGAATCAATACATGTTGTGTTTGATGATAAGAAGATTGAAGGACTGCAAGATGGAGATTACCATGAGAGCCTCAAATTTGATAATGTGGAGATGATTAGTGATGACAGTGATGATGATAGTGATCAAGAAATAGTAGCAAAGGATAATGTAGAAAAATCTACTACTAATGAAGCACAAAATTCAACATCTGTCGAGTTGTAAAATGCTTCATCCGTCAGGAGACAATCTGCCTTATTTGTCGGGAGACAATCAGCTTCATCCATCAGAACTCAAAATGCACCATCTGTCGGGTCATCAAAAGAAGCTGAAAGTTAGAATAGATCACTTATAGAAAGTTTCCCTTTATCAAATCAAAGATCCATAAACTTAGGGGAAGTTTCTAATAATCAAAACTCAGTTACACATCAAGACAACAATGAGGCCTCTTCATCTAGAGCTAATCTACCTCAACAAAGAAAATGGACAAAAGATCACCCCTTTGAGCTCATCATTGGTGATGTATTATCTAGAGTTCAAACAATGAGAGAAACTCAAAAAGAATGTCTATATAACAGCTTCATATCTAAGGAAGAACCAAAGAAGGTAGAAGAAGGTTTGTTGGATCCTGATTGGATTTTAGCTATGCAGGGGGAGCTAAACCAATTTGAAAGGAATAAAGTATGGAAGCTGGTACCCAAGCCTAAAGGAAAGAATCCAATTGACACCAAATGGGTATTCAGAAACAAGATAGATGAAAATGGCATAGTGGTCAGGAACAAAGCTAGATTGGTTGCTATGGGCTATTGTCAACAAGAAGGAATAGATTTTGATGAAACTTTTGCTCCTATTGCAAGACTTGAAGCCATCAGAATCTTCTGAGCCTATGCAGCTCATGCCAATTTCAAGGTCTATCAAATGGATGTCAAAAGTGCCTTTCTGAATGAAGATTTGGAGGAGGAAGTCTATGTCAGTCAACAACCTGGTTTTGAAGATCCAAATTTTCCAAATCATGTCTACTATCTTTTGAAAGCGCTCCATGGACTGAAGCAAGCACCTAGAGCCTGGTATGACACTTTATCAAAGTTCCCTTTGGAAAATCACTTCACAAGAGGTACTGTGGATAAAACTTTATTCCTTAGAAATGTTAATGGCTCTAGTATACTTGTTCAAATTTATGCAGATGATATTATATTTGGATCTACAGATGAAAAACTTTGCAAAAAGTTTGCCAAATTGATGCAAAGTTAGTATGAAATGAGCATGATGGGAGAAATAACTTACTTTCTTGGTTTACAAGTTAAGCAAGTTAGTGATGGAATATTCATTAGTCAAACTAAATACATTCATGATCTTTTAAAGAAGTTTGATCTAATGGATTGCACATCTGCAAAAACTCCCATGGCCACTGCAACTAAGCTTGAATTAAACACTACTGAAAAGTCTGTGGATATTTCAAGTTATAGGGGCATGGTTGGTTCACTTTTATACTTAACAGCTAGTAGGCCAGATGTAATGTTTGCTACTTGTCTTTGTGCTAGATTTCAGGCTGATCCTAGAGAATCTCATTTAGTAGCTATTAAGAGAATTTTCAGATATCTCAAGGGAACACCAAAACTTGGCATTTGGTACCCTAGAGATTATGGTTTTGATCTAACTGGTTATTCAGATGCAGATTATGCAGGTTGTAAAATAGACAGAAAAAGTACAACAGGAACCTGTCAATTTCTAGGGAACAAGCTTGTGTCCTGGTTCAGTAAAAAGCAAAATTCAGTTTCTACTTCTACAGCTGAAGCTGAATATATTGTTGCTGGTAGTTTCTGTGCACAAATTTTGTGGATGAAAAACCAATTGTTGGACTATGGTCTACAAGTGGATAGGATTCCTATTTTCTGTGATAACACAAGTGCTATTGCCATCATTGAAAATCCAGTACAACATTCAAGAACAAAGCACATATACATCAAGTACCACTTCATAAAGGAACATGTGATGAATGGTATTGTGGAACTACATTTTGTTCCAAGTGAAAAACAGCTTGCAGATATATTTACCAAGCCACTTGATGAATCCACCTTTTCAAGGTTGGTAAGTGAATTAGGTATGCTTAATTTCTCTTGAATTATTTCAGATATTTTTGCAAGTGGTTATCTAGCCAGAAATTTATTTGATTTTTCTGTTTTGGATGAAATTTTGGCTAAGTCAAAATTTACATCCCGACGGATGATTATTATCCATCGAGTTTGATCATCCATCGGAATACAATTTGTCAATAAAATCAATTATTTTTCTGGAAAATTTAATAACTCGACGGATAACTGATTTATCCTCATCCGTCGAATTGTCTTAATCCTAGCCGTTAATTCCCTGAATATTATCCATCGAGTATACTTACATCTTGTAAGCATGACACGATGGATAAGTGACAGAATTTTTATAGTTTATTTATTTTTAAACGGTCATTTTGAGCAATTTTTATTGGCTACTTTATTTTACTTTATTATTTTTGTCAGTTAATTTCTGAGATAGTATAAAAGCAAATTCACTTTTATTCATTTCTTTTATCATTCTCAAGATTCAATTGCTCTAATTTCTTTCTTCTCAAAAGAAAACTCTCTCTCTACAAATTCCAAATCTCTAACAATGGCACCGGTAGTGAAAATCAAGTCTCAAACCGGTTATTTATGAGAAAAACAACTTCTCAGCTTTGGTGAACAAGGAAATTCAACAGTCTAGTGACTATCACAAAATGATGGATTTTGTGAAGCACTGCAAACTCAACTATGCCATGCTGGAATCACCCACCATTTACTGTGAGGTTGTTGAAAAAATATGGACAAATACACTGTACAACTCGACAGACAAGACCATCACATTCACTCTGAAAGGTAAGCAGTTTTGCATAAATAGTGATATTGTTAAAGCTTGCTTCAAGATTCCTGATAATACTGTAACTGCTCCACACACAATGTTATTATGCTTAATTCCATGGGCTATGCACTCACTACTTCTAAATATAGTGAAATTAGAAGGTTGGGTCTTAGGAAAGAATGGAGTTATCTGTGTGATGTAGTAACTAAGGTATTTTCTGGTAAAGTTAGTAACTTTGACTCTATAAACATTTCTATGCTTAACATGCTTTACATACTAGTTACTGATAAATACTTTAATTTCAGTGATTTGTTTTTTTTTGAGTTAGGCTTTAAGTTAGGAGAGATGAATAAGAGAGGTAGAAGTGTCTATTATGCTAGATTCTTTAAGATGTTTTCTAACCATCTTATTGAAGATATTGTGATTGAGAACCCAACCAACAAGTTAAATTGTTGGGTTCAAAAAAGAATGATCATTGCAGACCTAAACAGAGCAAACCATCACAAGGAGGTTCCCTTATGCCAAACGTGAATACCCCCCGAAGCAACGGGTAGAACGCCTGGTAGAGTTCCAGTAATGGAGGGACCTCAGGTAAGTGAGTTAATTTCTTCTGTTTTCACTCTTCCAAACTCACAAATTTCTTTGCTTTCTAGTGTAGCTATGACAACTGTGTCAATGACCCAACAGTTGCCTACCCAAGCTACCAACCCAATAAAAGTTCCTAAATCCAAAGCTAAGAAAGCCCGCTCTGATTTCTTTCAAAAGAAATCAGTTGTAAAATCCACCAAACCTAAAGAGGGGAGTGTGAAGGTGGGCAAGAAAGGTGAGGGACAGGGTGAAAATCAAAGAAGCCTTAAGGATAAGGTTGGAGAGGTGAGTGTTTCCCAACCTAGCACACTGCAATTTCTCAACAAACTGTAGTGCTTAAAAAGGATTTAAGCTCATTTCTAGTTGCATCCTCCCAAAAGGATGTGACTATTGAACAAAGCTCTCAGCCAAGAGCACAGGCCAAGAGGGTAAGGGACACAAGCTCACCCCAAACTTATACCAGAAAGCAGAAACCAAAAACCCTTGGGGATGCACAGGGTTCACACACTGTGCAAACTGGTGCCAAAGACCCAATCACTGCACCTTCTCAAAGTCAGGTTGATGTGGCTCCAATAAATGTGGAGTCACAGCCAAAATCTCTCCTAATTGAAGCACCTGACACACCATATTCTCCCACACACTCATTGGATGTTTATATGATTCATACATCTCAAATAAATTCTCCATCTTTAACTCTGTTGGAGAAGCCAAAAATTCATGCAAGTGAGCATCATCATCTAGTTGATTTCTTGGCTCACTTTCCATTTCTTTCTGAGACTGTTGAGACATCTGTGCCAAAATTTTCATCAATCTGCACAGAGTCTACAATAGTCTCCACTCCACACTCATTCATTTCTACTAACTCGATGGATATTGCTCATCCGTCGAGTAGTGATTGTATCCCGACGGATGTGCCTAATAGCAGTCATCTGTCGGATAGTCAAATTTCTACCCCGATGGATAGTTCTCATCCGTCGGGAGTCTCTGCACAACTTCAAAGTTCAACTATAGTTAAAAGTGTAGATGACTTAGTAATTGTACAATAACTTTTAGGATTGAGGGAAGGTAGTGATTTGAGTGAGAGTCTGGGTTGTTCCCAGGAAAAAGGAGAGAAAAAGAGTGATGAAATGTAGTCCATTTCTTCAGGACTAGCAAAAGTGAGTGAGAGGAGTCCCACCTTAGATGGTGAAGGTGAGGGTGTGAGGGTGTGAGGGTGGGAAGTTGTAACACCCCCAGATCCGGGGTCGGAGATCCGGGTCGTCACGGTCTTTCTTCCCATAAATATCACTTACCTTAATTAAAAATAAATAACCTCATGTTGTGACCCCACAATAACACACACCACAAAATGTTATATTCTCAGAGATGAAATTGAAATAAGTACAAGTCCTTGAATCCACAAATTAAAAGTAATTACAACCCAAAATAATTACTTAATAAGTTTAGAGTTATTTGGCATTATCTGCCATAAGTTATAACTATACATAATTGATTCCCAAAAGTAGAATGCCTGGTCTACAGATAGATCTACCTCTGCAGCTATAGCAGCTATGATATCAACGGGAAGACACGGGACGCTTCTCACGCTCTTGCGCTGGGTCTACTGGAGTCTGGCCATCTTTCCAAAATGTTGTTGTGTGATGAAGAAATGAAGCAAGAGTGATCATTATAACTCGCAAGATAATATATAGATTAATCAATAATGCAAGTGTCTAAATAGATAACTTATTGGAAACCCTTATTAAATGTAAGGTAATTACTAACTGGATGTAAGCTAAAAGGGAGATGAAGTTACCAAATACTTCACTATACTTATATCATTGTAGAAAACTACTTGAACTACCATAGCTCAAAGTATAATAAGTTTTCGAAGTTTGTCACATAGATAAGACTACAAGATAAGACTTGAATGGATTCAATCTTTGAAATATCAGTTGAAAGAATGAAGTTACGAGATACTTCATTAGTCCTGATATATATATATATATATATATATATATATACATCTCATACACTCTTCTACTATTAAAAGTATAAGCAGAGTTGTCATTCCCAAGAATTTTGGAAAGAAGAAACTTTGGCATAAACCTGATATCTTGCTGATCAGGAAAAGATACCAATTAAGTCACCTTTTCTACTAGTAGATGGATGAATCCCCCACTGGTCATCACCCTGGCCGCATTAGGACCTTATGTTGGACTGCCACTCAGCCACTTACGCATTGATGGACTCCCACTGAGCAACTTACACTTTCAGGGACCCCCACTGAGCCCATGTTGCTTATGCCGACGCATTTCGATTGGGCTTACTTCCCGAATGTTGGGAAAGTAATCAAACTCTTTTATCAAGTTAGCAACTTCGTTGCTCCAAAAATACACCACGGAGCCGGATCCCTTAGGTTTTGAGCGAGTATTTAAATCCCCTTTGAAAGGAAGATCTTAAATATGAAAATGAGTTTTGGGATCCGCTTTAACTTTTAAAATCATTTTGAAGACTCGAAAACATTTTAAAGAATGTTTAGAGTAATGATGGTTTAATAAAATAAATCAGTCCCGATATATTAGAAAATATCTGAATATTATTATTTAAATAATATTCCCATAAGGATAATCTTTATAAAAATAATTGAAGTAGAAGTTTTAAAACTCATACTTGAAATGAATAATAAATAACAAAAGATATACTTATACGAAAGTACGATCTTTATGGGAATAATCGAAAGTAAGTTTGATTATTATTCAAAACTATCAAATATACCTTATCCAATTAGTAGTTATAGAAACTATATATATTCATATTATACTCGGGAATATCGACTCCCGGTTTAGAAAAATGTTCACCTTCGGGTATACTAAGGGTATACGCAACTACTGCTTATCTCTAGCATAGGTATTATGCAGTTTATTAGCATTTGAATTGATAATAGAATATCAAGATTATGAAACAGGAATGCATATAAATGTCACATCATATGCTCCAATATATCACAAAACTTTGCTAATAATAACCATGCCCTTATCTCAAGATAATGCATATACATTTATACATCACAACAACAGTTATACGGGCAGAAAACTTTCCTGAGCAACTGGGGATGGTAAAAGGCCTGGGGCGAGTCTGGTAACCTATAAACAACATATAAGTTGGAATTAAACCATGGTCGCTTAAGAACCTAGTCTTTAACCAATTAAACCCTAACGTTCGCTTTTGCGTTTAACGATTCACATAAGTCGTTCGAGTACCCTCGGCTCCACCATTTTTAATAAATTAACCGTTACGAATTTTAAGGCGACTCTTCCACGAATACTCTACAAACTGACCTATTAAACTTACATAATTGTTTCATACTCCAATTAGTCATTTAAGGACCTTAACCGAGGTTTCAAAGTAAGGCGAGGGGAAATGATTCGTTCGTGAAATGACGTTAATTAAAACGGTCGTTTCTCCTAAACCGTACATCGGATTCAAGCGAACCACATACCAAAACGAAGCTTACGACATGATCTAGCTAAACATGTCAAATTCACAGATTAAACAGTTAGCTCTCTATCCCGAACACTAAGAACAAGAAGTTGTATGAAAACAGGCAATATGACGACTATGTTTACGCGATTACCTAGTTTTAAACCACTCCAAACAACCACAAATCAACTCACAACCACCAATATAACTAAATTTCACCCAAACCCTTACTACATCAGTCCATAACCTCATGATTATCGAACTCATTCAATCTCAAACAAGAGCTACTAACTATACTTAAGGTTCATTAACTATAAACAAGATTCAACCATCAAAATTACTACAAACCCAACCAAACTTTAAGCAAACAATCATCATGCTTCTCATATACTATATCAATAAAAACCATTCCTAAATACTCAAAATTAAAGCTAGGGTTTGAAGTTTATACCTTCTTGAAGCTTCCTAACACAACACAAGAGCTTTGAATGCCAAAAAGAACCTTGATCCTTGCTTGTATAACCTTAAACTTTCATAAAAAAATCAAGAAAACTAAAGTTATTTCTTGAAAGTTACTATTCACCATCTTCTTCCTTGATTTATTAGTAGAGATTCATGAGGAATTGGAAGCTTAAACTCCTAGGATATACTTATCTAATCATCAAGAAGCTAAGGAATTTACCTTGGATTTATTTATGTAGTGAAGCTTGGATTCTTAAAATTTTCTCTTCCTTGGAATGAAGAAGCCGAGAGCTAATAAGCAAAGTCAACTCCCCTTCTTTTTGTTTTATGAAATTATGCTTGGTTGCTTCTCTTTTGGTCTTAGCAATTGATTTAGCTTTTTACCATGGTTAATTTTGCATGGCCCAAAATCAACCAACAAAACAAAACCCCTTTGTCATGCTTATATCATCAAGCTTGTGTCATCTTTTTAACACTTGTCTTCCCTTTGTGGTGTGATGACATCATCATCCACTAACCTCTTTGATTAACCATTAATTACTTGGCTAATGACCGCTTATCTGTTATACGGTTCGCTTAACTTTCGTTCTCGTTTGTCGTTTGAGGGATCATATGTGACAGCCTCAACCCCGGGGTCAGGAGTTGACGTCATACACAACACAACACGTAACATAATATAACTCATTTCACTGATCAAAACATAAACATGACCACTCTTACCAAGATCTTTTCCAGGTTTAAGTATGACCTAGGTTATAATTAATCACAAAACTAATTCATTACAACCACCTTTACAATACTATCTTAACACAACAACTCAATAGACCACTTCTGGTCTGACACAACTACCTTAGAGGAGCCTAACACAGAAGGAACTGTAATTCTGCCCGACTACCACGGGAGAATCTCCTAGATATCTGTAATACATATATAAAACATTTTGCAAGGGTGAGCAATCAATTGCTCAGCGGTACCACTATATGAATAATAATCAAAAATAATTTATGAAAAATAATTGTAGGAACAGGAATCATAAGTCATTTATAAAACAAGTGAACATGTGAAAACCAATGAAAACTAATGAAAACTGGATCATCAATAGCTAGAATTATCTATAAAACATTTCATTAACTGTGCTGTGTAAATTCTAAAGTTAATTTTTTAGCATGCTACTTTCATTTTCAAATCTTCCGTCTCATCACAAGACCCATAAAACCTGTCCCATCACAGGACCCATAAAACATGTCCCATCATAGGACCCATAAAACCTGTCCCATCACATGACACATAAAACCACTTGCTCGGATATAAAAGTATTGGATGATCCCTGGTGAGACAACTGATCAGGCTATCTCCATAGGATAACTCTATCTTGGCCATCCTATGAAAACTTGTTCCGGAACTCAGAGACTAGCTAGGTCCCTGTCATGCTGGGCTGGTGGTTATAATAGGGTGCGCAACCACTTCGCCTCTTACGCTATCTTCCAGGCCGTTACGAGCCCCCTACGCACACTCTCATCCAATTATCTGATCATTTTTATCCAGTTTTCCAAATCACTTACATATCTCTTTCAAAACAATTCTATCACATCACACTTCCCCAAACATTATCCTCTTATTCAAAGTTTAGAGATAGGTATTTTCAGAAGTTACTTTTCCCCCAAAACACAAGTTAACAAAATAGTTTGAAATCCATGGGATACGTAACTTAAAAAATTTATGTTCCTGTTCGAAAACAAAACAACATTTCATTCATATATATTGAACCATAAGAGTATGGTCAGGGGTACTTGCCTTGCAGAGCTTTACCAATATTATCGATTGACCTTGAGCCGACTCGGACGCTCAGGCTTCACCTCCTAACCACTAGACCACCATGTATTCGACTTCAACACTCAGGTCCTCCGATTGGAACCTTATTGAGCTCATCGACTGTCCACTAGGCTATCTTCAGACCAACGCCAAATCTTGGGCCTTCCGACTAGAACCTACAAAGTCGAAATACCCTAATTTAGACATTCGATTATGCTTGACATATCCTAGCTAACAATCTACCCGAACGTTAACAAAACCCGACTCGTAACATACTTCATATAATAATAAACTTATCAATTAGGGTTCACGTCCTCAAAAATCGGTTCGGTGTTCGTTTTCAGAAAATACTTATACTCGCCATTTTATGAAGTTAGGGTTATTATTTTTGGCAAAACGTTTCATCTCAATATACAATCAGGTTCGCATTAAATATTTACATATAATCGCTCGACGTCCCGATAATTACTGGATATATCCCCGTACTTCCGTAATTTAAATTTCCGAAAATCGGGCAGCACCTCCTTTATTTATCGGACTATTCCGTCGAATAACTCGACGTCTCAACCCAAATTCAGAACAACCAATCACAATCCAGTTTCCAATTCCCAACCACCGATTCAAACCAATTATTCACTATTATTATCCATATTTTTATAATTTTTTCGAATTTTATATATTTTAAATATTAGGACTCAAAATTAAATCATCACCATCCACTGTCCGCTCGTAAAAAGTCATCGCGGACGGCGGCAAAATTTTGCGGGTACCCGATCAATTCTCGGGTTCCAACGCAAAACTTCACCGATTAATCCTTAATAATTTCCTGCACAAAATATTATTTTTATTTCACGAATATAATTAATTAATTTATGCAGAAAATTAAATAAACTGATAAAAGAAATTCCACAAATTAATCGAACCAAAGAAATCCAAATACAGGACACAACGCGCATACGCGCCGCGCCCACCGGCCACCTTACCGGAATAAAACCGGCGGCAACCGGAAAAGAACAGAAAGCGAACAACACGGAAATACAGCAAGCACACAAAACCCAATCAAGTATACACATATACATACGTATATATACACACCAATCAGGTAGGGGCAAACCGATGCAGACACCAGAAATTGACCGGAGCAAACGGCGGCGACGGCGACGGCTACCAAATAAGGCAGAGAAATGAGGGGAAACGAGAAGAATTATTGGGAAACGTGAGAAGGAAAGAAGAACAGGACTGGGGAGAAAAGAAAGCGAGAGAAGAGACAGTGGAGATTGAGAGAGAGGGGGAGGAGGAGTTGCCCTGTTGTTTCTTCTTCTTATTATTTTTTTATAACACCGTAACCATTGAGCCACCTGCCACCTGTCTACCAATTTCCAGCATTTGACACGTTTAGTTCAGGTTTATGAAAATTAAACACGTGTCCAAGTTCCGATTGTAAGCCCCTAATCCGGTTTGAAATTTGTAATTTAAAGAGCCAAGGTACGAATAGAAATAATCCGTAAAATTACTGAAATAGTCTTAAAATGTTACAAATATCCCGAAGTTTATAAAAACATAAATTTCATAATTTTAAAATAATTTCTAAAATGCAATTTGTACCCCTTTTATCAATTAAGCGAATCAACGCGCGGGTGAAATTAATCCCAAAAATTTCCAAAATAATTTTCAAATTCTCAGAATATTGTAAACTTCATAAAATATGAGTTTCGTGATTTTTGAAGAATTCCGAAATTAAATACGAATTTTACAGATAAATGAAATCAGAAAATCCTACAGGGCTAAATAATTGATGAAATATTGATTTCTAAATTTTATAAAATCCTAAAAATAATTATTGAAATTATAAAAACATAAAAACAATTTTAGAGACATTCCAAATATTTATGTAAATAAATTTGCATTAAATTTACTTTTTAAAGTGGAAACAATTCAATACAACTCAATAATTAATTACGCAAACAACCCGGTACACCACAATTCACACATAGATAATAATAAAATAACACATAGATGATAAAAGCTATACACATAATTTATTTATTTAATAATTCCATAATTACGCATTTAAATATAGTAATAATAATGAAACTATACGAGTCGTTACATCCTTCCCCCTTAAAAAGATTATGTCCTCAGAATTTGATCTAACCAATACGTGAGGATATTTGTCAAGCATATCTGACTCTAACTCCCAAGTAGACTCTTCTACTCTAGGATTCATTCAAAGCATACTCACTATAGATATAAACTCATTCCTAAGGACTCGCTCATAACGATCTAGGATCTGGGTCGATCATTCCACGCAGAACAATTTGGATGAGAGCCCATTAGCTCCTACTCAACGACTTGGTTCGAATCAAGAACATATCGCTTCAACAATGACATGCGGAACATATAATAAATTGCTACAACTGTAGTGACAATACTAACTCATGAGCAACTTCATCTATCTTCCTCGATACCTCCAATAGTTCCACATCTTTAGGACTCAACTCACCCCTTCTGCTCAAACCTAACCAATCACTTTCAAGGTGAAACTTTTATCAATACCAATGATCCTATTTCTATATACATACTCTTTGAATGCAAGTCCGCCTTCTTTCTTTGTTTAACCCGAGTTACCTCAATTTCTTTCCAAATCAACACCACTGCATCTTTGATGAGCTGAATTAACTCAGGACCTAACAACATTACTACTCCCACCTTCTCTTAATAGTGTGGGGAACCACACTTATGTCCATACAAGGCTTCGCAAGGTAGCATTCCCCTACTAGTATGATAACTATTAATATAGGAAAACTCAATCAATGGTAGGTGATTACCTCAGTTTCCATTTAAACCCAAAATATATATTCTCGACATATTTTATATCTTCTGAATCGTCTTCTCACTTTGACCCTTCGTCTAAAGATGATAGAGGGTACTCACTTTCAACTTAGTTTCCCAAACATTAGAACACTTCTTACTCATTTCCATCAGTTAAGGCTGGAAAGTAATGTCATATATTCACTTTTTATAACCTTCAAGTATTTGAACTTCACATTCCACTTTTTCCCAATTCTTTTATTAACTCCTCAGCGATTTTAATCACATTCAATTCTCTCCTTCTACACAGGGCATCTATTACTACACCGGTTTTGCTTAAATGGTCGTTAATGGAATAATCGGGATCATTTGTTATTCCCATCCAAAATTCATACTTGAAACTTAATATATAGTTGCTTCCCTTCTAATCTTCGTAGGGAAATCCTTGGGCGTTCCACATGGACATCCTTGGTCCTTGAATAGTTGAGGATGTTATCAATAAATACAATCATGCTTATTTAAGCACTCCTTATACACCATGTTCACTAACCGATACACTTGTTAATCCAAATAACATTACCAA
The DNA here is from genome assembly GCF_009905375.1 of Apium graveolens. Lineage (NCBI taxonomy): Eukaryota > Viridiplantae > Streptophyta > Magnoliopsida > Apiales > Apiaceae > Apium > Apium graveolens. The sequence continues at coordinate 136,351,268 of NC_133648.1, read as the reverse complement.
AAATTGTAATGCCCATATTTCGTTCTAACTGCAGCCTTCGATACGTCCTCAGGCTAGATCTTAAGTCAACACTCGAGGAATAACACGCTCCTTAAATTAGGTCACAAAAGTAATTAGTTTTAGATAGGGGTTACTTATTCTTATTCGTCATTTTGTTAATCTCTCGATAAATAGTACATAATCTCATAATTTTATTCCTCTTTTCCCATGGCATCACTGGTGTGTCCCACGGAGATATATCGGGTATGGTCACCTCCCTTTCCGATAACTTCTGTAATTACTTAATTAATTACTTCATGCCCACTGGCCGTTGGAGAAACTCCAGGGCATTCATTCATTACTCAAACTTCTTCCAGCTTAAATACTTTCTTCTTCGTATCTCTACATATAGTGGACCTAACTTATATCCTTAGTTTACTACTCCTTTTATTGCATGATTGGAAGAACCTCTTATCTTGCTTCTTCCCCTAGAAACTTACCTTACTATTGGCTTCCGTACACTTTAAAATTCGCTTCTTCTGAAAATCAACCTTTGCCTTATGACATAACAACCAATCCGTTACTAAAATCACATCGAACTCTTCTAGCTCGAAGGGTGTCAGATTAGCCGAAAAGAGTACTCATGGATTCTAATTGACAGTTAAGACATAAGTGATTCACTAGAAAGTCCATCTTGACTAACCACTTTTATGGTTAAAGGCTCAGCTAAGTCTTCTAATATCAAATTCGTTTTACTCACACATTTCTTTGGTATAAAAGGTTTAGATGCTTCTGAATCAAATAAAACTTTAACAGGTATGAAGTTGAGAGAAAATTCACCTACAACTACGCCCGAGTCCTAGGCGTTCGATCTCTTGGTCACTCTGAAAGTTCTGCCTCTAGCTGTGCTGGATGTTGGCCTTTAGGATGTAGTTACTTGAGTAACCGTTCCACAACTCCTTGCAATATGCCCAACCTTCCCACAATTGTAACAAGTAACTCCTAAATTTTCTGAATTGCATTTCGACACATAATGACCCTTATGACCACATTTAAAACATTGAACATTCTTTGTTTCCGGATCTGAAAATCACATCAAAATTCGACTTAATCTAATTGGAACCGACTTCTATCTAACTGACCATTAGTTGATAAAATTAACAAACTTTCTCTTTTAATTGATCAATTGGAGTATCAACAGAAACATCAATAACACACAAAAGTATAAGTTGTGTCCTTAAAAGTAGGGTATTTTCTAAAAATTTGGGAAGCATTTCCTCTATTATTGACTATCAGTCGGACTCAAGCGGACACCAACAATCGACCAACAATCATATTAATCCATCACAATAAACCAAACCAGTAACAAATATACTAACCAACTACCACCACTCTACTCCACGATTTACAATACTGTGACACATAATATACTAATAACCATATGTATCACTACCCAACATAACAAAACGGGGTTGGCTATATCAGCCACAACTACTAAAAAGCAGCCTCGCAAACCAGGTCAGAATTGAGGAACTCCGAATCCTGTTGGACATACTAGTCCTATTTCAACTAACCATTCCTCTAATAACGGTTCTCTATCATTTTCCATTGAATCACCCACTACTGAATTAATTTTTCTAAGACGACAACCTTTTTCAATGGATCCCAAATTCTTTCTGTTGTCGTTATTCCAAAATAGCAAACGGATACAGAACTTTTACTTCTCCTGAAGGTCAACTCTTTGTTTACTTTCCATAACTAGGATGGTCTAACTACAGAGGTTACCGAAGAAATTCATTGTCGTAGAATGCCAAATAAAATTTCAAAATCAAGGTAGCCCATTCTGAAAGAAAAGGGAAGAATATGCGGATATGATTGGGAGCAACCATACAAGTACGTAAGATGACCAGTCTTAGTACCATATAGTTTCCAACACATAATTTGGTGGCATCCCACTAGGCCCTTTGCCACACAGACAAATAGTCAAATCATATGTATTGTTTGCCCCAATAAACCGATAGAACCTTCGAGGAAAGAAATATAAGGTTTCAAGGTATACACCTCAGTACTGATCCACATTCACTATGAGACTCCACTGTCATGGCAGCCGCTGACTATTACCATTCCACCTGAACTTTCACCGTCAGACTCGTTTCCTCGAGAAGGGAAACTAGAAACCTCTACCAGACATTACCAGTGATACCTATACACAAGGGAGACTTACTAAAAGCTAGGGAAGTTCCAGCCAGTCCTCAAAAGACATCAGGGTTATACCTCCGAACCCTTGACTGAGCTCATAGACTCGCTCCTCTGATTGAGTTGCTGACTCACATCTATATATAAACCTTTCTGCACTCTTATGATTCTATTCTTAACCTAAATCAGGGATTCAAACCTGTAGCTCTGATACCAACTGTGACAGACTCAACCCCGGGGTCAGGAGTTGACATCATACACAACACAACATGTAACATAATATAACTCATTTCACTGATCAAAACATAAACATGACCCCTCTTACAAGGATCTTTCCCAGGTTTAAGTATGACCTAGGTTATAATTTATCACAAAAATAATTCATTACAATCACCTTGACAATACTATCTTAACACAGCAACTTAATAGACCACTTCTGGTCTGACAAAACTATCTAAGAGGAGCCTGACACGGAAGGAACTAGAACTCTACCCGACTACCACGGGAGAATCTCCTAGGTATCTGCAATACATATATAAAACATTTTGCAAGGGTGAGCAATCAATTGCTCAGAAGTACTACTATATGAATAATAATCAAAAACAATTTATGAAAAACAATTGTAGGAACATGAATCATAATTCATTTATAAAACAAGTGAACATCTGAAAACCGATGAAAACTGGATTATCAATAGCTAGCATGCTCTATAAAGCATTTCATTAACTATGCTGTGTAAATTCCACAGTTAAATTTTTAGCATGCTACTTTCATTTTCAAATCTTCCGTCCCATCACAGGACCCATAAAACCTGTCCCATCACAGGACCCATAAAACCTGTCCCTTCACAGGACCCATAAAACCACTTGCTCATATATAAAAGTATTGGATGATCCCTGGTGAGACAGTTGATCAGGCTATCTCCATAGGATGACTCTATCTTGGCCATCCTATGAAAACTTGTTCCAGAACTCAGAGACTAGCTAGGTCCCTGTCACGCTGGGCTAGTGGTTATAATAGGGTGCGTAACCACTTCGCCTCTTACGCTATCTTCCAGGCTGTTACGGGCCCCCTGCACACACTCATCTAATTATCTGATTATTTTTATCCAGTTTTCCAAATCACTTACCTATCTCTTTTCAAAACCATTCTATCACAGCACACTTCTCGAAACATTATCCTTCTATTCAAAGTTTAGAGATAGATATTTTCAGAAGTTAGTTTTCCCCAAAAACACAAGTTAACAAAACAATTTGAAACCCAGGGGATATGTAACTTAAAAAATTTATGTTCCTTTTCGAAAACAAAACAACATTTCATTCATATATACTGAACCATAAGAGTATGGTCAGGGGTATTTTCCTTGCAGAGCTTTACAAATATTATCGATTGACCTTGAGCCGACTCGGACGCTCAGGCTTTACCGCCTAACCACTAGACCACCCTGGATTCGACTTCAACACTCAGGTCCTTCAATTGGAACCTTATTGAGCTCGTCAACAGTCCACTAGGCTATCTTCAGACCAACGCCAACTCTTGGTGTTAGGTCTCAATATGTTTGTAGAAGGGGGGTTGAATACAAACAATACCATTTAATCGAATAAAATGCGGAATACAAAAAGTGAAACAAAATTCAAGTTAAATAAAACTATTATTAAACTTGAAAGCTGTTACAACAACGGTATCATTTACAAGGGATTAATCTCAAATAAATTATTCCAAATCTAGAATAAATTCGACATGAACTTTTTCTATTTTTGTAATAAAAAAGATCAAATGCTAAATGCAATTTGAGATTAAGTTCAAGGGATTTTGATCCGCTAGATAGTTACACAAGAACAAGAGGAGTATTTCTAGTGGATTAGATTTAACAATTAATACTAGAAATAAATGTTCTGAGAAATTGCAATAAGTTCTCTGCTGTTGTCTTTGTTCTGTGTTCTTCTGTTTTTCTTTTGATATTCAATGCTCTGTAGAAAAACAAACAGTTGCTGCTCTTTATATTCAATCCTGTGTTTTTAATTGGCAAGACAATCCTTTTAGCTCAGCAAGACAATCCTTTTAGCTGGTAGGACTTTCGGTAGGACAATCTAACTGAACTTGTAAGACTTTCGGTAGGACAATCTAAGTGAACTTGTAAGACTTTCGGTATGACAATCCAATTGTCATACCAGTTCAAATATTTGTCTTGCTGAATTAATTTTGAATATTAATTCAAAATCACTTCTGAAAAATGCATAATATTAATTCAGAATTAATTAACCAATTAATTCAATTAATCAATAAATTAATATTTGCAGATATAATTTATTTTCTTAATTAAATTATATGACTTAATTAATTAATTAGAGAATTAATACTAATTTTGAACAGCAACCACTGTTCTGACAATCTTCTGAAAATCACTGAATCCATTTCACCACTTCAATGTTGACACTCGATGTACTGTCTGGTTCATGAATGACTAACTTCTGTGATGCTTCTTCATGTCTTGATTTTCTTCAGATTAAATCCCTGTAATCAATTGATACCCCGACGAGATCTCTGTCACTTGATTAAATCCATAATCTTGATTTATATCACTGAGGCATGATCAATATCTTGAGCTTCTTCCAGTGACTTAAGTCCTAAAGTCTGTAGATGAATAATGTTACTTAATCCTTTGACATATGTTACTTTGTGAGATCTCTCTGATGATAGAACCACTATTTACTTGTTACATTCTTATTTGAGTTGAGTTAAATCCTCGAATAAACAAATAGGCTGTGACATATGCCTTTCAATCTCCCCCTATTTGTTTGTTAGACAATAACAACAAATACCTAGAGGATAACTCAACTAACAAATAAGAAAAAGATATAAACAGTAATACAAAGTAAATAGCAGAAAAGTTCTGGATTATATTTAACATTTTCCAGATTCCAAAAGAAATTTACAAGTGAATACAAGATAGATGTTCCTCTAGACTGAACATATAACTACATTAGTCTATCTTGATTCATAAAGCTCTAAGCAAATTACATTAAGTTTTGAGCTAATTAAATTCAGTTGTCTTCTCTTCCGAATTCACCTTCTTCCAAATCTTGAAGCAACTCCTTGTCAAAGACACGATCCTTTTCAGAAGTGAAGCTGGCTGGCCTGACTGGTTGAACTCCAACTGACTTTAGCTTATTCTTGAACTGATTGTACCTTTTAATATTCTTTTCACAATAAGCTTGAATCAGATCAGATGCTTGAGTTTTCAACATGGATGAATATCCAGCAGTTCTTAAGTGATGTTCCATCCAGACAAGATGCTTAACAGAGTAGTCTTTAAGAGATTGTGAATCGAGCTGGCAGATTTGAAGACAGTCAGACTTAAAGAATCTTACCTGATGAGGATTGTTGACCACTTGAGGACTAGCCCTGCTGGCAAACTCTTTGAGCCTTTCTCGAAGAACTTCATTTAATTTTGAGCTTCTTTTGACTTTGTTGAGAAGAACCCAAATCTCTGATAAAGAACGATTCTCAAACAGATGAAGTGATACCTTGAAAGATCCTTCGCTATGACAATATACAAATATGCTCATTTCATTTAGAGATCTGTCAAAGGCAGCTGTGATCCTTGAGACTTCAGTCTTTATAGCATTCATGTACACGTCATTGTTTGGATTAGAGATGTCCAACTTGTCAAGAAGATGTAGAAACTGCCTATCATTGTTTGTGCTCAGCTGAGGCATATCAAGTACTCTCCTAGCTTCATCCAATTTTTCACCAATCTTCAGTTTGACATCTCTTCTCCTTTCTTTAGCTTTAATGTCATAAAGACGTTGCTTTTCAAGAGTTTCTGTTCGTTCAATGTTTTTCCTCATGTCAATGATCTGGGATACCTTTTTGAGTTCAGCTTCTCTTTTTTTCAATTCTGACTGCTGCTGCTGAAACTCTTTCTCAAAAATAGGATCCACTTGAGCTTTATCTTCCCATTCTCCAAAATCACTTTCCTCCTCAACTTCAAAGAAACTATCTTTATCTTCCAAGACTGGTTCAGTGGGAATGTAAAAAATATCAAAGTCATCCTGTTCTCCACTATAGTAGACATCATCAGCCATCCATGTGCCTCCAGCAGATGAATCTTTTTCTTTTCCCTTTCCACTTATCCCTTTCTTCTCCCCCTTAGTTGAGGAATCCTCTACAGAATTTCCTGTAGACCCTCCATGACCTCCATGACCTCCAGAGCCTGAGCCTCCACCAGACGGCCCTTTAAAGAAAGTCCTTTGTTCTTCATTAGGGCATTGAGAATTTTTGATCATGAAGTACAAGTGCTTCATCCCTTCATTGAGATGTTCCATGCCCGTCTCTATCTTCAGAAATCTGGAGGAATCCAGTGAATGATTCATTTCAACCAAGTCTTCAAGAGAAGTCATTCCTTTATGGAGAGAGCAGAAGTTTGAAATATCTTCAGCTGATAACGTTGGAGATGCCTGGATTGAGTTAAGCTTTGGTACAACAGAGGTCTTCAAATCTGATATCTCAGTCCTGATGAGAGCCAGCTGATTATTGACAGAGGTGGAAGAAAAAGACCATTCAGCCACTTGTTCTTTGAATGATTGAGCCTCAGCCTGACTTTTTGCAAGTTGTTCTTTCAGTTCAGCAATTTGAGCTAACAGATTTTCAGTGTTTGTGTCTGTGTATGCGCTCACCTGAATATCTCTCCTGTTTGATTTACTCAACTCACGTGCTTGTGTATCTCTCAATATTATTGCTCATGAGGAGTCTTCCTGATGCTGATCTTCTGTACCTGCATTTGAAATCACCCTAGCCTCTTCAAGAGAGGTCAATGGTGGTGCAATGGGAATTCGCGAGTCCCGATCCTCAGTCAAACCTATCTTTTCATGTGAAATAGATGTCTGAATTGCTTCAGGGATAGATTGACCGAGTTGCCCTCCACTTTCTCCAGATAAATCTGTGAGTGGAGAATCCCGTGAGGGAGCCAGAGGTGTTAGATTTGGGAGGGGAGAAAATGACTCTATTAAAGGTGGCTGAGAGTCAGATTTTCCCTCAGAAGCATGTGACTGCTCTTCTACCGTAACTATGGCAGGCACTGTAACCGACTCAATGTGCACTCCTCGCTCCGTGTCCTGAGTATCATCTATTGGTCTGTATGCTTCCATTGTGAGTAATAGAAGTGTGCTTGACTCAGTACAGGATGCCATGGCCCTATGGCGAATTTCAATAGATTCATCCTGTTGATAGAATGTCTCTAGTAACTATTCACTGGCCATATTAAAGTCCATGTCATGTTGGGAGGACAAGGACGGGCTTTCAGATGCCTCAGTAAATGTTCTTCTTTTCTTGGGAGGAGGCAGAGCTGAGGGTTCATTCACATCCAACAACATACTACTTCCTACTAACCTTCTAGGCAACATTTTAGACAGTGGGGGAGAGGTTGAGATAGGTTATGACTCTGTGTTTGGCTCTATGACCTGGGATTGAAGCTGTGGTTCTACAACTTCATGGTCAGCCCTATCAACCACTGGGGGTCTTTCAACAGAAGTAGGAATAGTTTGAGTGTGAGGAATTATTACCTGCAGAGGAAGAGCATCTGATGTTTGAGCCTGGGTGGTTTGAACCACTGGAGGTTGAGCTTGCTGTTCATGACCGGGAAGATTGAAAATAGGTAAAGGAATGTAAGTGGCCATGAAAGCAGATACAAGTACTAGAACTTGCATGAATTTAAAGGTTGTGTCTTGGCGAGTGTAAAATCTTTTTACTTACTGGAGGGGGTTCAGTTACTGAAGAGTTAGCAAAAAGAGCTTTATGCTCAGGTGAGAGAAGATGTTCTGCTATGAGCATGAGAAAACGAGCGTAGTAGCACGAAACCCTACGATTTGTAGAATGATCACGTAAAGCCGTAGTGAGACGTCTCAGAAGAATGGATAAAAGTAGTTTGCCAAAATTGATCCTTTGATTGAAAACAACCGCAAGACCAATATACTGCAGAGTGGAAGTGATGTTGTGAAAGTTGGATTTAGTGCAGTTGGCAAACACTTTGGAAAGTGTATCGAAGAAAATATCTCATTCAGAAACCAAATTGGATTTAGACAACTTGGTTAAATTAATCACCCCCTGATAGTTAATAGCATGGAAAAAGTTTGAAATATCATTTTCAGAGGGTAAATTACAGAAATTGTCCATTGGAAAATTTAACGCTCGATTGACGACTGTTTCATCAACTACATACTATGTGTTTGCCACGGTGAATGAAAAAGATTTAAAATCATCGGCCACAGTAGAGGTTGTGCAAATCAGTCTGAGCAAATCGACATTTAAAAGCACATTTGATTTAATAGCAGAGCTAACAATCGAATGGTCATTTAAAAATCTAATCCAAGGCTTAAATTTTTCCACATCACATTTTTCTGGATTAAAATAACCAACAAGATTCTGCGAGACAATTTGGAAATTGAGAGCCATTTTAAAAACAAATACAAAAAGACATACACTGTCAGAATTTTAAGAATTAAATTAAGAAAATTTGAATTAAAAATTAATTAATAATTCGAATTAATTCAATTATATCCAAAAAATTTAGAAACAAATGTGTCTTGACCACCAAAATCAGATATGCAAACAGATAACTCAAACACACAACACAACAGCCAATGAAATGAAAGATTTGATTTTGAAAATATATATTATTTCTTTAAAAAAAAAATTGGCAGCACTTCTGTATGCATATATGTGTATGTATATAAAACAGGAGTGAAAAAGTTATGCTGAGTAAAAACTCGAGCAAGAAGACAATCAATGGAGGTTGATTTTGATCGAATTGAGAGAGAGAAACAAACTGCTGGAATTTGAAAGGAAGAAAAAAAACTGATTACAAATAAAAGAAACACAAAAAAAACTTAAGTAGACAACCGGTATGACAATCGAGGAAAGTCATACCGATTGTCTTTTTGATTGTCATACCAGGCAAACGGTAATAATAATAAAAACAAATAAAAATATAACTGGTATGACAATCTGATAGTCATACCGATTGTCATACCAGTATAAAATACATGAATATAACAGAATAAACTAGAAAGACAATCGATAGTCTTACCGATTGTCATTCTAGTACAAAATAAAAGATATGTATCTGATATAAATTTTATTACTGGCAAGACTATTGATAGTCATACCGATTGTCTTGCCAGTATAAAATTAAACTGAAAATAAAATTAAACACATATATGTACTGAAATGACTTTCAGCAAGACAATTTCAATTGTCTTGCCGATTGTCATTCTAGTATAACATTAACTTATACACAGAATTAATACGTATAGTTACAGAATAAATTTACAAAAACAAAAGCAATATTTCAGAAATAATTTTATTTTATTCCAAAAATAGATTTTTGTTCAATTTTAGCAAATAAAATTCATAGAAAAATATTTTTAGAGAAAATAAAATATTCTGAGATATTAAAATTAACAAGTAGAATAAATAAATAAGATAAGATAATAAAACTTACATAGAAATAAGCAAGAAATTATGGAAAATATGATAAAATAAATTTGCAAATGAATTTTTCATTTATGAAAAATTCATTTGTAAATTCATTCAAGAACAGATTTCAGATATTCACAAGTTTAATCACTAAAGATATTCAACATACCCAATTTACCAACTAATTTGGTAAATATGGATTCATCAAGAGGTTTAGTGAAAATATCTGCTATTTGTTCTTCTGTTGGAACAAAAAATAGTTCAACAGTACCATTCATGACGTGCTCTCTAATAAAATGATACCTGATGTCAATGTGCTTGGTCCTTGTATGCTGCACAGGGTTGTTGGTGATGGCTATTGCACTTGTATTATCACATAGAATAGGTATTTTGTTCAATACAGAGCCATAGTCCCGTAGCTGATTCCTAATCCATAAGATCTAAGCACAGCAGCTTCCAGCAATAATATATTCAGCCTCGGCCGTTGAATTGGAAACTGTTTGCAGTTTCTTGTTGTACCATGAGACTAGTCTGCTACCTAGGAATTGACAACTCCCTGAGGTGCTTTTCCTATCAACAACACTTCCTGCATAATCTGAATCTGTATATCCAACAAGGTTAAAACCAGATTCTTTAGGGTACCAAATACCTAGATTTGGTGTTCCCTTAAGATATCTCAAGATTCGTTTAACAGCAACGAGATGAATATCTCTAGGATCCGCTTGGAACCTTGCACATAAACATGTAGCATACATAATATCTGGTCTACTTGCAGTAAGATAGAATAACGAGCCAATCATACCTCTGTAGCTTGTGACATCTACCTTAATGGAGTTTTCACATGGTCCAAGCTTGACAGCTGTAGTTGACGGAGTCCTTGCTGATGCAGAATCCTCTAGATTGTACTTTTTGAGGAGTTCCTTGAGATACTTGGATTGACAAATAAAATTTCCATCTAACCTTTGATTTACTTGTAATCCAAGAAAGAACTTCAGCTCTCCCATCATGCTCATTTCAAATTTGTTGTGCATTAACTTAGCAAATCTCTTACAGAGATTATCATTAGTAGACCCAAATATTATATCATCCACATGGACTTGGACTAATATAGTATCATTCTTATGCTTTTTAGAAAAGAGAGTTTTGTCTATGACACCTCTAATAAAGCTATTTTCAAAAAGAAATTCAGAGAGAGTGTCATACCATTTTCTCGGAGACTGTTTGAGTCCATAGATAGCCTTGAAGAGAAAGTAGACAAAATCCAAATGATCTGGATCTTCAAAACCAGGACGTTGCTCTACATACACCTCTTCATCCAGCTTTCCATTTAGAAAGACACTCTTGACATCCATTTGATAAACTTTAAAGTTAGAGAATGCTACGAATGCCAAAAATATCCTGATGGCCTCTAGTCTAGCCACTAGAGCATAGGTTTCATCATAATCAATGCCTTCAGCTTGAGAATACCCTTTAGCTACCAGTCTTGCTTTGTTTCATGTAACCACACCATCTTCATCTAGTTTATTCCTGAATACCCACCGAGTACCAACAGCTTTCTTGTGTGTAGGTCTAGGTACCAGTTTCCAGACTTATTGATGTTCAAACTGATTGAGTTCATCTTGCATAGCAATCACCCAATCTGGATCAGTCAGTGCTTCTTCAATCTTCTTAGGTTCCATCTCAGAAAGAAATCCTGAGAATAGACATTCATTTTGAGTAGCACATCTAGTTCTGACTCCAACATCTGGATCACCAATAATCAACTCAAAAGGATGAGCTTTATTCTAGACAGTATGTCTTGGAAGATTTGATCTTGATGATTCGCCTCGAAACATATTGGGATGTTATGTCCTACTAGTTGATCCTTCAGCATGTCCCCCTGAGTTGTTGTCAGGTTGACTTGATGATTCTTCGTCAGTAGCAGTGGTATCTCCATTGTTGCCAATATTTCCATCACCATTACCTTGCGTATAATCATGATTAACAGGTTTTTCACCAGCAACAACCTCAGGTTCTTGATCATGTTCTGATTCTAAATCTGACATATTATCAAACTTCAGTTTCTCAGAAGGATCTTCAGTTTGGATACTAGGGAGTTTAGTGTCATCAAATGTAATATTTACACTTTCAGTTACTTTGTGTTGATCAATGATATACACCCTATATGATCTTCTTCCATCCAACAAAAATACCCTCATATGCTTTTGCCTCGAATTTACCACGATGATCATCTCCATCCTTGAGCACGAAGCATCTGGCACCAAATACATGAAAGTATCTGATAGAAGGTTTCTGTTCATTCATAATCTCATAAGGAGTTTTCATGAAGTCTTTGTTGATTAGAGTTCGATTCTGAGTATAACATGCAGTATTTACAGCTTCAGCCCAAAAGTACATTGGAAGACCTGATTCACTTAACATCGTTCTTGCAGCTTCAATCAATGTACGATTCTTCCTTTCTACCACTCCATTTTGCTGAGGGGTTCTGGGAGCTGAAAATTGTCTAGTAATCCCTATTCTGTACAGAATCCATTGAGAAGTGAATTCTTGAATTTTGTTCCATTATCTGACCTTATTGCTCTAACAGGGACATTAGAATCTAACTCGATCAACTTGATATGATCAATCACAACTTGTGGTGTTTCATCCTTAGAGTGAAGGAATAAAACCCACGTATACTTGGAATAGTCATCAACTATCACAAGACAGTAACACTTCTTTGACATCGAAAGAACATTAACTGGTCCAAATAAATTCATGTGCAATAATTGCAGAACACCAATTATGGAGGATGTGTTAGTGCCTTTGTAGCTTGCTTTCTTTGACTTTCCTTTCTGGCAAGCCTCACACAGTCCTTCTGGGGAGAATTCCAGCTGAGGCAGACCTCTGACCAATTCTCTTTTGACAAGAGAATTCATTGTTTTAAAATTGAGATGGGAAAGTCTTTTGTGCCATAGCCAACTCTCATCTAACGATGCCTTTGAATAGAAACAATTGACTTCAGGATTGCTTCCAGAGTTCATGTCAGCTACGAACAGATTTCCTTTCCGGATTCCCATCAATGAGGGTTTTTCATTTTTCTTGTGCAGAATCTGACACTTCAGCTTGTCGAATAAAACATTTTAGCCGTTTTCACAGAACTGACTAATGTTAAGCAGATTGTGTTCAAGTCCTTGCACAATATACACATTTTCAATGATAACATTACCAGCTAGCAAACAGCCATATCCCTCAGTTAAACCTTTGCTGTTATCTCCAAAGGTAACCACTGGGCCAGCTTTCTCAACCACATTTGATAGCAGGGCTCTATCTCCGGTCATATGTCTTGATGATCCGCTGTCAAGAATCCACACTACCGGTTGTACCTGTTTAATGCCCTGCAATACAAATGGATTAGACCTTCTTCGGAACCCAAGCTTGGTTGGGTCCGACATACTTGTAAAATTGGCCTTTATCAGGCAAAACAACATTCTTAACTTTAATGTTCTCAACTTTCTCAATGACTGGAATTTGACCTTGTAAACAGCCTTGACATTCTGTTTAGGCTTAGGCACAAATGTCTCCTTTCTAGCTTTAGGAGGACTAGCAGTCTTAGACCTATCATGCTTCCTATTATTCACATGCTAACGAGGAGTAGTCTTATCATTAGAAACATGCTTACCATTAAAATAAGCATACATCAAATTAAAAGCACAAGACATATAATCAGGAACACCACTTGCTTTATGAGAGGGATCAACAACAGGCAACTTATGCATGGTAGACATGGCATTTTTGTTATCCAACTCATGTGTGTCTGAGTTAGTCTCAGTTGCTTTCACAACTTTGACTGGAACCTTTGACACACTTGACTTGGAAACAACTTTCTCATTAGCAAGATCTTCAGCACGGATTTCTTCTTGAATAATAAATGAGGTCTCATCAAATGGTTCAGCAATTGATTTTTTATAGAGGGGTTCATCAATAACCTTAAGCATATGTGGTACTTCCCTACCTTTAGCACATACATGAGGAGGGGAGTTTATGCCTAATTCTCCAATAGTAACATTATAATCATAACCTACTCTAGATGTTTGATTAGTAGCTTGCTTATTGTAGAACTCTTTAGCCTTAGAGCAAGAATTAAAGTAAGCTTTGACCTTAGTCTCAAGACCGGTGATCTTATCTTTGAGAATAGTTTCGAGTTGTCTATAACAGTCAACTCTATTCTCTAAAAAAGATACTTGTTCTTTTAATTTATCTTGATTAATGTGCACAAGTCTTAATTCATTGACCTCTTTCTCAAGGTCTTTGATTTGTTGATTTAACATTTCATTATCACGACAAGCACAATCTAAGGAACCTCCTAGATGATAAACTAATTCAGCATCAGTAAATTTTACCTCTTTTCTTGACGATGAGGTGTTTGCATCACTAGCCATGAGAGCAAGATTCCCAACTTCTTCATCTTCACTGTCAGTATCATCCCAGCTTCTTCCCTTTGCCAGGTAAGCCCTTTCAGATTTACTCTTCTGATTAGAATCATAAGAGTTCTTCCTAACTTGTTTTGGCTTCCTGCATTCTGTGGCAAAGTGTCCCAACTCATTGCAGTTGAAGCATCGAATGGTGCTTCGATCAACCATCCTTGTTTTGTACCCACCACTGCTGGTGTTAGAGGATGAAGATCCACCTTTCTGGAATCTGTTGTAGTTGGACTTGTACTTGAACTTGGGATTCCTCTTGAATCTGACATTGGAGAATCTCTTGACAATCAGGGCCATTGACTCATCTTCCAATTGCTCCAGTTCTTCCAAGGAATAAAAATCATCTCCTGATTGATTTTTAGTAGGAGGATCAAATTCTGCTACTATCACATTTTCTTCAGCCTTGGAAGACTGTACCATCCTTTCTGACTGTTGAGATTGTTGTTGTTGTTGTGGTTGTTGTTCTTCAGCTACTAGAGCAGTAGACGTGCTGACCACTCTTCCTTTCCTGTAGACTTCCTTCTGCTGAATCTGCTCCAACTCATAGGTTTTTAACACACCATAGAGCCTTTCCAAAGAAATCTCACTCAGGTCTCTTGCTTCTCTTATGGCAGTGATTCTATGTTCGAGATGAGTTGGCAGTGTTAAAAGGAACTTTTTGTTGACCTCCCTGATTGAATAGTATTTACCATTAATGTTCAGGTTGTTGATCAATGCATTGTACCTCTCAAACACTTCAGTGATTCATTCTCCTGGATTGGATTTAAAGTATTCATACTCAGAGGTTAGGATTTCTAACTTGTTCTCCCTAACTTCCTCTGTGCCTTCATTAATCACCTCAATAGTTTTCCAGATGTGTTTGGAATCTTTATAGTCCATCACATGTCTATTCATCAAGGGATCAAGGGAATCTACTAAAATTAATTGAAGGCTAGCATCCAGGGAGGCTTCTTCTTTTTCAGCAGGAGAAAAATTCTCAGGATTCTTTACATAAGTTCTAGCTTTGGTAATCACCACATCATCTTCTATTACCTCTGGTTCAATAACCATCGGAATTTTTTGACCCTTCTTTAACACTTCCAGATATTTGGGATTTGCAACTTGTAAAAATAATAGCATCTTTTCTTCTACATAACATAATTTTCTTTATCGAATAGTGGAATTTTAACGGTTCCAACTTTTTGTGTACTCATTATGAATTTTTGAGTAAATAAAAATTCAAGGAGTGAAAGAATCACAAAAGTCTAGGATCTTGATTTGTTCGTTAATCAGAAGGCTCGGATACCAATTGTTAGGTCTCAATATGTTTGTAGAAGGGGGGTTGAATACAAAAAATACCGTTTAATCGAATAAAATGCGGAATAAAAAAAGTGAAACAAAATTCAAGTTAAATAAAACTATTATTAAACTTGAAAGGTGTTACAACAACGGTATCGTTTACAAGGGATTAATCTCAAATAAATTATTCCAAATCTAGAATAAATTCGACATGAACTTTTTCTATTTTTGTAATAAAAAGGATCAAATGCCAAATGCAATTTGAGATTAAGTTCTAGGGATTTTGATCCGCTAGATAGTTACACAAGAACAAGAGGAGTATTTCTAGTGGATTAGATTTAACAATTAATACTAGAAATAAATGTTCTGAGAAATTGCAATAAGTTCTCTGCTGTTGTCTTTGTTCTGTGTTCTTCTGTTTTTCTTTTGATATTCAATGCTCTGTAGAAAAACAAACAGCTGCTGCTCTTTATATTCAATCCTGTGTTTTTAATTGGCAAGACAATCCTTTTAGCTCAGCAAGATAATCCTTTTAGCTGGTAGGACTTTTGGTAGGACAATCTAACTGAACTTGTAAGACTTTCGGTAGGACAATCTAAGTGAACTTGTAAGTTTTTCGGTATGACAATCCAATTTTCATATCAGTTCAAATATTTGTCTTGCTGAATTAATTTTGAATATTAATTCAAATTCACTTCTGAAAAATGCATAATATTAATTCAGAATTAATTAACCAATTAATTCAATTAATCAATAAATTAATCTTTGTAGATATAATTTATTTTCTTAAATAAATTATATGACTTAATTAATTAATTAGAGAATTAATACTAATTTTGAACAACAACCACTCTTCTGACAATCTTCTGAAAATCACTGAATCCATTTCACCATTTCAATGTTGACACTCGATGTATTGTCTGGTTCATGAATGGCTAACTTCTGTGATGCTTCTTCATGTCTTGATTTTCTTCAGATTAAATCCCTGTAATCAATTGATACCCTGACGAGATCTCTGTCACTTGATTAAATCCACAATCTTGATTTATATCACTGAGGCATGATCAATATCTTGAGCTTCTTCCAGTGACTTAAGTCCTCAAGTCTGTAGATGAACAATGTTACTTAATCCTTTGACATATGTTATTTTGTGAGATCTCTCTGACGATAGAACCACTATTTACTTGTTACATTCTTATTTGAGTTGAGTTAAATCCTCGAATAAACAAATAGGCTATGACATATGCCTTTCACTTGGGCCTTCCGACTAGAACCTATAAAGTCGAAATACCCTAATTTAGACATTCGATTATGCTTGACATATCCTCGCTAATAATCTACCTGAACGTTAACAAAACCCGACTCATAACATACTTCATATAATAATACACGTATCAATTAGGGTTCACATCCTCGAAAATCGGTTCGGTGTTCGGTTTCAGAAAATACTTATACTCGCCATTTTATGAAGTTGGGGTTATTGTTTTTTAGCAAAACGTTTCATCTCAGCATACAATTAGGTTCCCATGAAATATTTACATATAATCGCACAATGTCCCAATAATTATTGGATACGTCCCCGTACTTCCGTAATTTGACTTTCCGAAAATCGGGCAGCACCTCTTTTATTTATCGGACTATCCCGTCAAATAACTCGACGTCTCAACCAAAATTCACAACAACCAATCATAATCCAATTTCTAATTCCTAACCACCGATTCAAACCAATTATTAATTATTATTATCCGTATTTTTATAATTTGATTCATATTTTATATATTTTAAATCGTATTAGGACTCAGAAATAAATCATCACCATCCACCGTCTGCTCGTAAAAAGTCATCGCGGACGACAGCAAAATTTTGCGAGTACCCGATCAATTCTCAGGTTCCAACGCAAAATTTCACCGATTAATCCTTAATAATTTCCAGCACAAAATATTATTTTTATTTCACAAATATAATCAATTAATTTATGTAGAAAATCAAATAAACAGATAAAATAAATTCCACAAATTAATCGAACCAAAGAAACTCAAATATAGGACACAACGCGTATACGCGCCGCGCCCATCGGCCGCTTTACCGGAATAAAACCGGCGGCAACCGGAAAAGAACAGACAGCGAACAACACGGAAATACAGCAAGCACGCAAAACCGAATCAAGTATACACATATACATACGTATATATACACACCAATCAGGTAGGGGCAAACCGAAGCAGTCACCGGAAATTGACCGGTGCAAACGGCGGCGACGGCTACCAAACAAGGCAGAGAAATGAGGGGAAACGAGAAGAATTGCTGGCAAACGCGAGAAGGAAAGAAGAACAGAACTGGGGAGAAAAGAAAGCGAGAGAAGAGACAGTCGAGATTGAGAGAGAGGAGGAGGAGGAGTTTCCCTATTGTTTCTTATTATTATTTTTCTTCCAACACCGTAACCATTGAGCCACCTGCCACATGTCTACCAATTTCCAGCATTTGACACATTTAGTTCAGGTTTATGAAAATTAAACACGTGTCCAAGTTCCGACTGTAAGCCCCTAATCCGGTTTGAAATTTGCAATTTAACGAGCCAAGGTACGAATAGAAATAATCCGTAAAATTACCGAAATAGTCTTAAAATGTTACAAATATCCCGAAGTTTATAAAAACATAAATTTCATAATTTTAAAATAATTTCTGAAATGCAATTTGTACCCTCTTTTATCAATTAAACGAATCAACGCGCGGGTGAAATTAATCCCAAAAATTTTCAAAATAATTTTAAAATTCTCGGAATATTATAAACTTCATAAAATATGAGTTTCATTATTTTTGAAGAATTCTGGAATTAAATACGAATTTTACAAATAAATGAAATCAGAAAATCCTACAGGGCTAAATAATTGATGAAATATTGATTTCTAAATTTTATAAAATCCCAAAAATAATTATTGAAATTATAAAACCATAAAAACAATTTTAGAGACATTTCAAATATTTATTCAAATAAATTTGCATTAAATTTACTTTTAAAAGTGGAAACAATTCAATACAACTCAATAATTAATTACGCAAACAACCCGGTACACCACAATTCACACATAGATAATAATAAAAAAACACATAGCTAATAAAAGCTATACACATAATTTATTTATTTAATAATTCCATAATTACACATTTAAATATAGTAATAATAATGAAACTATACGAGTCGTTACATCATATCCGGGATCTTATTACTTGGGTTCCCCTAAACCTTTCTCAATATTTTATATTCCTTTTATGATCCTCTCTTATAATCCTTGAATTTAAATCCTTTTAATCATGTTACCTTATACTCATTCTTTTGGCATCTGGTGGATTTTTGGGAAAAATCAAAGTGTTCGAATTTGGATTCTGACGATCTTTACATACACTTATATACCATGTGGAGTACTAATAAGATCTCAGAATATCAATAAAATAACTCCTACATAGTGTGGCATGAAAAGTTTTCTTAATCAGCATAATCAGCAAAATCACTATTCATAAGGGTTACAAAAAGTCCAAAATTTTTGGGGTTATTACAGTCTCCCCTCCTTAAAAGGGTTACATCCCGGAATCAGATAGAAAACAAATGGGGGTACTTTTCTAGCATTGTGCTCTCTAGTTCTCAAGTTGACTCTTCCACATTATGATTCTGCCATAGTACTCTGACTAGCTTGATCACTTTGTTCTGAAGCACCTGCTCCTTTTTATCCATAATCTTCACTGGTTGCTCCATGTAAGTCAGGTCTGTTTGCATGTCCACATGCTCGTATTCCACTATGCGTCTGGTATCTCGATGATAATTCCTTAGCATTGACACATGGAACACATTATGAATTTGTTGTAGGTTCGGGGGTAGGTCTAGCTCGTAAGCTAACTTCCCAATCCGTCTTAGTATCTCAAAAGGTCCAATGTATCTTGGGCTTAGTTTCCCTTTCTTACCGAACCTCATCAATCATTTCCAAGGGGATACCTTTAGCAGTATTAAGTCCCCTACTTCATACTCCTTGTCCTTTCGGGCTAGGTCTGCATACTTCTTCTGTTGGTCTTGGGCTGCTATAAGCCGTCCTCTGATGAGATCCACTATGTCCTTGGTCCTTTGGACCACTTCGGGTCCGAGCATCTTTCGCTCTCCCACTTCATCCCAGTATAAGGGAGATCAACACCTTCTTCCACACAGGGCCTCGTAAGGCGGCATTCCGACGCTGGCATGAAAGCTATTGTTATAAGAAAACTCAATCAATGACAAGTGATCATCCCAACTTTAAAGTCTATTGCACAGACTCTCAACATATCCTCTAGTGTCTGGATGGTCCTTTCACTTTGCCCGTCCATTTGGGGATGGTAAGCGGTACTCAGGTTTAATTTGGTTCCCGCACATTCTTGAAAGCTCCTCCAAAATTTGGAGTTGAATCTGGGGTCTCGTTTTGAGACAATGGACGCGGGGACTCCATGTCGCATCACTATTTCCTTAAGGTAAATATCCACCAATCTATCGACTGTGTATCTCTCATTGATAGGAATGAAGTGAGCTGACTTTGTCAGTCGGTCTATAATTACCTATACTTTAATAACTCGAACTTTTGAGACCTTGTAAAAAATGTTTAATGAATAGTAACCCTGACAGACGGGGAAAACTTTTTAGCCCACACTATGTAGTGTATAAGAAAATGAGTTTCAGAGTTGATATTATGATTATAGGTACCAAATGAGTGTATGTAAACGCTATTAGTTTTCGAAGAAAACGAACTTTGAAAAATGACCATATTTACGAATCATCGAGGATTACGGGAATCACAATATAATTACGAATTTAAAACCCTACGGATTTATATTCAAATATGATAATTCAAAACATAAGGAATAAATATGAAAGGATTTACGTCGCGAACCGTTTACGAGAAATTATTACGAAAACGTTTAAGCGACCGAGCGAGCACGTAAACGATTAAATAAATGTAACGTACTAACTAACCATGGTAGAAAAGTAACCATGGTTACTTTATCAAATAGTGAGCTAAGGTATAGGATGATCAACCAAGGGCTAGCAAATAGTAAGCTAAAGAGCTAAGTTAAGTAGCTTAGCTTATAAACTACAAAGGCTAGCTAGTTTTGTCTAAAGATTTGGCAACAAAGATCAAATCCTAGGATATATACTATGGAATAACGATCAAATACAATCTATCACAAACATTATTGCAAGAAGCAACCAAGAAGCAACAAAATTTCTTTCCCTCTCTCCCAAAAGCTTCATTCGGCCCTTTCAAAGAAAACCAAGAAATCAATTTCAAATCTTCAAGCTCTAGCCATGGATAAATCCTCCCATTAATTCTCAAGCTTCATACCACCTAAACTAAGATAAAATAAATATTTGAGCTCTTTTTATCAAGTTTTGATGGGTGAAATAAATTCAAGAAAGATGATAGTGAATAGTATGAATAGTAACTTTTATTTTGTTTCTTGATTTTAATGATTGTTTTAGATTCCAAAAACCATACTAAGCACTCCCAAGACTTCACCATCATCAACAACACATCTCAAGCTCTTAAGAAAGGTATAAATCTTTGACCCAACCTTATTTAAGATTTAAGTTCAAGATCCTTTTAGAATATAGTTGTAAACCTAGTTTTGGTGGAAGTATTGTTGTAATCTTGATGTTTAGCTAAGTAGATTTAAGGTTGATAGTTGTTGCCTCAATAACATGATGTTCTTGAGAGGAGTTAGTGTGGTGATGATGATATGGTAATTGTTGGTGGTAGTATAAAGATCTAAGGCATAAACGAAACTCCGATCGTAACCGTAATCTCACTAAAACGAACAAAACATAACTTTAAGTTTCTGCAGAAAGTCCCGAAGATATAAACTGTAGTTTTTTGAAAAATAACCCTTGATTATGATATACAATGTTATAAGGATCGTTTAGGCACTTGAATCGCTTGATTCCGATTTACGGATCAAACGTTATGGCCGTTTTACTAAAAGTGATTTACGCGACAAAAACTGCTACGAATTATGAACTTTGAAAAAAATGGATCGACTTAAAAATGTTCCTAAATCATGAAATTTTTACAGAAAGTAGTATATTAAGTTTCCTAACTTTCATAAAAATTTTATATGAAAATAATTATTTTTCAGTTTTATAAAAATACCGGAGCCGAGACCGCGCGATTAGAAACCGTAGAATCCATAAGCGGAGCCGACGATGAAAAATGAAATGGACTTAAGATACTTTGAAAAAGGAAGCGACCATAATGTGAATAAGGACTTAAAGAAATAATAAGGGTAATATAAATTGAGAGGGTGCACAATAAGTAGCGCATGAGTGCGAGTAGCCGTAAATTAGAACGGGACCTAACAAAACAAATTTTGTTTATGATTATAGATTTCTGAGCGAAACCTAGAGCATCCTTCACCTCGAGATACCCAGGAAAGTATACGGACCCAACTCCATTTATTGGTGTGTTGTGAAAAGATTATTTTATTATCATTGCATAAATACCATGCTTGCCATGATACGTAATAATTGAATTTTTCGCATAATATAACGATGTTGTACGATACGTATATATCGTAAAATGTTTAATTCCGCTTTAAGCGTGATGTATAATTATAAGATCGAGAGTCGGTCGAGTCTTAAGATAAAAACCCGGGAATCATTCCGGTGATATTATAGGACAATTAAAAGTCCATAGCAGTACGTTTTAAAGGACTCAACGTCCACTTACGAAATATCAAACACCTCGAACTTTTATTAAAAATGATTTCCAAAGAGCGTATTCCCTCAACTATACTTTATCGATTAACTGGGATAAGAAGGTGTCGTCCTTCTACTAGTAGAAAAGGTTACTATTATTGTAGTACGACTGATCATCATATGCGATGGCTCTAGTGAATGTCATATTCTTCCAATTGGAATTGTGATGCAATACCGTAACCCAAGCCTAGGTGCTGGGTTTACCATTAAGGTATTCGCAGGATAATAAATCCACTTTGTTTTCATAAGAAGGTGTGTATCACCAACGAAAACTATTTTCGAATAAAACATAATTATCATATATGATGTTTTACGTGAGTTTATCATACAGTCATTTCATACTGTACATTATTTTGTTGGGCATTATAGCTCACACTTGTTTCCTTAAATTGACACAACACAACAGTGAATCAAGATGCCTACCATGAGACACACAGCCAGGAAATGGGTAGGAAATGGCCAGCTGTTCCATAGGTTATTTGGTGCGGTACCACAGGTCGACCGAATAAGCTGGATTGGTTTTCAGTTGTTTTTAGTTCGGCTTATTTATAAGTATGACTTATGTAAGGTAATAAATAAGAAACGTGTATTTGACCGACGGACTGGCCTTACTTAAAGGTTATTCCCTGGTAAGACTTAATTACTTTTGGGTTGTAATAATTATTACTTTGTGGTTTGATTTACTCTAGTAATGAATGCTTCGTTTCCAAGACAATAACCTGTAAGTGTGTGTGTGTGTGATAAGTGCGGGGTCATAAAGTGTGAGTATTTAAATATTATGATGTGAGGTATGTGGTTCATAGTGATTCAGATGGTGTGGCCTTCGAGATCCCTGACCCCGGATTTTTGGGCGCCACACATATGGCATCATGATTGGCTTTCGTCCTTGGTAAGCCTACAATAAAATCCATCGCTATTTGTTCCCATTTCCATTCGGTAATCTCCAGGGGTCATAAAAGTCCACTGGGTCTCTGGTGCTCCGCTTTTACTCTTTGGCAAGTCAAACACTTGCTTACCCATTCCGCTACGTCCCTCTTCATGTTGGGCCACCAGTAATATTCCTTTAAGTCCCTATACATCTTGGTGCTCCCCGGGTGAATGGAATACCTTGAACTATGGCTTTCATCCAAAATCTCATCTTTAAGCTCTTGAACATTCGGAACCCAAATCCTGTAGGAATACCTCATTATCCCCTTATCATCTCTCTCGGTATGGATCTCTTCTCCAGTCATCGACTCTCTGCCTTCATTCATTACTTTTTCTTGGCACAATCTAATCTTTTCCAATAACTCTGACTGCATCGAGATCTCAAACAGCTTTTCAGTTCCGGCTCCGGTTACCTTTACTTCTATTTCCATTTTCTCGAAATCCCTTATTAATTCCTTCGAAGTCATTATCATTTTGAGTCTTTCCTTCCTACTAAGGGCGTTAGCCACCACATTGGCTTTCCCTGGATAATAGAGAATCTCACAATCATAGTCCTTGATTAGCTCTTACCATCTTCTCTAACGTATGTTGAGCTCTTTCTGCGTGAATATGTACTTGAGGCTCTTATGGTCTGTGAAAATCTCGCACTTCTCTCCATACAAGTAGTGCCTCCAAATCTTTAAGGCAAAAACTATTTCCGCGAGCTCAAGGTCATGAGTAGGATATCTAATCTCGTATTCCTTCAGTTGTCTTGACGCATACACGATCACTTTATCGTGCTGCATAAGCACGCACCTTAATCCTTTGTGCGACACATCACTATATATCAAAAAATCTCCTTTTCTCTCTGGCAACGCCAATACAGGGGTCGTTACCAATCTTTTCTTCAATTCTTGAAAACTGTTCTCGCATTTCTCTATCCATTCAAACTTCTCTGTCTTACGAGTAAGTCGTGTCAAAGGGGCTACGATCTTTGCAAAATCCTGTACAAATCTACGATAGTAGCTGGCCAATCCTATGAAACTCCTTACCTCTGTGGGTGTGGTTGGCCTTTCCCAATTTGAGACCGCCTCTATCTGGGAGGGGTCGACCAATACTACTTCCTTATTGATCACATGTCCTAAAAACTGTACTTCATTCTTCCAGAATTCACACTTTGAGAATTTGGCAAACAACTGTTCTTCTCTGAGTATTCCTAAAGCTATCCTCAAATGCTCTGCATGTTCTACCTCGGTCCTTGAGTAGATTAAAATATCATCGATAAAAATTATCACACACTTGTCCAAGTACTTCTTGAATACCCTATTCATTAAATCCATGAAAGCTGCTGGGGCGTTGGTTAATCCAAAGGACATTACCAAGAACTTATAGTGCCCATACCCGGTACAAAACGCAATCTTTGGAATATCTTCGGGTTTAATCTTTAGTTGGTGATATCCAGTTCTCAGGTCAATCTTGGAAAAGTAGACAACATCCTTTAGCTGGTCGAACAGATCGTCTATTCTGGGTAACGGGTACCTGTTCTTTATGGTTAGCTTGTTCAACTCTCGGTAGTCGATGCACAGTCTCATGCTCCCATCTTTCTTCTTAACAAATAATACTGGTGCTCCCCACGGAGACACACTGGGTCTTATCATACCCTTATCCAAAAGTTCCTGTAATTGGTTAGCCAATTCCTTCATTTCTAATGGGGCTAACCGGTATGGTGCCTTTGAAACTGGCGCCGTCCCTAGGGCCAACTCAATAGAAAATTCAATCACTCTTTCGGGCGGTAGTTCCGGAAGCTCTTGTGGGAATACATTTTCAAATTCGTTGACTACCGGAATGTCTTGCAAGTTGGGCACTTCCTTCTGTGTGTCCACCACATAGGCTAGGTAAGTCTCATTTCCTTTTTGTAGCATCTTATTGGCCTGGGCTATGGTCAAAAATTTCTGTGTCTGCCTCTTTCCTCTAAATATGACTTCTTTCTTCCCTGGGATATTCAACTTAACTTTCTTCCCCTTATAGTCTATTTGAGCATCATTTCTAGATAGCCAGTCCATTCCCAAAATTACATCAAATTCCCCTAATTTAAAAGGAATTAGATCAACACTAAAAGATTGTTCCCCAATGCCTAGCTCACAGGCAGGGTGAATCTGGTTAACAGGGATAACTTCATGGTTGGTTATTTCTATTAGTAAGGGTTCTATCAAGGGTTCAGCCTTAAGTCTTAATTTAAGCGCAAAGTCCCTAGATATAAAAGATTTAGTTGCTCTCGAATCAAATAAAACATTTGCACTGACTGAATTTATAGAAAGGGTACCTGTTATCACATCTGAGTCTTTCATAGCATCTTGAACTGTCATGTTGAAAGTCCTCGCAGTAGGTGGCTTATTGGAAGCAGCCCTGCTTGCTCCTGAAGCTGATGGTTTGTTCATTGGGCATTCCCTCTTCCAATGACCCGGGCGTCCACACTGATGACAAGTGGTGGTTGGAATGATGGCGGGGGTCGACAAAGGGCACTTAGTTGAATAGTGACCCTCTCGACCACACTTAAAGCAGGTTATTGGATTTCCTTTACAATCCCCAGAGTGCATCCTTCCACAAGTGTTACAGTCTGGTAATGGGGGTCGAGACTGGTTGGAATAGGACATTCCTGACTTTTAGCCACTCTGGCTCACATTTATACTCACGGGCCGCTTAAACCCAGTACTCCTTCCCCGTAGGGAAACTGCTCCTCAATTAAATCTAATTGGGAAGCTCCCTCCTGCGGAACCGCTGCCCATGCTCATGCTTTTCCTATTTATTCCTTTCTTCTCTCTTTCCTTCTACATCTGTTCACTTTTGGCTTCTGCAATTGTTGCCTTTTGCACCAGAGTGGCATAATCTGTAAGCTCAAGGATTGCCACCCTATTCTGAATCCATGGTTTCAGTCCCTGCTGAAACCTCCTAGCTTTCTTTTCCTCGGTGTTCACAAACTCTGGCACAAACCTTGATAACTTAGTAAATTTTTCTTCGTACTCTGTTATAGATAAGTTATTCTGCTTTAGCTCCAAGAACTTGAGCTCCATCTGTTTCTCCATAAACCTCGGGAAATATTTTCCCAAAAACAACTGAATGAACCTCTCCCAGGTTATGATAGCATCTGTCTCTATGTTTTTATTGACCTCCCACCAATAGTTGGCCTCTCCTTCAGAAGGTAGGTAGAAAATACAGTCTTTTGTGCCTCATCGGTTCTCAGAATCTCAAAGGATTTCTCCATTTCCTTTAGCCATGCCCTTGCCTCAACTGGGTCGGCTGATCCGTGGAACTCAGGGGGCTTAAGGGACTTGAAGGCCCTGAAAGAGTTTGCCACAACATTGTTATTTCCTTGAGGGGGTAGGTTGGGTTGATGTTCCAAGTTCTGCCTTAGTAGTTGCATGAACTGCCCCATGGGATACATGTCTGGGTTTGGTACTTCTTGCTCAACCTCAGCTTCTCCCTCTTCAGCCTCTATTTCAAATCCTTCAACATCAAATGTTTCCTCCTCCTTTTCATACTGGGAGTCATCCTGTTCAACATAATCCTCATCTTCATCTTCACTGTGTTCTTGGTTCCTACCATCCTGGTTATGGCTTCCCTGGTCCTCAAATCCAGGGTTCGCCCTAGTTCTAATCCTTCTTGGCGGCATGATAGTGATAAATTTTGGAAAATTCAACGTTAGATCACAATCATACATAAGATTGTGCCTTGCACAGTTTCTATAATGGGGAGAACGTATCTCGCAATTCTATTATATTATGACAGTTCTAATCACAAGAAGTGCATTAATAATAAAGATAAAACAGAGATCTCATCACTAAGGAACTGAACTGAAAGGAAACAAATATATACAAAATGCGAGAAATATATAGTTCGATCCAGTCAAAAGTACAACAGTGCTACAATCATCTGCTCAAAAGTGAAATACATGAGTCTATCTGTCTAGTCAGAGAAAGGGATACTATATAAAAGTCAACTATCCCGGAAAACTGGCTCTTACTATGGCCTCGACTAACTAGACGACTAGGCTACCACATCACTGGTCCTGAATCAATCACCAGAGCGGGTCAACTCCCACACTCTCTCCATCACACGACGAAAAATGTAATCAGCCTTCCTCCTGGATATCCTGCCATGTCTGTTTCCATGAAGTGATCGGAGCCTCGCACGGGCCATAAGCTCTATCCCAGTCAGCTCTCTCCTCAGGGATCGAGATATGGTAGCTCTATCCTCATGAGCTCGTGCATGCCTACCAGCTCTCTCTGCATCTAACTCTCTCCTGGCCTCATCGAGACGGGCCTCAACAACAGCCACTCGAGTCCTCAGAACATCCTGAACATAGCCGTGAGCTAACAAAGACTGCCTATGGGCAAGGTCGAGAGGTGGTGAATCCGGATCTGCTAGGGGTGCCTCCTCGGTCTGCCTGGGCTCGGGAGTATGGGTCTCAGAGCTATCATCATAGGGGCTCCAAGATAGTGGCGGAGGGGTAGGAGCTCTAACCACGGGGAGTGAGGGTAGAGGGGGTACCAGTATACTCCACGATAGCACCGGCATGCTCCTCAACTACTGGGACCTCATCCGGGTCCTCCTCATCTGAAACCGCAATAACCTCTTTCTCTGACTCCTCTGAGGGGTCCTCCTCATCCATCTCATCCTCCTCAGGCTCCTCCTGATCCTCGGCATCTAGCAGTGCCTCATCATGCTCACGCTCGAACATCTCTGGGTCCTCAATCTCATGCGCCTACACATTAAACGAGCTAAGTTACTATCATGATACTTATAAGGATTCCCGTAAGGGTTTTAACTGTCCGCCCTACTTTAAATAGTCCGACTATAAACTTAGCAAGAGTTCTTATTATCTTTATGAGTTTATAATTATATCATCGTATCATCTCTGAGGTTTATAACGCTTAGCTCTGATACCATTTCTGTAACACCCCAAGATCTGGGGTCGGGGATCCGGGTCGTCACGGTCTTTCTTCCCATAAATATCACTTAACTTAATTAAAAATAAATAATCTCATAATGTGACCCCATAATAACACACACCACAAC
This sequence comes from Apium graveolens, assembly GCF_009905375.1. NCBI lineage: Eukaryota > Viridiplantae > Streptophyta > Magnoliopsida > Apiales > Apiaceae > Apium > Apium graveolens. Next base: position 136,323,125 of record NC_133648.1, on the reverse strand, counting down.
ACGCTATAGTCTCAGAGATGAAATTAAAATAAGTACAAGTCCTTGAATCCATAAATTAAAAGTTATTACAACCCAAAATGATTATTTAATAAGTTTACAGTTAATTGCCATTATCTTCCACAAGTTATAATTATACATAATTGATTTTCCAAAAGTAGAATGCCTGGTCTACAGATAGATCTACCTCTGCAGCTATAGCAGCTATGATATCAACGGGAAGACGCGGAACGCTTCCCACGCTCTTGCGCTGGGTCTGCTGGAGTCTGGCCAGCTTTCCTAACTATTGTTGTGTGATGAAGAAATGAAGTAAGAGTGAGCATTACAACTCACAAGATAATATATAGCTTAATCAATAATGCAAGTATATAAATAGATAACTTACGGGAAACCTTTATCGAGTGTAAGGTAATTACTTACTGGATATAAGCTAAAAGGGAGATGAAGTTACCAAATACATCACTATACTTATATCATTTTAGAAAACTACTTGAACTACCACTGCTCAAAGTATAATAAGTTTTCAAAGTTCGTTACATAGATGAGACTACAAGATAAGACTTGAATGGATTCAATCTTTGAAATATCAGTTGAAAGAATAAAGTTACGAGATACTTCATTATTCCCGATATATATATATATATATACCTACATATATATACATCTCATACACTCTTCTACTATTAAAAGTATAAGCAGAGTTGTCATTCCCAAGAATTTTGGAAAGAAGAAACTTTGGCATAAACCTGATATCTTGCTGATCAGGCAAAGATACCAATTAAGTCACCTTTTCTACTAGTAGATGGATGAATCCCCCACTGGTCATCACCCTGGCCGCATTAGGACCTTATGTTGGACTGCCACTCAGCCACTTACACATTGATGGACTCCCACTGAGCCACTTACACTTTCATGGACCCCCACTGAGCCCATGTTGCTTATGCCGACGCATTTCAATTGGGCTTACTTCCCGAATATTGGGAAAGTAATCAAACTCTTTTATCAAGTTAGAAACTTTGTTGCTCCAAAAATACACCACGGAGCCGGATCCCTTAGGTTTTGAGCGAGTATTTAAAGACCTTTCGAAAGAAGATCTTAAATCTGAAAATGAGTTTTGGGATCCGCTCTAACTTTTAAAATCATTTTGAAGACTCGAAAACATTTTAAAGAATGTTTAGAGTAATGATGATTTAATAAAATAAATCAGTCCCCATATATTAGAAAATATCTGAATATTATTATTTAAATAATATTCCCATAAGGATAATCTTTATAAAAATAATTGAAGTAGAAGTTTTAAAACTTATACTTGAAATGAATAATAAATAACAAAAGATATACTTATACGAAAGTACGATCTTTATTGGAATAATCTAAAGTAAGTTTGATTAATATTCCAAACTATCGAATATACCTTATCCAATTAGTAGTTATAGAAACTATATATATATATATTATACTCGGGAACATCGACTCCCAGTTTAGAAAAATGTTCACCTTCGGGTCCCCTATACTAAGGGTATACGCAACTACTGCTTATCCCTATCATAGGCATTATGCAGTTTATAAGCATTCGAATTGATAATAGAATATCAAGATTACGAAACAGGCATGCATATAAATGTCATATCACATGCTACAATATATCGCAAAACTTTGCTAATAATAACCATGCACTTATCTCAAGATAATGCATATACATATATACATCACAACAACAGTTATACGGGTAGAAAACTTTCCTGAGCGACTGGGGGTGGTAAAAGGCCTGGGGCGAGTCTGGTAACCTATAAACAACATATAAGTTGGAATTAAACCACGGTCACTTAAGAAACTAGTCTTTAACCAATTAGTCCCTAACGTTTGCTTTTGCGTTTAACGATTCACATAAGTCGCTCGAGTACCCTCGGCTCCACCATTTTTAATAAATTAACCGTTACGAATTTTAAGGCGACTCTTTCGTGAATACTCTACTAACTGACCTATTAACCTTAAATAATTGTTTCATACTCCAATTAGTCATTTAAGGACCTTACCCAAGGTTTCAAAGTATGGGGAGGGGTAATGGTTCGTTCGCGAAATGTCGTTACTTAAAACGGCCGTTTCTCCTAAACCGTACATCGGATTCAAGCGAACCACATACCAAAACGAAGCTTACGACAAGATCTAGCTAAACATGGCAAAGTCACAGATTAAAGAGTTAGCTCTGTCCCGAACACTATGAACAAGCAGTTGTATGAAAACGGGCATTACGACGGCTATGTTTACGCGATTACCAAGTTTTAAACCACTCCAAACAACCACAAATCAACTCACAACCACCAATACAACCAAATTTCACCCAAACCCTTACTACATCAGTCCATAACCTCATGATTATCCAACTCATTCAATCTCAAACAAGAGCTACTAACTATACTTAAGGTTCATTAACTATAAACAAGATTCAACCATCAAAATCACTACAAACCCAACCAAACTTTAAGCAAACAAGCATCATGCTTTTCATATACTATATCAATCAAAACCATTCCTAAATACTCAAAAATAATCTAAGGTTTGAAATTTATACCTTCTTGAAGCTTCCTAACACAACACAAGATCTTTGTATGCCTAAAAGAACCTTGATCATCGCTTGTATAACCTTAAACTTTCATAAAAAAAATCAAGAAAACTAAAGTTATTTCTTGAAAGTTATTATTCACCATCGTCGTCCTTAATTTATTGGAAGAGATTCATGAGGAATTGGAAGCTTAAAATCCTAGGATATACTTATCTAATCATCAAGAAGCTAATGAATTTACCTTGGATTTGTTTATGAAGTGAAGCTTGGATTCTTGAAATTTCCTCTTTCTTGGAATGAAGAAGCCGAGAGCTAATAAGCAAAGTCAACTCCCCTTCTTTTTGTTTTATGAAATTATGCTTGGTTGCTTCTCTTTTTATCTTAGCAATTGATTTAACTTTTTACCATGGTTAATTTGCATGGCCCAAAATCAACCAACAAAACAAAACCCCTTTGTCATGCTTATGTCATCAAGCTTGTGTCATCTTTTTAACACTTTTCTTCCCTTTGTGGTGTGATGACATCATCATCCACTAACCTCTTTGATTAACCCTTAATTACTTGGCTAATGACCGCTTATCTGTTATACGGTTCACTTAACTTTCGTTCTCGTTTGTCATTTGAAGGATCATATTCGGGATCTTATTACTTGGGTTCCCCTAAACCTTTCTCAATATTTTATATTCCTTTTATGATCCTCTCTTATAATCCTTGAATTTAAATTCTTTTAATCATGTTACCTTATACTCAATTCTTTCGGCATCTGGTGGATTTTTGGGAAAAATCAAAGTGTTCGAATTTGGATTCTGACGATCTTTACATACACTTATATACCATATGGAGTACTAATAAGATCTCAGAATATCAATAAAAAAACTCCTACATAGTGTGGCATGAAAAGTTTTCTTAATCAGCATAATCAGCAAAATCACTATTCATAAGGGTTACAAAAAGTCCAAAATTTTTGGGGTTATTACAGGAGCCAAGGGGAGCCCTTGATGCAAAATGAGAGAGAAAATGAGAGAAATGCAGGTACAGGAGGGATAAGGTTGGAAATCATTGCTAGTGAGTCAATGAATGCCAATGATGCAGACATTGAGAGACTATCTCAGCATCCTCAAGATGTTATAGGTTCCATCTCTTTGGATGCTGAGGCATTTACTCATCCTGTTCCAGCATATCAAATTTTGGCTGGACAGGGCAATGAAGATGCAGAAAGGATACTAAACTTGGTGCACACCACCCAGTCATTGCAGAGAGCTAAGGATGCCATCACAGCTATGCCACCTAGAGCTGATGATAATGTTGACTATGGGACTGGGGAATCTGCTGATTTCTTTGGTGATGCAAGTGAAGAGGGGTCACTGGACATAGGGGAGAAGTAGGCCCTAGTTCCAGATCTGGTATGCCATCTTGGGCATTTTCAAAGCAGTGTAATGAACACTATTTCAAGACTACCCTGATTCAACTTATAAGTCAGACACACTCTGCTCTCCAATCCACAACAAATGCCAGCAACAAGAAGCTCCTACAAGCACACCTTGCTTCTCTTCAATTACAACAAATCCAAGGTTTTCAACATACTCAGGATGTCACCTCTATCAAAGGTGAAATTGATCAAATGAAAAGGGACATTTCTGAAAGGTTGGATTCTAAACTTATAGAAGCTACAATGCTTGACATTAAGAGACAACTCGGGAAGAATTCTGATCTTGCCACAAAGATAGATTCATTGGATACCAGAATGACAGCAATGGAAGCCTCTCTAACAACTATACATCTACATCAGGCACATCAAACAAACTTGCTTCAAAGGCTAGTGGTAGCATAAAACCCTTCTTCTACTCAACTTGCTGATAACAAAAAGGGGGAGAAAGAAATCTCTTCAAAGGGGGAGAAAGCAAGCTCAACTGTCTTATTCAATCAAGGGGAATTAAGAAGTGAGGGGGAGAAAAAAGTGTTAAACATACAAGTTAGCAAAGTGATTGTGCCAACAATTGCTTTTAAAAAGCCACCAGTGTTGGATAGCATTGATCTAATCCAAAGAGCAGCTGAAAAGCTTGAGTTGAAATCAAATTCTAAAATGATTGATATTACAGCTCTAGAGAAGGAAATAAGAGAAAAATGGAGAAAAATAGATGCAGATATTCAACAAAAGTTTAGGCCAATTCAGAAGCCAGACAAAGTCTTCAATCATCACTCTAAAGTCATGAAAATTTCTGTGAATGACATAAGTATGAACTATCTGGAAAAAGGTCAAACTTCCTGCATCAAATCTCTAAAAAAAAATCTTATTATGAAGGCCAAATGGAACTATCCTAAGTTTTCATACAAGAATCCTATGGATACAGTGTTTGAAACACCTTGGCCAGATGAGAAGATGCTGCTGGCTAGGTCTATTGCATTCTACAAGGATCCAACTGATTTAGCATTGAAAAGGAAAATTGCTAAAATTTACAGAAATGGTAAGGAGATTTGTGTGGTGGTTGGACGCCCACTGTTTGTGGAAGATAAGAAGGAAGAGAAAGAAAGAATCAGGCTAGAAAAGAAGCAAGTTACTTTGGATGCTAAGAAGCAAAAGTAAAAGAAAGAACAAGCTGTTATCTTGGCCAAGCTTCAAGCTGTAAAAACCACAACAGAACTTCCTGTACAACCAATTATAATTACTGAACCTAAGGATCTGAAAATGCAAGAAGAATCACAGCATAAAAGAAGATTTAGATACAAACTCCATTCCAAGAGGAAAGTTATAACAACCCAAATCCGGAGTCAAGATTTGGTGTCTCGAAACAATCTTTACATAAAATAAAAGAATATTCAATTAACCCCTTGAATCCAGATCGTTTACAGGTTATGGTATGAAACAAGAATCTAACCTTCTATAATTCACAACAACTACAATACAAGTGTAAATACCTTCATGCTAATGCTCTTGTCTTATTTTTCTAACATCTTTATCCTCTCACAGCGGCGATTTCTCTAACTTCTTCTGTCTAATGAAAGCTATTCACTTTTATCCTTATCTGCTTCCGAAAGAAATAAGAATTTACAAAGCAAGAGTGAGCCAAAAATACCCAGCACGTATATAATTTGAGTTTCAAGCATTAATATCAAAGGAAAATTTTCGGACAAATCTTTAAACATTTTTTAACAATACTATTTGTTTGAGTGAGTTGAGCGACTAAACCTTGGTTATTACCAGCCTCTAATTTAAATCCAAAAGTGACAAGCAATTCCCAGATTCATCTCCTGAATCAGGGTTTTGTCTGATTTTGGAATCAAAAAACCTTTTAAGAGAGAATGTCGTTAATGGCGATCAACAACAAATTAGACTGGACACTAGTTCGCATCTAAATCCTGCTGATCAGTCAGGATACAGTGCAGATCTATACCAACCTGTATAGATCCAGTCGAGTCCCCAAGCACTACAGCCCATCTCAAGGCACCGGTCATGTCCCAGTCCTTAGGATTAAGTAATACTCAATCCCCAAAATATCACTATCCAGCCCGTGGAGTATTTTGATATCAAATCAGTTTGAATTCAAAATATCCCAATTCAGGGTTCGCAAACAACCCGAAAGAATGGGTATTTGCTCAAGAGAGCAATCGATAATATAGGAACAAGAATAAAAGGATCATGCATAATCAGAGTAATTGCAGCGAAATATAAAACATTTAACTATTCTGAACTTAGAATAGGAAAGAAGAAATAATTGCAGTATTTTAAAAGAAAGTTCAGGAATACTACTATTCCATTCTGAACTTAGAATAGGACGTTCGGCTTTATCGTCAAACTACTATTCCATTCTGGATATGATCCCAACATTCAGGCCCTTCAATTGGCACTTCATTGATATCGACTTCTAATCACTAGATCGTTCCTAGTCCGATGTCGATACTCGAGTTTTCCGTCTTGGACCTACAGAGTCGAAATACCCCAACTCAGATAATCGCTTAAACTTAATATCAAGTTGCTATCACTTCTACCTATACGGTTTCATATCCTGTCTCGTATTTATAGTTATTATCGAAATACACATAGCAATTATAGTTTGCATCTTCAAGGCTCGATTCGGTATTTATTTTCGGAAAATACGTATACTCGTCATTTTGAAAAATAGGGCAATCGATTATTTATAAATTATTTTGTCTCGATTGCACTTAGGTTCATATAATATAATTATATATGGTTATTCGACATCTCCGATAATTGCGGGTTACATTCCCGTATTTTCAGAATCAGTTTCCCGAAAATCGGGCAGCGTCTCCTTTGTTTATCGGCCTACCCGTCGAACAATTCGACGTCAATCACAATCAACAACAACAAAATTCAATCCAATTTGCAATCCCAAACTCCAGTACAACTTCAATTATTTATTATTATTATCCGTACTTTTACATTTTTATTTGTATTTTTCATTTTGCAATTAATTTTTACTGAAATAATTTTATTTAATTAATAAATGTAGGACTCAGATATAAATCATCATCGCCCACCGTCGGCTCGTCGTGGCTCATCGCCGACGGCGGCGAAATCACGGGTACCCGATAAAGTCGGGTTTCCAACACCGATTTCACTGATATAACCTTTGAATTATTAAATAGTTAATCGAATAATCATCAAAATTTTCATTCGAATATAAAAAAATGATTTGAATAAATCAAATTATTCAGTCAATAAAACACAGCAGTAACAGGAGTAAATAAACAGGACAGCCACGCGTGCGGCCACACTAGGTCACCACCATCTCGCCGGAAACCGGTGAAAGGCGGCAACAGCGGTGGAATAAATACGGCAACAGCCAAAACTACAGGCGACCCTAATACAACAACAACCATCTACGCCCACCAGTACACATAAACACACACATTACAATATATATACACGCATATATGTGCAACAAGCAGGAACAATTGAAGTTCGCTATCGAAAAAGTCGCCACCGACTAGAACTTACCGGAAAACAGAAAATCAGGGCGGGGAAAAGAAAGGAGAGAAAGATGAAGGGAGTAATAGAGAGATTGAGAGGGAAAGGGAGTGCAGAGAAAATCGAGAGGGAGAGATCGATAGTGAGAAAGAGAGGAGGGATTGAGGAGTGAAGAAGAAAGAAAACGGGTCGTACCCGTTTCAACATCCCCCCTTTTTATTCTATTAGTATTAGACTGTATAATCCCGCAACGAAAATATTATCCGACCCGCACTTGATTTAACGATGCACTACATGCGTAATGTAAATTGAAATAAATTCTAACTAGATCTCAAAATTACCGAAATAAATAAAACTACCCAATTAAAATTATCGTAAGCTTTAAAATAATTTTTAAAATGAAATTTATTCCTGCCTTTATCGATTAAACGAACCGATACGTGGGTGGAATATATCCTAAAAATCTCCAAATATGATTTTTTTTAAAATTCCCGAAATGATCCAAACTTACTAAAATACAAATTTCGTAATTTTTTTTGAAGAATTCTAAAATTAAATATTGATTTTACAATCATATACAATCAGAAAATCATTTAAAGATAAATAATTAATAAAATATTAATTTCTAAATTTTATAAACTCCTAAAATAATAAATGAAATTATAAAACAGCAAAAAAAAATTAGAAACAATTTTAGCATTGGTAAGAATAAATATTCAATAAAATTACTTTAAAAATGAATTAAATTCATACAGCTCGATAATTAATTATAAAATTAATCTTCGTATCCAACAAATCACAAATAATTAATAATACAACAACACATAACTGACAGAACCATCACATATCTTATTTATATATTAATTCAATAATTACATTTATATATCAGATCCGAAAATAGGTTACTTAGCCGCTAAGTAACTAAATAACCATACAATTTTAATACCAGATTTGGATAATTATCAAAACAGAGCGTCCTATAAAATACTTTATACGAAAATAAGGTAATAATATCTCGCCTTTTGGGAATACGGATTTTTATCGATCTATAAAATAATTTGCCTATCGAAAATTTCACTCCGGGATTCGTACAGGTCAAACCGTACCCCGATCGAGAAAGTCAAAACACATAAATTGTTCAGAACTATTAGATTAGATTAGGAAGGAGTTTTCGAAAAAGTTTCGGGTTGTAAAAATGCAAAAACGGTTGAAGTGAGACGATTTCTGGTTCTAAAAAGTAATTTTTATAATTACGTGAAATAATGATTATTAAATCTATAAATTCTTATAAAATCATATGATAATCCAAAAATTACCAGAAAAATACCAAAACACTCTACATTTTATTCTAGATAATGAAAGATTAAAATATCTAAATTTTTATCAGAAATAAACATCAAATATTAATATCAATTATCAAATAATTCACCAAAATTCACATAAAATCACATAATAATTATTTATTGATAAAAATAATTACATACTATTTCTCAGACGTTACATCCTTCCCCCCTTAAAAGGATTTTGTCCTCAGAATCATGCTAAGAAACAGACCATGACGTTTTCCAAGTATCTCTCTTATAATTTCTCAGTTCTCATTACCTTAATCACAACTCAACGGCCTCTTACCGTCATCAAATCTATCAGTTACTCACGCAATCTGACTTAAACCTTCATTTTATACATATGAAGCTAAATTACTCTTTTTAGTCATATACATTTGAACATCTTATGACCTCGTTATGCCCGTAACAACAAGGCCAACTCATTCCCAATCACTCTATCTATCTCATTGTCTCAAAGGACTAACTTACTTTACACTAACCTTCTTTTCTTTCCAATTCTAATAGTTCGTGTTCATGGACTTTCTATTTTCACTGACTGTTCTACTTTACTTCTCATGTCTCCTTCTGTTCGGTTAGTCTGTCCTATGATCATTCTCCAATTGTATTCGAGAATTTTGAATCGATCTCTTGTACTTTTCATTTATCTGTGCCCGATATACTAAGCTCATGGTATCTTATGCTTCTAAATGTTCTGAATTTATTCAAAAACTAAAAACTAAAGGAAAGTCCTGGTAATTGCATTTAACTCATCAATTTGTAGTATATCTCAATTTCTTTTCAATCATTATCAAGTTTATTCATCAAGCGAGAATCTTTTACTATTTAAAAGGAAAGATATTAATTTAGAACGGAATGAACCAGAACTTTATTTAAAACCCGGTCTCTTGCTACTAATACTCAATTTGTTGTCATATCAAATTAGATATCAATATAAACTTTGATGCTCACAACGTCACATACTGAAGTCAACATCAATCATCTGTATTAATACAACCTTTGATATCTAACAACAAAGTAAGTATCAGCATAACCCAGAAGACGGATCAAAACCTATTCTTCAATTTCTAACTTTTCCAATTCCTTTATCCACTTTGCCGCAATCTTAGTAACATTCACTCTTTCTTTTCTTCTCTAGGCATATGTCTCTAAATGGACCTTTCCTGGTTGGTAGTTAACTAAGCAATCATAGCTCATAATCAATTATAACCAGAATTCATACCTTTGAAGCTGAGAATGCAGTTGCTATTTTTCAACTCTTCGCAGGCATATCTTCAGGCGTTCAACTTGGTCTTCCTTAGTCCTTGAATTAGCGAGGATGTTATCAATAAATACAATTACAAAATCCAAATACTTCTGATCCACCATGTTCATTTAATCCGTAGATTTATAACTTCTGATAATCGATGCGTAACTTTATACCTTCATTCTCTTTTCCTCATGACCACTTTTGTGCCTAGCGTGAAACATTCTTTATTTCATTATTCTTTCATTCCATATTCCTGAAGTTTCCTTCACTCATTATTTCATCTCTACTAGACCATATGATACCGGGCTTTTGATATCAGCTTGACTTTGTGCAGTAACCAATGAGAAATTTCACCGTATGTTTCGAGGTACCCTTGGTAATTTATCTGTTAAAACCTTCGGGGCTTCATTATGGAGAATTCCGATATGAGATTCATTGTAACGTTCTTCTTTAATAGTTCACCACGAATACCTTTGTTTAATCTTTCCTGTTTACACGCATTCTTGGAACGAATTCCTATCTCCAATTATCGGCGTTTTACCTCATTCTCCTATCAGTTCTGGCACAACCGACGTTCCCAACTTGCATATTTCATGGATTATTTTATAAAATTTCTTTATCATCCTTTTGATTCCACTTCTTTTCTTCATTATTTCTCCATTCTCATTATTCATTATCTCTTTTAAACATAACGAATTTCTTTTTTTCTTAGTAATATTAATCTGTTTATTATTGGAAAGGTCATTTCTAGAGCTTACACTGGAATGAAGGCTTTTATTGATAATATTTAAATTTTTACTAACAGAATTATCAAAATTCATCGGTAGCTATTTTCTTAGCCTTGCTTAACGCATCACGGATCGCGTATTTGACTTCTCTTCATTGACCGACATCTCTTTTCCCTGAGTTCACATGCGGACTTCATTAGTCTCTGTCTTTCATTAGATGATTGAATTTACGACCTTTTCGTTATTTTACAGCAACTTCCATTCAATCGCCATTCAAAAGAAGTGTACATTCAAGTCCTTCTTGGAACGTCATTACGAATGATAACATCTCTTTGGTTTGTCTTACACCTTCAGTTCTTGGAAATATTCTTCTCATTCGTATGTACCAATAACTTTATGTTCCTTTTATTTATCGAAAAGGACGTATTCTTCTAAATAAATCCTCACACATGCTTGCAGTAACATTTCGCTAATTGTACTAAACTTTCAATTTATGTTAATGCCATTACTTCCTCCAAATTACTAATCGCTTTGATTTCGGATCTGAAAATCATGTTAGAGCTTGACAAAATCTAATTGGAATCGATCTCCATTTAACTAACCATTAGTTGGTAAAGTTGATCAATTAACTCCTTTAACTGATCACTTAAACCAAGTGCTGACTAGCTAACTGAAATCAAAGACCAATTATATAAAGTCGATTTGGTCATAACAACTTTCTCAAGAACCGAGATCGCAATCATTTGGAGTACTGACGAGAACGACAATATACTTATTTATCCTTAAATGTAGGGTAATTTCTGAAAATTTGGGCAGCACTTTCCCTATACCCTCGACTACTAGTCGGACTCAAGCTGACACCATCAATCAATCAATCAAAGCATCCAAAATCATATCCATCCACTTTCATCAACTAAATTCATCAATTCACATAACAGAATACACCACGCTGATCAGCGGATGTACTATTAATATAACATATATCTTTTAATTGGAATAGGATCTTAAACCAACAATGATTAATATAACCATACCTTTCTCAGTTCTTTTGGGATATTACAAAATATTATGGGTGAACTTAAAATTTATCTTGTTGTTTCTCAAAATTTTATTTCGCAAGTGTTTTAGCTTATTTCTAGTCATTACTAATTGTGTATAGTTACTTTTAAAAATTTTACCGTGTCCTTCCACTAACCACATCGATCCTTTATTATTGACGATACAAACTTAATTCCATTACCTAATCTATTTATCTTCTAGTAACCACACAGGATCTACATTATCGCCATCATCTGGTGGAAACTCAATTGTCAGATCATTATTCCTTAAAAGGTTCCACATTTGAGTCACCCTTGCTATATCTCCATTTATGTTCCTGTATCGAACTTTCATCACTGGTCCGGTTATGAGTATTAAATCCACCATAACTTATTTACTCAAGTTAGGGAACTTTACAATTTCTTGAAGAACACGTTCAAAATTCGATTACATTTAAGATTTCTTCTATCTTGAATCTTTACGACAAATATCTTCCCGCGACGAGGGATGTTTCACGTATTAGTTGCCTGTCTAAGTCATTGTTCAGAATTCCTTTGATCTTCGATTGTCATCCTGGCACTTGTTTTCTTTGTCTAATGTACACAATTTTACTTTCTTATTTTATAATTAATTCATTTATTATGGTTTACTAACGACTCATTTCTCATCGAAATCTTCCGATTTGAAGTGCATCGCGTTAACGTAATCTACCGTACTGATGAGATCCCCTTAGCAAGAACAACCGTTGGACTTGATGTCTTTGACATGACCACGTTGTCAGTAAATTCCTTTTCCCTTGCCCGCAGATGTCCGCCATTTCTTGGCTTGCAATCATATCTATATTCAACATGTAATTTTACTTGTTACACGAGACTATTCCCTTTCCTTTGAAATCGTCAAGGAACAGACTTTACGCAAGAGGATAGTTTATGAATATGATTTTGAGTGAAAAGAACCGGATAAGGAATAACAATGCAATAAACAGTTGGAAGAATCTATAAATCAATAATTTGAAGGAAGAAGAATGAGTGAAGATTTAGATGTGAATGAGATAACCATATTCGTACTCAAGATGGCCAGTGTTTCATACTATATGGCATACAGCACATGATTAGGTGGCGTCCCACCCGATTCTTCGTTATTTCGAGAAAGCGTCATACCACAACACTGTTTGTCTCAATCAAGAATTAATAATTTGAGAAAAGAAACAATTCAGAAGGAGTACAATAAATTTTCTTTCATTTTCGCCTCCTATGATCTTAACAGAAGAAACTCATACGTACTCAAGAATCAAGAAGAACATATGCTATCATATTAGAAGAAAGAATGTCAGTGTTGATCACCTTCCACGCTTCACTTACGTATGCCTTCAGAAACCATTCGAATGAGAGATTCACCGTTTAGGTCACGTTATAACTTCAGAATGTCGTCTGGAAATGCCTCCATATTCAAAGCTTTAATAATTCGATCATATTGCGTCCTTGCAAAATTTATAATCATTGCTTTCAGTTTCATTTATGCCGCGTAGATTAACCATCGATCACGCAACATTTCAATTTTGTTGATAAGAATGTGATTATTCTTCATTCATCTGGAAGATTCTTTCGTTTCCTTCCATCACCCTCTAATCGCTCGAATCATGAATCTTATTAAATTTTAATAATTTCATGAATTAGGTAAATAATATTTTAACGTGTTGATTCAATTATTGACGTTATTAAACCAAGTTTACTTTCGTCTTTTACGAAAAACTTTAAAATTTTCTTCCTGCTAATAGGTTTCCTTGGTCCTCTGAACTAACAACTCTGAGTCTAGATTCATTACCCTTTTAGGTCATTTTCTGTTTATAATGACAAGAACATAAATAGTAATTCAACAACCAAATTATAAAATTCATTTCATGCAAAATTACTCTGAAAGTTGATTAAGAAAATCTTTTCCGAAATCTCATTTTAAAGTTTTGGAAATCAAATATTTGGTCGTCATTACTATATAGGTTACTTGCTATTTTTATGATTTACCGATGAAATGTCTAATTAAAAGAATGCCCATATAAGGGTCCTTCCACTTTGGTACGCCTTCTATTTTTCCTTGTATTCCGCTCATATTTATTAGTCGACGCAACTTCATTTACCGTTACATATTATTTTATTCGCAATTTTACCTCAACGCTGACATCTGGTACTAACTTTGACATTCTTGTCATCGTCCGTAACGTTATGCTTATAACCACGCATGCGATTCGACGTTCTGTCTGTAGATATGGTCGCACCTCCTTGCTAGACTTTCATATACCCAATAAGGTAGATACCATTCCTCGCGCAGCTCCCGATAAGTAATAAGAATCTTCTCGCAATGGGGTGCCTTCGAAACGTGCAACGTTGCTTCTTCATGTAATATCCGGGAAACTTATGTGAATATTATATGTTAAATAAATAAATAGTATGTGTTTTATAAATTTAAAGTGATTATTGTCATGATATTAGATGTTATAGCTGTTATGTGTGTTTCCGTGCAGGCCAAAAAAAATTTCAATTGAATAATATGTGTTAAAACTGCAATTATATGAATCTATCTGCAATCGGGACGCGTATTTATTAGCGTCTTTATTAAGGTACTGGTTTTATTTCATTTTATGCGCGTTTGAATGTATTCTAGGTGTTTCCGGAATTTTCTAGTAATTTAGGGATCGTTCCTGTATTTCAAAAATCAGTAGACCGGGACCCCACCGGGACATCAAACCCCGCAAAATCCGTGTTTGTATTTTTATAAAACTATTCGTATTTCAAATACCCTTTATTTTTGTATTTTTGAATTATTCGTAATTTTTGGGAAATTTTGACATTAATTTTGTATTTTATCGTTTTTAAAATTACTCCCCTTAATTATTATTTTGGGACCCTAGTTATTATAATTAGGGGATAAAACACCCTGAATTTATTTTAGGGTATTAATTTCTGTAATAATATAAATAGCTGAGTATGAATTATTTTATTCATTTTATTTTATTAAAATTTAGAAAATAGAAATTATCCAAGAATAAACTTTGGGGGTGTAATCTTGTTCATGACACAAATCCGGTGATTTTGAAAGATTTACTAAACCTCTGTTAACGCTCTTGTAATCAATACAATCCTCTCGAGAAGACGGATCTTTTGTTACTAAAACCACAAACTGAGGTGAGCTGATGATTAAAATCGATTTTTGAAGCTTTTGTTCTTGAAATCGTTTTTGAGTTGTGATAATTTTTGATTGATTTTGATGTTACAGATAACTTTAGGATGATCTGTTGAGGCAAAAATTGAAGAAAACCGGGCTCGTTTTTAGCCAAATCGGAGGTTGCCGGAATTTGGCTGAAGCTGCCGATATTTATAGAGTCTTTTAACCGGAATCGACGATTCTGGAAGGATCGATCAATGTTACTGCCATCCCTGAGTTGCTGGGTTGATGGCGAATAGTTTATTGCAAAGAATGAACCTTTTTGGATAGAAATCAGGCAGCCGGACTATGGTCAGAAGTTCGAACGCCGCCCAGAGCTTGGCCGGATTCTGGAATTTCCAAAAAAATGGCGAGATTTTCAGCGACATTCAAACGAAATCCGACCATGTTCTTGGGGCTGACTCTGTTTGATCCTTCCCAGCCTATTTTTCTAATCTAAAAAATGTTTTCACCAAAATTCTTTTTACTTTTAAGTAAAAATCTTTTTCTTATTTTAAAAAATCAATTTAGTTTATTCAAAAAATCATTTAATAGTTATTTTAAATTCTAAAAATCATTTTCTTAATTATTTAAATTCCTAAAATTATTTTATGTTATTATTTTCAAAACACAAATTGATTTAATTATTTATAATTTATTTTAGTTAATTATTTATGAGTTTAATTAATTGGTTAATTCATTTAATCAATTAATTTTATTTATAAATAGTTAAATAAATATAAATTATTTATAATCAATTCCCAATGATTCCTAAAAATTATTTTTAAACTTTTAAAAATTATATTTTCGTATTTAAAAGTCAATTAATATTATTATTAATTGATTTAATTCTTATTTTATTCATAATAATTAAACTGTTCGTCCGTTTAATACGAAACTAACGCGTATAGACTCAGAATAACATCACGCTTTTAATAAAAATACTTTTGAAACCAAATTTCTTTTGTATTGCAATGTCAATTGATTTGTGTATCAGTCTGAGTCGGTATTTAATCAATAAACCCTGTTATCAACCCAATTTCAGTTCTAAACGTTCTAAAACCTTTCTGTTGACTACCTAATCTATGTGGTATATGGAATTTGTGATTATGTGTTATACGAATACCATGATTACGTGCTATGCGATATGCATGCTATCTGTTTACAGTTTTAAAAATGTAATGCTTAGTTATAAACGATCGGGTAGATGTCAAGACATACAGTTACGTCGATTGAGTTGGGTTTTGTCAATTAAGATAGTCCTTTTATTTATAGAATTGAGTAGCAAGGAGTGCTTTCAAGTATTAGACGGAGATAGTAGCTAGCAGCTATAAGCAGAGTTATAGTAAAAGGTTATCGAGCATACCAGGCAAGTACCCTAACTTCACTTATCGTTCAAGTGACGTTTATTTCGAATCATATTATGCAATTATTTATGTCATCACTTATCATTCAAGTGATATTGACTCTGAATTTATTATTTCGATTTCTCTACTATTCTAAGTTCAGAATAGTTAAATGTTTTTACATTTTGCTATAAATTACTCTATACGGTGAAGCTTTGAATTGAGATTAGCGAATAACTATTTGTTCTGGCTATTTCGCCATTGGTTGTTGAGATAACTCCGGACCATGAGAAATGGGGAGTTATGTGGTTAAGGATGTCATTTGATTCGACTCCTTTGACGGAAAATTGTTTTTATGGGTTGGATGGTTGCGTAAGAGGCCTTGGCGGCGGTCCAGCGTGAGCTATGTAGTATACAGGATATAACACCTTGTTAGGCCGATATATGCCTTGGGTACATTTTGTTTAGTTGGATATGCTTCGGCATACCGGTGTTGCTCCGCGGCTGATCATCGGCGGCAACACACCGTCGTTCGAAGATTCCAATCCCAAAACAAATTATATATGCAAATGTTGTTTATTATCAAATATATATCAGTTTTGATACTGTTCAAGTATTGTGGTGTGGTTTTATTCATCAGATATATTGTTATTGTTGTTCTAAATCATAAACTATATACTACTTGCTGAGCATTTCTTTCGCTCATACTTGTTTCATATCCTGATTCTTTCACCTAGGCCAGGGCAAACTTAAGTTCCAGGTCTAACCAGAGGTTGTAGGCTTGTAGATAGTTTGGTGTGTTCTCCAGATAGACAGTTTGGGATGCTTAACTAGTCTAGAGGTTTGTAATAAAATTTGAAAAAGTTGTAAAACTAATTAGACTTATGGTCTGTAATAACAGCTGGTTTGTATTAGTGTCTGTTCCATACTATAACTTGTGATTGATCTAGTTGCATGCAAGGGGTCATATTTATTATATTATTCCGTTGTGATTATTTTATTATGGTTTATTGGCTAGTGACCCCCAAATCTAGACCCCGGGTTTGGAGGGCGTCACAGGTTGGTATCAGAGCTACATGTTATGGTCACTAAAACAGGCTTAGGATTGACATAGATGAGTCATAGGAAGATCACATTAGATAGGCGCGTGTAGTTTAGCTCTTATAGGGTTAAATTTAGGTTATTGGGCTGGGTTATAGTTAAATTAATTAGGTTTCCTATTTTGCATTCAGCCTTAGGCCTTTGTATTATTTTCTTGCTATTTTGTTGGTTTTAAGGATGGTATGAAGTGTTGAAAAAGTGGTTGGAAGGTTGTGCTGTAACCATATCCACTGTTTGTTGGTTTATTTGAGATTTTGAGTAAGGGTTTAAAAAGGTTTGGATAATTTTTCATCAATTTTCTTTGTGTTATTATTCTCGAGATAATAAGCAGGATTATGTGATAATCATGTCGCTTGTGTTAATATGGTAGCAAGTTTATGATATTTTGAGAATAGATAATGTTTGAGAATTTTGATATGCTAAGGAATTGCTACATATTTGACACAATGCTTGACTGATTATTATATATGTTGCTTGTTTCTTACCAGAATAATGGCACCAAAGAGTAGGAATAATTCAGGAGAGGATTGTACTGAGAGTCGTATGGATCCAGCGATTGTCCAGATGTTAGGACTGATGCAGTAACAGATGTTACATCTTACGCAGCAGCAACAGCAACATCAGCAGCAAGCAGCAGCACTACCTGCAGTAACATTTAAGCAATTTCAAGATGTGAAGTCACCTAATTTCAAGGGAAGTGCTGATCTTGTGGAAGCCAATGCATGGCTCAAGGAGATGGAAAAGGCTTTTGAATTAATCGGAGCAGGAACTGAACAGAAGACCAAGTTTGCAAGTTACTTTCGGAAGGGCGAGGCGAACTATTGGTGGGAATCCACGCTAGCATTGGAAGGAGGTGAGTTTATAACATGGGAAAGGTTTACAGAGTTGTTCCTAGAGAATTATTTCACGAGGTACATGAAGAACCAAATGGAGATCAAATTCTTGAACTTTACCCAGGGAGATCTTACTGTCACTGAGTACGAGGCTAAGTTTACTAAGTTAGCAAGGTTCGTGCCAGACCAGGTTAACACAGATGAAAAGAAAGCAAGAAGGTTTGAACAGGGATTGAGATTTTGGATTCAGAATACGGTGGCCATGTTTGAATTAACTTCATACGTGGAAGTAGTTCAGAAAGCAATGGTGATTGAAAGTAAGAGTGATATGTCTCAGAAAGGAAAGGATGGGAAGAAAAGAAAAATAGAAACCTCAGGAGGAGGCCAGCAACAAGGTAACTTTCAGGGCCGTTTCAATAAAAGGCCAGAGTTTCAGGATAATAAGAGTGTGGGATTCAAGAAACCACAGCCAGGAAATGGGAATCATTTTCAGAATTCAAACCAGCAGAGGCCCAATCATCCACCAGCGTTAGATTGCAAGTTTTGTGGTAGAAGGCATTTTGGGATTTGTAAGGCTAATGTGTTGTGTTACAAGTGCAATCAGAAGGGACATTATGCTAATGAGTGTCGAAGTCAGACTACCGCTCAGAAATCAGGAACATTGTGCTTTATGTGTGGATAGATGGGGCATATTGCCAGGGACTGCCAGACAACTGAACCAGTAGCTAATGTGGCAAGGATTGAAGGACCACTCACAAAGGATCAGCCAAAGGCTAGGACATTCAACATGACTATGAAGGATGCTATTCAGAGTTCAGACGTGGTGGCAGGTACGCTTCCAATCAACTCCGTAGATGCTAGAGTTTTATTTGATTCTGGAGCTACAAGGTAATTTATTTCTCAAAGTTTTGTCGATAAGCTGCATTGCGAAGTTAAATTGTTAGAACAAGTGTTAATGATAGGACTAGCTAATAAGAATCAAGTTTCCGTCGATCGAGTGTTCCCGAGATGTGACATTGAGATAGGAGAACATCATTTCTATGTTAACTTAATACCTTTTAAGTTGGGGGAATTTGATGTTATCTTAGGAATGGATTGGTTGTCAGAAAATAACGCCCAGATTAATTGTAAGAATAGAAAAGTGAGACTTCAGACATTGGATAGTAAGAAAAAGTGATATTTCGAGGAAATAAGCAAGAGAAGAAGTTCTTAACGATAGCTCAAGTGAAGAATTTATTGCATCAGAATTGCGAAGCGTATTTGGCCCATATGATAGACACCAGCAAGGAAGTTCCAGCATTAGAAGGAATTCCAGTTGTCAATGAGTTTCCAGATGTCTTTCCAGACGATCTTCCAGGATTACCTCCCGACAGAGAAATTGAGTTTGCAATTGATCTAGCACCCGGAACAGAACCAGTTTCTAAAGCTCCGTACCGGATGACACCAGTGGAGATGAAGGAATTGGCAACTCAGTTACAAGATCTTTTGGAGAAAGGAGTTATAAGACCCAGTGTATCCGTGGGGCGCACCGGTACTATTTGTCAAGAAGAAAGACGGGAGTATGCGATTGTTTATTGATTATAGAGAACTGAATAAGCTGACCATTAAGAACAAGTACCCGTTGCCAAGGATTGATGATTTACTTGACCAACTGAGAGGCGCGGTATGGTTTTCCAAGGTTGATTTAAGGTCCGGATATCATCAACTGAAAATCAAGCCAGTAGATATTCCGAAGACCGCATTTAGAACCAGATATGGGCATTATGAGTTTCTAGTGATGGCATTTGGATTAACCAACGCACCAGCAGCTTTCATGGATCTGATGAATCGGGTATTCAAGAAGTATTTGGATAAATTCGTGATTGTGTTTATAGACGACATTTTGATCTATTCTAAAATAGAAGAGGAGCACGCAGAGCACTTGAGGATAGTTCTGGAGATACTGCGATAAGAGAAATTGTACGCAAAGTTTTCCAAGTGTGAATTTTGGTTAAAAGAAGTACGATTTCTTGGGCACGTGATTAGCAATAAGGGAGTGAAAGTGGATCCAGCAAAGATTGAAGCCATAATCAACTGGGAGAGGCCAAAAACACCAACGGAAGTACGAAGTTTCATGGGATTGGCAGGTTACTAGAGAAGATTCGCGCAAGATTTTGCAAAGATAGCTACACCGTTGACAAAGCTCACCAGGAAGAACCATAAATTTGAATGGGACGAGAAGTGTGAGGAAAGTTTCCAAGAATTAAAGAATAGATTAGTATCTTCACCAGTGCTAGTCTTACCGGATGATCAAGGAAATTTTGTGATCTACAGTGACGCATCGTACAAAGGATTGGGATGTCTTTCAATGCAGCATGATAAATTGATAGCTTACGCTTCAAGACAGTTAAAACCACATGAAGAGAAGTATCCAACGCATGATCCTGAATTGGCAGCTATAGTGTTTGCGTTGAAGATATGGAGGCACTACCTTTACGGAGAAAAGTGCGAGATCTACAAGGACCATAAGAGTTTGAAGTATATATTGACCCAGAAGGAATTGAACACGAGGCAGAGAAGATGGCTAGAATTGATCAAGGACTACGACTGTACCATCAACTATCATCCAGGCAAAGCAAATGTGGTGGCCGACGCTCTGAGCCGAAAAGAAAAGTTAAATATGATCATTTCATCTGAAGAATTGAGCAAGGAGTTTGAGAAGCTTGAAATAGAGGTCAGTATCCCGGGTATGTCTACAGAGGTGTTGTGTACAATGTCTTTTCAACCAGAATTATTAGAAAAGATAAGAAGATGTCAGGAAGAAGTAATGAGTCATGAATGAGACAATTTGACAGGAGAAGAGATAGGGAGTCAAAAGGATAATAAAGGGATATTAAGATTTTCTTCCAGAATATGGATACCCAACGTAGCCGAGCTGAAAGATGAAATTCTTCGAGACGCTCACAACTCCAGATATTCAATTCATCCCGGGAGTACGAAGATGTACAGAGACTTAAGACAAAAATTTTGGTGGCCAAGCATGAAGAAGGAAATTGCAGAATGGGTAAATAAGCCAGCGAGTCAAAGCAGAACATCAAAGACCCAGTGTTCCGATACAGCCATTGGACATTCCGGAATGGAAGTGGGAACATATCGCAATGGATTTTGTAGTTGGATTACTGAGGACAAGGGCAAATCATGATGCTATTTGGGTTATTATCGATATATTGACGAAGTCAGTGCATTTTCTTCCTATCAACGAGAGATTCTCAATGGACAAATTGGTTCGGTTATATCTGAAGGAAATTGTGACACGACATGGGGGTCTAGTATCCATAGTTTCAGACAGAGATCCTTGATTTAATTCAAGATTTTGGAGAAGTTTTCAAGATTATCTCAGAACAAAGCTGAATATGAGTACCGTGTATCATCCGCAGACAGACGGTCAAAGTGAAAGGACAATTCAGACTATTGAAGATATGTTAAGGGTATGTGCTCTAGATTTTGAAGGAAGTTGGGACGAACATTTGCCATTGGTTGAATTCTCATACAACAACAGTTATCATGCTAGTATTGGAATGCCGCCTTATGAAGCTTTGTACGGGAGAAGATGCAGATCTCCAATCTGTTGGGAAGAAGTTGGTAAGAGAAAAATTTTGGGTCCAAAATTGATTCAGCAGACAAAGGAAAAGATAGAACTCATTCGGAAGCGATTAGTGGCAGCTCAAGATCGGCAACGCAAATATGCTGACCCTACCAGAAAAGATATGGAATTTGAAGTTGGTGAAGCAGTGTTATTGAAGATTTCACCTTGGAAAGGTTTATCGAGATTTGGAAAGAAAGGAAAGCTGAGTCCGCGTTAAGTTGGCCCTTTTGAGATTTTGAAGCATGTGGGAAAAGTGGCTTACGAGTTGGCGTTACCACCTCACATGCAGCATATTCACAATGTGTTCCATGTGTCAATGTTGAAGTATTATTTTCCTGATTCAAACCATGTGACAGAATACGAGCCAATCGAGATTCAGCCAGATTTATCTTTTGTAGAGCAACCAGTGCAGATTTTAGACAAGAAAGAAAGAGTGCTTAGGAATAAGTCTGTGTCTTTAGTACGAGTCTTGTGGAGGAATCCCAAGGTTGAAGAGTCGACCTGGGAGTTGGAAAGCGAAATGCGATCCAAGTATCCTCACTTGTTTTCTTAGGCTGATTCTGAGGACAGAATCCTGTTAAGAGGGAAGGATGTAATATCTGGGAAAATTATGTGAATATTATATGTTAAATAAATAAATAGTATGTGTTTTATAAATTTAAAGTGATTATTGTCATGATATTAGATTTTATAGCTGTTATGTGTGTTTTTGTGCTGGCCAGAAAATTTTTCAATTGAATAATATGTGTTAAAACTGTAATTATATGAATCTATCTGCAATCGGGACGCGTATTTATTAGCGTCTTTATTAAGGTACTGGTTTTATTTCATTTTATGCGCGTTTGAATGTATTCTAGGTGTTTCCGGGATTTTCTAGTAATTTAGGGACCGTTCCTGTATTTCAAAAATCAGTGGACATCAAACCCCGCAAAATCCGTGTTTGTATTTTTATAAAATTATTCGTATTTCAAATACCCTTTATTTTTGTATTTTTGAATTATTCGTAATTTTTAGGAAATTTTGACATTAATTTTGTATTTTATCTAAAATTACTCCCCGTAATTATTATTTTGGGGCCCTAATTACTATAATTAGGGGATAAAAACACCCTTAATTTATTTTTAGGTATTATTTTCTGTAATAATATAAATAGCTGAGTAGGAATTATTTTATTCATTTTATTTTATTGAAATTCAGAAAATAGATATTAGCCAAGAACAAACTTTGGGGGTGTAATCTTGTTCTTGACACAAATCCGGTGATTTTGAGATATTTACTAAACCTCTGTTAACCCTCTCGTAATCAATACAATCCTCTCGAGAAGACGGATCTTTTGGTACTAAAACCACAAACTGAGGTGAGCTGATGATTAAAATCGATTTTTGAAGCTTTTGTTCTTGAAATCGTTTTTGAGTTGTGATAATTTTTGATTGATTTTGATGTTACCGATAACTTTAGGATGATCTGTAGAATCGATTATGTACTTGGTTGAATTGTTTTAGTCTGGGATTGATAAACCCGAGTTCTTGGTTGTTCTTGAATTTTTATTTCGATTTTCAGAACTTTTGACTGATTAGTGGTTAATTTAGAGGGTTGTAATGAATTGGTATGAGTTTCATGATGATTTTGATCTATAGAACGTGAGTTTTGGTTATGATTTCGGGATATTCGAGTTTCACCGGAAACTCGCCTATTTTGGGAAAGATTTTTGACCGGAATCGAAATAGTATGTTAGTTTTTAACAATAGATGACTGTAAACAGTTTCTGGGAACACAGGTAATCTGTTGAGGCAAAAACAGAAGAAAACCGGGCTCGTTTTTAGCCAAATCGGAGGTTGCCAGAATTTGGCTGAAGCTACCGGTATTTATGGAGTCTTTTAACCGGAATCGACGATTCTGGAAGGATCGATCGATGTTACTGCCATCCCTGAGTTGCTGGGTTGATGGCGAACAGTTTATTGCACACAACGAACCTTTTTGGATAGAAATCAGGTAGCCGGAATATGGTCAAAAGTTCGAACGCCGCCCGGAGCTTGGCCGGATTCTGGAATTTCCAGAAAACAGCGAGATTTCCGGCGACATTCAAACGAAATCCGGCCATGTTCTTGGGGCTGACTCTATTTGATCCTTCCCAACCTATTTTTCTAATTTGAAAAATGTTTTTACCAAAATTCTTTTTACTTTTAAGTAAAAATCTTTTTCATATTTTTAAAAATCAATTTAGTTATTCTAAAAATCATTTAATAGTTATTTTAAATTCTAAAAATCATTTTCTTAATTATTTAAATTCCTAAAATTATTTTATGTTATTATTTTCAAAAATCAAATTGATTTAATTATTTATAATTTATTTTAGTTAATTATTTATTAGTTTAATTAATTGGTTAATTTATTTAATCAATTAATTTTATTTATAAATAGTTAAATAAATATAAATTATTTATAATCAATTCTAAATGATTTCTAAAAATTATTTTTAAACTTTTAAAAATTATATTTTGGTATTTAAAAGCCAATTAATATTATTATTAATTGATTTAATTCTATTTAATTCTTATTTTATTCATAATAATTAAACCGTTCGTCCGTTTAATACGAAACGAACGCGTATAGACTCAGAATAACAATACGCTTTCATTAAAAATACTCTTGAAACCTAATTTCTTTTGTATTGCAATGTCAATTAATTTGTGTATTAGTCTGAGTCGGTATTTCATCAATAAACCCCGTTATCAACCCAATTTCAGTTCTGAACGTTCTAAAACCTATATGTTGACTACCTAATCTATGTGGTATATGGAATCTGTGATTATGTGTTATGTGAATACCATGATTATGTGCTATGCGATATGCATGCTATCTGTTTACAGTTTTAAAAATGTCATGCTTAGTTATAAACGATCGGGTAGATGTGAAGACGTACAGTTACGTCGGTTGAGTTGGGTTTTTTCAATTAAGATAGTCCTTTTATTTATAGAATCGAGTAGTAAGGAGTGCGTTCAAGTATTAGACGGAGATAGTAGATAGCAGCTATAAGCAGAGTTATAGTAAAAGGTTATCGAGCATACCAGGCAAGTACCCTAACTTCACTTATCGTTCAAGTGACATTTATTTCGAATCATATTATGCAATTATTTATGTCATCACTTATCATTCAAGTGATATTGACTCTGAGTTTATTATTTCGATTTCTCTACTATTCTAAGTTCAGAATAATTAAATGTTTTTACATTTCGCTATAAATTACTCTATACAGTGAAGCTTTGAATTGAGATTAGCGAATAACTATTTGTTCTGGTTATTTCGCCATTGGTTGTTGAGATAACTCCGGACCATGAGAAATGGGGAGTTATGTGGTTAAGGATGTCATTTGATTCGACTCATTTGATGGAAAATTGTTTTTATGGGTTGGATTGTTGCGTAAGAGGCCGTGGCGGCGGTCCAGCATGAGCTATGTGTTATACAGGATATAACACCTTGCTAGGCCGATATGTGCCTTGGGTACCTTTTGTTTAGTTGGATATGTTTCGGCATACCGGTGTTGTTCCACGGCCGATCACCGGCGGAAACACACCGTCGTTCGAGGATTCCAATCCCAAAACAAATTATATATGCAAATTTTGTTTATTATCAAATATATATCAGTTTTGATACTGTTCAAGTATTGTGGTGTGGTTTTGTTCATCAGATATATTGTTGTTGTTCTAAATCATAAATTATATACTGCTTGCTGAGCATTTCTTTCACTCATACTTGTTTCATATCCTGATTCTTTCAGTTAGGCCAGGGCAAGCTTAAGTTCCAGGTCTAACCAGAGGTTGTGTGCTTGTAGATAGTTTGGTGTGTTCTCCAGATAGACAGTTTGGGACGCTTAACTAGTCTAGAGGTTTGTAATAAAATATGAATAAGTTGTAAAATTAATTAGACTTATGGTCTGTAATAACAGTTGGTTTGTATTAGTGCTTGTTCCATACTATAACCTGTTATCGATCCAGTTGCATGCAAGGGGTCATATTTATTATATTATTCCGCTGTGATTATTTTATTATGGTTTATTGGCTAGTGACCCCCAAATCTAGACCCCGGGTTTAGAGGATGTCACACTTTATTAGCTTCCATCAACTGGTTTCCTCCGACGTGGAACTCGTCCTAATACCTAAGTTAAATCGTACTAATACTCACCTAGCTTCCCTTACACAAGCCCTCGCCAGAATCAATCACCTTTTCTTCAAAACCACATAAAAAGTAGGGTATCATACCCCATCTCCATCGATCCGTCGATTCCTAATTAATGTAGGATCAATAAGGTTGCGATATTTGCCTAACACTTCCCTCAATGATCCTCATTTACCAATTCCATATCGGACCCGATAACCCTAATTCGCACTCAACTCAACTTAACATGAGTATGTCTAGGGTCTTTCCTATCCTGTACTATCTATCATCCCTATCTTACTCTCACCTATTCTTATTTCAGTGACCAATAACCTGCAGCTCTGATGCCAACTTATAACAACCCAAATCCGGGGTCAAGATTTGGTGTCACTAAACAATCTTTACATAAAATAAGAGAATATTCAATTAACCCCTTGAATCCGGATCGTTTACAGGTTATGGTATGAAACAAGAATCTAACCTTCTACAATTCACAACAACTACAATACAAGTGTAAATACCTTTATGCTAATGCTCTTGTCTTATTTTTCTAACATCTTTGTTTTCTCGCAGTGGCGATTTCTCTAACTTCTGCTGTCTAACGAAAGCTATTCACTTTTATCCTTATCTGCTTCTGAAAGAAATAAAAATTTACAAAGCAAGAGTGAGCCAAAAATGCCCAGCAAGTATATAATTTGAGTTTCAAGCATTAATATCAAAGGAAAATTTCCGGACAAATCTTTAACCAATTTTTTTTAACAATACTATTTGTTTGAGTGAGTTGAGCGACTAAACCTTGGCTTTTACAAGCCTCTAATTTAAATCCAAAAATGACAAGCAATTCCCAGATTCATCTCCTGAATCAGGGTTTTTTCCGGTTTTGGAATCATAAAACCTTTCGAGAGAGAATGCCGTTAATGGCGATCAACAACAAATTAGTCTGGACACTAGTTCGCATCTATATCCTGCTGATCAGTCAGGATACAATGCAGATCTATACCTACCTGTATAGATCCAGTCGGGTCCCCAGGCACTACGACCCCTCTCAAGGCACCGGTCATCTCCCGGTCCTTAGGATTAAGTAAAACTCAATCCCTAAAATATCACTATCCAGCCTGTGGAGTATTTTGATATCAAATCATTTTGAATTCAAAACATCCCAATTCAAGGTTCGCAAATAACCCGAAAGAATGGGTATTTGCTCAAGAGAGCAATCGATAATATAGGAACAAGAATAAAAGAATCATGCATAATCAGAGTAATTGCAGCGAAATATAAAACATTTAACTATTCTGAACTTAAAATAGGAACGAAGAAATAATTGCAGTATTTTAAAAGAAAGCTCAGGAATACTTGCCTCAATAAGCTTTAATCGCTATTACTAGTTGACTTTGGTTCGATTTGGATGTTCGGCTTTATCGTCAAACTAATATTTCATTATGGATACGATCCCAACATTCAGGCCCTTCAATTGGCACTTCTTTGATCTCGACTTCTAATCACTAGATCGTTCCTAGTCCGATGTCGATACTCGGGTTTTCCGTCTAGGACCTACAGAGTCGAAATACCCCAACTCAGATAATCGCTTAAGCTTAATATCAAGTTGCTATCACTTCTACCCATACGGTTTCATATCCCATCTCTTATTTATAGTTATTATCGAAATACACATAGCAATTATGGTTTGCATCTTCAAGGCTCGATTCGGTATTTATTTTCGGAAAATACGTATACTCGTCATTTTGAAAAACAGGGCAATCGATTATTTATAAATTATTTTGTCTCAATCGCACTTAAGTTCATATAATATAATTATATATGGTTATTCTGTTGGGAACCACGGACTTAGGGTGTTACTATGTTTTACGATAAAGATTACGAAAAGAGGATTACCTTGTTAATGATTGATTCCACGCTCTTCTATTGTATTCCCAAATTCCCTTGAGCGAAGTGTGGCCTCCGTCTTCTCAAGTTATCCTCTCTTCTTGCTCCTTGGTGGCTACAATATGTTTTCACACAATTCCAAGCAAGAAGAGAATAAGAATATATATAGGCTACAATAGGGACCATGGATAATTAGGTTGGGCCTTTTAATTATATCTTGAGCCTAGCCCAATGTAATTAAATATTAATTCAATCCACTAAAGAATTAATATTTGCACTACCTTTCCTAATACCGTAATTTAAGTAATTCGGTTCCAATATTATTTACTTATTAAATTCCCCATGTTTAAAATATCATATGTCCATTAATTAAATAAATTACTGATAATTTATTTAATTAATATCTTTTATCCTTGATCATCCACTCAACCTTTATTTAATTATGCCAGAATAAATTCCACATCCAGGGTTTCATATAATTAAATCTTTTTGAGCTTTCAAGGGGACATCATTAACCCGAATATTATCAGGACATGGATTCCTTCAATAAATAATATCCACCATGTATATAATTCCATCACCCAAAATATAATGATATAATTCAAAAGAATTATTTCATATATAAATCAAAACATGTAAATAATATACACGTGTCAATTACTATTTCCGGATTAAGAACCTAAGCATTAATAATAACATAGAATCTTAGTTCTCCTTCTTAATCATTATTAAGGGAACAATTCTAAATTTGATCATGTTCAATATACACAAAGTATACTAGTATTATTTATTAGTCAATATAAACTAATCTAAATAATACTACAGCCATACCAGTGGATTGTCCAACACCACCTGTGCTGTGAACCTTATTATATTATATAACCGTATTTAACAATCTAATATTCTGTATCCCATTTGATACTAGATTGTTCACAATATATAATATTAGACAACATGTAAACATTCAAATGATTCTCAAATAAACTGGCCAGAAATAAATGTACATACTTCAAATAAATATTTTCAGTATACACTAACAATCTCCCACTTATACTCAAAATATTCTATGTGTACATCAGTGTTTATTTAATCCACTATTATATAAAAATTTATGTGTCCATTTATCTGACTCCTATCGCTTCCACATGCTTGTCAAAAACCTTGGTTGGCAAGCTCTTTGTGAAAGGATCTGCTCGGTTGTCTTCTGATGATATATGAGCCACAACTATATCCCCTCGCTTTACGATTCCTCGTATGAGATGATACTTACGTTCAATATGTTTAGCTGCTTTGTGGTCTCGCGGTTCCTTTGAATTTGCCACAGCACCAGTGTTATCACAATACACCGTCAAGCTCCTAGGAAAATTAGGTACCACATCTAAGTCCAAAAGGAAGTTCCTGAACCATACAGCCTCATTGGAAGCCTCAGAGGCCGCCACGTACTTGGCCTCCATGGTGGAGTCTGCAATGCATTTCTGCTTTACACTCCTCCATATAACGGCTCCACCTCCCAAAGTAAAAACATATCCCGAGGTTGATTTCCTCTTATCCCTATCTGATTGGAAATCTGAATCAGTATATCCCAAAGGAAATAGATCTGAGGCCTTGTAAATTAACATATACTCCTTAGTCCTTCTCAGGTACTTGAGTATAGTTTTTACTGCACTCCAATGTTCCTGACCTGGGTTCGACTGATATCTACTAACCATGCCTACAGCAAAGTAGATGTCAGGCCTCGTACATAACATAACATACATTAAGCTTCCACATGCTGAAGCATAAGGAACTGCTTTCATGCTCTCTATATCCTTAGGTGTCGAAGGACACTGCTTCTTAGATAGAGCAACTCCATGCTTAAAAGGTAGAAAACCTTTCTTGGAGTTCTGCATGTTAAAACGAGCTAATACTTCATCAATGTAGGGCTCTTGAGATAAAGCCAACATCCTTTTCTTGCGATCCCTTATAACTTTGATCCCAAGGATGTATGCCGCTTCACCTAAGTCCTTCATGTCAAATTGTTTGAACAACCATGCCTTTACTGATGACAACATCTCAACATTGTTTCCAATGAGTAAAATATCATCTACATATAGTACTAGAAAAACCAATGCATTACCTTCACTTCTCTTATACACGCATGATTCGCTTGGACTTTGATCAAATCCATATGACTGGACTGCCTGATCAAAACGAATATTCCAGTCTCTAGAAGCTTGTTTAAGTCCATAAATAGACCTCTTAAGCTTACATACCAGATGCTCTTGGCCTTCCTTAATGAATCCTTTTGGTTGCTGCATATAGATGGTTTCTTCAAGACTTCCATTAAGAAAAGCTGTCTTGACATCCATTTGCCAAATCTCATAATCGAGATGAGCTGCTATAGATAAAAGAATATGGATTGACTTAAGCATGACTACCGGTGCAAAGGTTTCCTCATAATCGATACCTTCTTTTTGAGTATACCCTTTTGCAACAAGTCTTGCTTTCCAGGATTTCACCTTTTTATCTAATCCCCTTTTTTTCTTGTAGATCCACTTACATCCAATAGGTTTTATACCTTTGGGTGGTTCCACGAGCTCCCAGACCTGATTAGAATACATTGATTATATCTCAGATTCCATCGCCTTTTGCCAAAGATCTGCATCTTTGTCTTGTGCTGCCTCTTCGTATGTACGGGGATCATCATCATGTTCACCAGAGACCAAGTCTAAAGACTCACCCAAAAACATGAATCTATCAGGCTGTTGAACAACCCTCCCACTACGATGAGGCACTGGTGCGGTATTAGTGACAGGTTGTACATTATGTTGTGGTTGTTCTACTTGGACTACAGCTTTATGGGTATTATTTGTCCCTCCCACTAGTTCCTCTAAAACGACACTACTCATGGGTTTGTGATTCATTATATATTCCTCCTCTAAGAATCTTGCATTGGTGCTAACAATGACATCCCGATTCTTCGGACTATAAAATAAATATCCTTTCGTTCCCATGTGGTAGCCTACAAACAACCTTACTTCTGTACGAGATTCTAACTTAGTCGCGTTCTTGTTCAGCACATGTGCTGGACAACCCCATATTCGAATATGTCTTAGACTCGGTTTATCCCCGGTCCACAATTCTAAGGGGGTTTTAGGAACCGACTTAGAAGGTACTAAGTTCAGAAGATAAGCTGCTGTCTCTAAGGCATGTCCCCAAAACGACTTGGGTAAATCCGAATAACTCATTATCGATCTAACACTCTCTAAAAGAGTCCGGTTCCTTCTCTCTGCTACACCGTTCTGCTGGGGTGTGCCTGGTGCAGTTAACTGGGATTCTATCCCATTTTCTGATAAATATTCCCTAAATTCTCCAAGCAAGTATTCGCCACCACGATCTGATCGTAGTGACTTGATACTTTTATTAAGTCGCTTCTCCGTTTTAGCTTTGTACTCTTTGAACTTATCAAAGCACTCAGACTTACGGTGCAACAAATAAACGTACCCATATCTAGAATAATCATCAATGAAAGTGACGAAATATTCATAACCACCTCTTGCTTGGATATTCATGGGTCCACATAAATCAGAGTGAACCAATTCTAACAGTTGTTTGGCTCTATTCCCTTTTGCCTTGAAAGGCCTATTAGTCATTTTACCTTCCAAGCAGGATTCACAAACTGGAAATGGCTCCACTGCCAATGAGCTTAAAGGCCCATCTACTACCAGTCTTTGAATCCTCCTCAAGTTAATATGACCTAATCTCAAGTGCCAAAGATATGTTTGGTTCAAACTAGAAGGTTCCTTTCTTTTAGTAGAGTTAGAAGATGTGTTGTTCAATTCCCTAAATTGCAGTTGCAGTGCAGGTTGACTAGGATTAATTATATACAAATTGTCTTGCAATGTACTAGAACATATAATTCGTTTATTCATCATAATAGAAACATTACGATCCAAACAAACATTATAACCATCCAAAGCAAGTTTAGAAACCGAAATTAAATTCCTTCTAAAAGAAGGTACATAAAGACAATTGTTCAAAACCAAAATCCTATCAGAACCAAAAGATAAATGAATAACTCCTACTGCAACTACTGCTACTTTCGTAGCATCTCCCATAAACACGTATATCTCACCATCTCTAAGCATTCTGGATAGTTGGAACCCCTGCATAGAATTACAAACATGATCAGTGGCTCCTGTATCTACACACCAAGTGCTCGTAGATATAGCCGCTATAAATGTTTCTATAACTAGAGAAAGAGACATACCAGTATTGTTTGTCTTCTTAGGAAGAGGACAATCCTGTTTCCAGTGACCTGACTGTTTGCATCTGAAGCACTTTCCCTTAGGCTTTTTCACACCACCCTGAACTCCCACTGCCTTCACAGCTTTCTGTGTCTGAGCCTTTTTCTTCTTCTTAATACCTTTCGGCTTAGAGGAAGAACCTTTCTCAGCCACATTCACTTGAACACTCTATCGAAATAATCCTTCAGCTGCCTGAAGTTCTGTCAGCAGTTCCGCGAGACTATACTGCCTCTTGTTCATGTTGTAATTCAAGCGGAACTGCTCAAAACTCTTGAACAAGCTCATAAGGATAATGTCAATCTGGGTTTCCCCGTCAAGTTCAGCACCAAGGATCTCTATCTCATTCAGATGTGACATCATCTTGAGAACATGATCCCTTACAGGTGTGCCTTCAGCCATCTGAGTGTTCATTAAAGCCTTCATGGCTACTTGCCTAGCAGCCCTATTCTGATCTCCAAAAAGTTCCTTGAGATTAAAGAGCATATCCGAAACAGTGGCCATAGACTGATGCTGATGCTGCAAAACACCCGACATTGCTGCCAGAATGTAACATCTCGACATCTCATCAGCCTTAATCCACCGTTTATAATACTCTTTCTCATCTTCAGGAGCATCAGCAGCAGGCTGTTCAGGCTTGGGTTCATAAGTGCAAAACTTGTACTCCTCAGCAGTCAACACAATGTCCAAATTTCGTTTCCATTCAATATAGTTAGGTCCGGTAAGTTTGTTATCCTTAAGTATGGTGAATAGTGGATTAAAGCCCATTTTATCCTGAGAATCATGCATAAAAACATCACATAAATAAGGGTGCATTAATTATTAAGATCTAAATTATTAAAATTTAATGCACTAACATCTAAACACCATAAGCTTCTGGTACGCCACGATGTGTGACATGTATACCACCTAATTTTGTTTAAATGTTACTTCGGTCCTATTACTAAACAATATGCCACGTTGGGGTGGACTATATTATTTTTCATAGCTAAGTGTATACCATCATCAAATCTTAAATTATTCAAAATCTATGGAACTTGGTACGCCACGATGGGTGGCGTGTATACCTTCCAATATTCGTAATTTTGCCTTGAATAGAATATTTCAATTCAATATTCATCAATGGTTTGATTTCCAAGTAGTGGAGGAGTCACATCGGTCTCGCTTAAAACCCACAGCTTTACAAGTTCGATGAATCCGTTTTTGACAAAATCGCCCCATATCAGATATAAAAAAAATCCGTATTTATTCCTTTCAAAATTTATTAATTTAAGAAGTTTGTTCTAGTAATTTCTATAACATTCTAGACACCATAAATTACATGCCACGATGGGTGATGTATATATAATTTATATTCGTCTTTATGTTAAATTACCTACAACCAATAATGGAGACCATGGGATTTAATTTCATATTAATTCCCTCTCCCACTTAGAATTTTTTTTATTAAAATTGAGGAATTTTAAAATTAAATGGGGCCCTATGTTGTTATAATTATTTCTAATCATGCATTCAAAATACACACATAATTTTAGCAACATATAACATTTAATTAAAGCAATAAATAAATTTTATGTCCATGTCGTCCTAATTAAGTTAAACATGCAATTTTAAAAGAATTACACACATAATTAACGACACACATAATCAATAAATTAAAGCAATAATTAAAATTTAATGGAAAAAATTAAAATAAATTTTCCACTATTATGGCCCTTGAAAAAAAAATCCAGCTCTCAAAAAAAATCTGCCCCAAGCGCG
Source organism: Apium graveolens (assembly GCF_009905375.1). Lineage (NCBI taxonomy): Eukaryota > Viridiplantae > Streptophyta > Magnoliopsida > Apiales > Apiaceae > Apium > Apium graveolens. Next base: position 136,289,094 of record NC_133648.1, on the reverse strand, counting down.
CCCCGACCCCCCAGCAGCCCCAGCAGCCCCAGCTGCCCCAGCAGTCCCAGCTGCCCCAGCAGCCTCAGCTGCCGCAGCAGCCCCAGCAGTCCCAGCTGCCGCAGTGGCCGCAGCGCGCGCGCCTGTTGCTTTTCTGTGAGTTTTGTTTTGATTTTGTTCGATCCAAACATCAACAGCAGCCCCTTGTAATCGCACAGCGGAACAATTACAAAAAAAAATAGATCTAATACAAAACTAATTTTGTAAAATCTATTCTAACACGATCAACCCTAGTGTAAATTACAACCACGATTAAACCACGTGGAAACCAAAACAAAAATTAACCACGATTAAACCACGTGGGATCCAAACACATAATTAAAATATACATGGCCATAATAGTGGATTAACAACCTGCATCAAAACCAATACAAGCAAAACACTATATACACGCATATATAATTACGACATGGACATTATATCATAAAACGTAGAACCCATTACCAGGCTCTGATACCAATTGTTGGGAACCACGGACTTAGGGTGTTACTACGTTTTACGATAAAGATTACGAAAAGAGGATTACCTTGTTAATGGTTGATTCCACGCTCTTCTATTGTATTCCCGAATTCCCTTGAGCGAAGTGTGGCCTCCGTCTTCTTAAGTTATCCTCTCTTCTTGCTCCTTGGTGGCTACAATATGTTTTCACACAATTCCAAGCAAGAAGAGAATAAGAATATATATAGGCTACAATAGGGACCATGGATAATTAGGTTGAGCCTTCTAATTATATCTTGAGCCTAGCCCAATGTAATTAAATATTAATTCAATCCACTAAAGAATTAATATTTACACTACCTTTCCTAATACCGTAATTTAATTAATTCGGTTCCAATATTATTTTCTTATTAAATTCCCCATGTTTAAAATATCATATGTCCATTAATTAAATAAATTACTGATAATTTATTTAATTAATATCTTTAATCCTTGATCATCCACTCAACCTTTATTTAATTATGCCATAATAAATTCCACCTGCAGGGTTTCACATAATTAAATCTTTTTGAGCTTTCAAGGGGACATCATTAACCCGAATATTATCAGGACATGGATTTCTTCAATAAATAATATCCACCATGTATATAATTCCATCACCCAAAATATAATGATATAATTCAAAAGAATTATTTCATATATAAATCAAAGCATGTAAATAATATACACGTGTCAATTACTATTTCCGGATTAAGAACCTAAGCATTAATAATAACATAGAATCTTAGTTCTCCTTCTTAATCAGTATTAAGGGAACAATTCTAAATTTGATCATGTTCAATATACACAGAGTATACTGGTATTATTTATTAGTCAATATAAACTAATCTAAATAATACTACAGCCATACCAGTGGATTGTCCAACACCACCTGTGCTGTGAACCTTATTATATTATATAACCGTATTTAACAATCTAATATTCTGTATCCCATATGATACTAGATTGTTCACAATATATAATATTAGACAACATGTAAACATTCAAATGATTCTCAAATAAACTGGCCAGAAATAAATGTACATACTTCAAATAAATATTTTCAGTATACACTAACATATTCGACGTCTCCGATAATTGCGGGTTATACACCCGTATTTTCGGTATCAGTTTTCCAAAAATCGGGCAGCGTCTCCTTTGTTTATCGGCCTACCCGTCGAACAATTCGAAGTCAATCACAATCAACAACAACAACATTCAATCCAATTTGCAATCCCAAACTCCAGCACAACTTCAATTATTTATTATTATTATCCGTACTTTTACGTTTTTATTTAAATTTTTCGTTTCATAATTAATTTTTACCGAACTAATTTTATTTAATTAATAAATGTAGGACTCAGATAAAAATCATCATCGCCCATCATCGGCTCGCCGTGGCTCATCGCCAACGGCGGCGAAATCGCGGGTACCCGATAAAGTCGGGTTTCCAACACCGATTTCACCGATATAACCTTTGAATAATTAAATAGTTAATCGAATAATCATCAAAAAATTTATTCGAATATAAAAAAAATGATTCGAATAAATCAAATTATTCGGTCGATAAAACACAACAGTAACAGGAGTAAAGAAACTGGACAGCCACGCGTGCGGCCACGCGACGTCACCACCATCTTGCCGGAAACCGGCGAAAGGCGGCAACAGCGGTGGAATAAATACGGAAACAGCCAAAACTACAGGCGACCCCAATACAACAACAACCATCTATGCCCACCCACACACATAACAATATATATATATACACGCATATATGTGCAACAAGCAAGAACAATTGAAGTTCACTATCGGAAAAGTCTCCATCGACTAGAACTAACCGAAAAACAGAAAATCAGGGCGGGGAAAAGAAAGGAGAGAAAGAGGAAGGGAGTAATAGAGAGATTGAGAAGGAAAGAGAGTGCAGAGAAAATCGAGAGGGAGAGATCGATAGTGAGAAAAAGAGGAGGGATTGAGGAGTGAAGAAGAAAGAAAACGGGTCGTACCTGATTCAACAGCCCCCCTTTTTATTCTATTAGTATTAGACTGTATAATCACGCAACCAAAATATTATCCGACCTGCACTTGATTTAACAATGCACAACATGCGTAATGTAAATTGAAATAAATCCCAACTAGATCTTAAAATTCCCGAAATAAATAAAACTACCCAATTAAAATTATCGTAAGCTTTAAAATAATTTTTAAAATGAAATTTATTCCTGCCTTTATCGATTAAACGGACCGATACGTGGGTGGAATATATCCAAAAATCTCCAAATATGATTTTTTTTTAAAATTCCCGAAATGATCCAAACTTACTAAAATACAAATTTCGTAATTTTTTTTAAAGAATTCTAGATTTAAATATTGATTTTACAATCATATACAATCAGAAAATCATTTAAAGATAAATAATTGATAAAATATTGATTTCTAAATTTTATAAACTCCTAAAATAAAAAATAAAATTATAAAACAACAAACAAAATAATTTTAGATATAATTTTAGCATTGGTAAGAATAAATATTGAATAAAATTACTTTAAAATGAATTAAATTCATACAACTCGATAATTAATTATAAAATTAATCTTCGCATCCAACAAATCACAAACAATTAATAATACATCAACACATAACTGACAGAACCATCACATATCTTATTTATTTATTAATTCAATAATTACATTTATATATCGGATCCGAAAATAGGTTACTTAGCCGCTAAGTAACTATATAACGACAGAATTTTAATACGGATTTGGATAATTATCAAAACAGGGCTTCCTATAAAATACTTTATACGAAAATAAGGTAATAATATCTCGCCTTTTGGGAATACGGATTTTTATCGATCTATAAAATGATTTGCGTATCGAAAATTTCATGCCGGGATTCGTACAGGTCAAACCATACCCCGGATCGAGAAAGTCAAAACACAGAAAGTGTTAAGAACTATCAGATTCGGTTAGGAAGGAGTTTTCGGAAAAGTTTCGGGTTGTAAAAACGCAAAAACGGTTGAAGTGGGACGATTTCTGGTTCTAAAAAGTAATTTTTATAATTACGTGAAATAATTATTATTAATTCTATAAATCCTTACAAAATCATATGATAATAAAAAAATTACCAGAAAAATACCAAAACACTCTATATTTTATTCGGGATCATGAAAGATTAAAATATCTAAATTTTTATCAGAAATAAATATCAAATATTAATATCAATTATCAAATAATTCACCAAAAATCATATAATAATTATTTATTGATAAAAATAATTACATACTATTTCTCAGATGTTACAAAATTGAACTTTAATGATGCGAAATTGGAAGACCAATTTCCCAAAAAGTGTACAACTACAACTCAGATATCAAAACCCTCAGTGGTATTTGAAGAATTCAAAGTGGTTGATCCAACAAGAAACATTAATGGTGAACCAATTATTCTTAAGGATGAGCCAGTAGACTGGGATAGTTTACCAATTCCTGAGCTAAACTTACCCATTTTCAAGCCAAATAAGATAAAGACAAGAGCAAGCAAGAAAGTGAAGCCTGTGATTCTCAAATCCAAGACCTCAATCAAAGCTAAGCTTACAGTCAACAAGGGAGACATGCTGTTCATTTGTGACATCAATGAGTTTTCTGACATAAACCTTTACTTAGATGAATTGGAAGAAGTTGGAGGAATTGATGCTCACAGACATCTTCCTGAAAGGATGGTATTCAAATACAAGAGAGGAAGAGAGTTCATATGGCCACTTCACATGATTCTCCAAGAAAGCCAATCTGTTATGATTAAAGTCTACTCATCATTCAAAAAGAACTTTGGATACAATGTGACTGCAAGAAGAATGGTTCTAAAGAGGATTGAGGAACTAAGGAGTACTAGAGCCAAAGATGCACTTTCAAAAACTCTATTTATTCCCTTTACAGGAAAAAGAGTGCATCTAAAGCCCTATTGGCTGATGGAATTCAAGGATGAAAAATGAGTTAGAAGATTCTTCAGATTGGAGGACCAATTGAGTATCTCTAGCAATGAGACTCTTTTGGAATTGCAGGAAATGCTAGATCTCTCAGAAGCTGATGAACTTGAATTCCACAGACAACTCCAGAATCAAATGAAAGAAAACAACAGAAAGCTTGGGAAGAAATCCAGACAATCAAGAAAATAGATCTATCTGCTCAGACTAGAGGAGCATCTTGATAACAATTGTGAGCAATTTCTTTGTGTACTTTGCATTGTTCAACTTTCAGCAATTTGTAGCACTTACCAGTTTTATCTACTATCTTTCATTCTATATCTTTAGGATGTTTTGTTATCATCAAGTTTCTCTTAATTTATGGCTATAATTCCAATAGACATAAATTGGGGGAGATTGTTTGGAATATGTTATGTACTTGATGATAAGTTAAACAAAACACCTTAGTATATTTAACATAATGAATTTTGTAGCACCCGAAGGATGATCAATTATAGTCCCGACGGATGATTCAATATAGTCCCGACGGATGACTAATTGATATCCACTGGGTGAGTAGCTTATGTAACAATAAGTACTGTAACACATTTCTGCAAACAACTTTGTATAGATTCTGTAGTAGCTTATGAATCATGTAGACTACTAGTAGATGTGCAGAATAGGTTGATTAAATGTAAATATAAGACATCTTGTAATTCTGCACAAATAAAATGGAGTCAAGTGATAAATGGCTACCCGACGGATGATCAACAAAGCTACCGACGGATGATCAACAAGGCTACCCGACGGATAAAAAGCATGTACCCGATGGATGATTAGTTCAAATATCTGTTGACAGTGACAATACAGTCATATGTGTCGAGTGTTTGAAAAAGGAATGTTGCAGCCTGTTTAGCAGGGTTTTGAGAACAAAGAAGCATTACCATTTCCATGCTATTTTGAAGATATTCAAAGATGCTGGAAGAGAGTAGTGAAGTAGCATGGAGTTAGACTTGATAGGTTTTGTTTTATTATCCTGTCTTATTACCATGTAAACTTGGTGATATATAAACCAAGTGTAGCTAGTAGAACAAACAACTAAGCAAACACATTTTAAGCAGAGAAACATTTGTAAGTTGTATTTTGTAGAATTTCTCTATAGTTTGTTTGTTCACTTGTACAAGCAGCTGTGAGCTATTCAAGCTTCATATGGTTCACTTGATATATATATATATATATATATATATATCTGGTGGATACATTCAAATCCACCAGAAAGTTTTAATGGCTTGTGTTTTTATTACTTGTGTTTTGATTTATATAATTCTTTCATTCCGCACTTTGAAAATCAAACAAATATATATTATTAAATTAGAACAGTTTTATAAATCTCAAAAAGAAGCCAGAATTACATTCAACCCCCTTCTGTAATTCTTGTTGTATTGTTAGGGAATAACACCACTCGTCCTAGGGGATACTTCATGCCTCCCAGCTTGGCTGACGGGTGTGATCGGGGATTTCTTGGCCGAATTTACAAAAAAAACTATACTTTTTATTGGGTGTTTGTCTCCAATTCAGCAGAGAGGCTCCTTTGAAACCAACTCGGTCAAGGGTACCCGTCCCCAAAGCTTTCGTTTGGTTGCGATGCTCTATACGGTTGAAAATCCTTCAAATGTAACCCCACTCTTTCAATTCCATTCTTCTAAGAGTGTACGAGCAGACTACCCCGGCTGAAAAGCCTTCAAATATAATCCTACTCTTTTGAATCCACTCTTCCAAGAGTGTACGAGGTGAATACAATGGGTGAAAAACCTTCTAATGGGATCATACTCTTACAAGTCCACTCTTCCAAGAGTGTGCGAGTTGACTACTACGGTTGAAAAGCCTTCAAATGTAATCCCAATCTTCTGAGTTTACTCTTTCAAGAGTGTACGAGGTGACTACCACGGCTGAAAAGCCTTCAAATTTAATCCCACTCTTTCGAGTCCACTCTTCCCAGAGTTTACGAGTTGACTACCATAGCTGAAAAGGCTTCAAATGTAATCCCACTCATCCAAGTCCACTCTTCCAATAGTTTACGAGGTGACTCCATGGCTGAAAATCCTTCAAATATAGTCCTATTCTTCGGAGTCCACTTTCCAAAAGTATACGAGGTGACTACTATGGCTGAAAATTCTTCAAATGTTTAAAGTTAATTTTCTTGGAAATTCATTTGTATTTTTTTAATTAGGGAGACTAGCGTTGTTAATCCTAATTAGAGACTAACCTTTGATCTTAGTTTTAATTTAGTGTACTCAAGACTATATCGGTGGATTCCCTTATTGCTCCTTTAAATTCTACCCTGACAGAGCTTTTATTCGTTAGTTAGACGCTTTTCCTATTTCCTTCGGGTAGTATTAGTCGTCTGTAGGCATTTAACCTGTAAACAATCTACGAACGCAAACCAGCCTGAGTGGTGACCTGCTTTAGCAGGTGCCCTTTTTTCTTATAAAAGGAAGGGATAAGCATTCATTTTAATTCACTTCTCATTTCCCAACTTCTCAAATTCTCTCTAGTTCTATCTTCTTCAATTTTTTCAAGCTTTATTCAAACTCTTCTCGAAGATGTCTAAGGGACACAGCGGCCCTTCCCATGATGGCAATAGTGGGAATGATTGTGGGAACAACGGTCCTTTTCCTTTTATATCTGAGATGCTTGCTTGTCGAGCAAAGGCAAAGTCGCAACGATGTATTCTACTTAATTGTTCTATGTCTTTGAAACCTTGTTCATTAGCTTTTAGTTCGTTAAACATGTTACAAGACTTAGCCGAAGAGTTCCCAGCTAGCGTTCATCGTGATGCTTTTAGCCATTTTAGTAAGCTTAAGAAGAAAGAGTTCAGGCACATCAAACAAACATATAGCTTCCCTCGAGGGATGAAAGTACATATGGCTCGTGATAATGACCGAACTTGTCATTGGAGTATCACTCGCTTATGTGTATTCAGTAGCTCTATCCTTGCGGGACTAAGGTTCCCCGTCCATTCTTTTATCGTGGAGCTGCTTTCGGAGAAAAGAGCTTATCCTTTTTAACTCTTCCCGAATGCATGGGCTTTGATTATTGTGTTCATAGTGAGATGCCATCAGTTGGGAATTCCTTTAAGTACCACCATCTTCAGATTTATTTTATTGTTCAAGAGTTCTCCCTTGGTGAGGGATGGATGGGTTTAGATCGGTCATAGACCCGGAGTAGACAACATTGTTAACTTGCTCTCCCTTCTTGACTCTTATCACCGATGGAACAAGAAATTCTTTATTCTTGAACTAGAAGACGGTGACTGGGGAGATCTCTTTGTGCCTAGATTTGGCAATATAGTCAATCGTCTAGATCATATTTTGAAACTTACTATTCTCGAGTGTTATCCCCAAGGTGCTCTTATTAGTGATAAGGGACAGACTTACCTTCGACACGTTGTGACCGAGAGAGCGCTAGTCGAAGCTGGACTTGGCGGTCTTTCACTTGAGGGTATTTTAATTATTCATTATTCAATCTTGAACAAGTTTGTTCTTATACCAATGTTATTATTATTTTATATTAGTTGATGATGCCTTGGACACAGAGGCTGCTAAGAAGGGGATTAAGCCCACACGGAGAATGATCAATCAGGCTGTAAAGGAAGCAAGTCGTCTTCCTCCTAAGGTTCCCGCTTTCTTAGAGGAGTCTTCTGGAGGAAAGAAGAGGATCAAGGGTTCCGACGGTAACTGCAAGACTCCTTTTGAGCCGGCCTGGGGGATTTGTGGCCAAGACTCTATGATCGGGGGTCCAGAGCTCGTACTAAACTGGTCTAGGTGTGCTATCACTACTCCTAACCTGATCGAGTTTACCTCCCCGATAAGCTTCTGGAGGAGAATATGTTGGGAGCTCATTCCCTGTATAAGGTATTATAAATTAACTTAGCAAATTTGAAATTTTCTATTCTATTTTTGGGCTCTACTTAAGCTTACTCTAATTAGTTTAATTGGCTTCACTAACTCCTTAGTTCTTGCCCACTCTCTTTCAGGCCAATGATTACTTCAATGCCTTATCTCTCCAAGGGCGCAATCTGATGGGACAGAACATTGCCTTAGAGAAAGCTAAGAACAAGTGGGAGAGAGATTCCAATAAGTGATAGTCAGGGTGAATGGTTTCGAGCACATAAACACTACAAAAACGATGTAAAATTAAATTAAAACTAGAATAAAATCGAAACCATACGTATGATCCATGTGAAAATAGATATTTAATTCATAGTAAGAATAAAGAAGCTTTAAGAGTTCATTAATGGAGGATTAATGGAGTTCCAAACCTTGTTGAATCACCACGTATCCCGCTCTCGTGATCTACGGCCTACGGTATCCACACGAACGCTTTTCTTGAAGGATTGATGTGTACTAGCACCCAACAACTCCATCTCTACCTCTCTTCCTCTTTCTCCTTGAATGGCTAGGGTTTTGTAAACCATGTATCTATATATATAAATCAGCCCTCAAAGAGTTTATATAGAGAGAAGATTGAGTTTTCTAATTATAATGTAATTATAATTAATACTAATCTGAAATCCTAATTTAATATGTAATTAAGTCACTCTTAAATAATTAATAACTTATTTCAGAATTAGTTTAAGTAATTTCTCTATTTTATTCATTTAATTAATTAAATCATACTTAATTAATATCATAAATAAAAAAATTACTTATTCAATTTAAATTCATAATTTAAATCATTTCTCCTTCAAGTATTTTTTATGTGTGACCCTGTAGGATATTATTACGTTGGCAATAATTTTAATATCTCATATTAAAATTATAAACAATGAGCGGCATCCAGTAATATATCTTTGCTATCCAAGTAATAATAATTAAATTGGTGATTCGATTAAACCTTTCGTGAATAATGTACAATATAATTTAATCCCTTTAACCACATATTATATATTAAACTAGAGGCATGTAATGTGTCATCCTCATCATAGTATAATCCGTGTTTCCTTGATTAATGAGTAGACTATTGCATCAAATCAAAATTTGAGTGCGACCATGCATTTCATAGTCTAACTCATACAAGAGGCCAATAATATCACTCCTTAAATTAGGAGGGTTAAATGTTTTCTAGATCATTCATATTTCTCATACGATTCATAATATACCCGAAATACACTTTTATCATTACCCGGTCAAAGTTAACTTTTAATGTAATCAAATTACATTAATTCTCGTATAAAAATATAATGATTTCAAGTCTAAGGACCATTACATCATTATCACAATGAGAATTACTTATGACATAATAGACATGTAGAATCTCACATTGGGTCTGTCCAGCACCAAGTACATTTACATCTGCCTGTGTTTTTGACTTTAGTATCACTATACATATGATCAGTGAGATGTGTTCATCAGTCAACAAAAACGCCAGTCTTAATGCATTATTATTGTCCCTTAATAATAATAATACTTGACTAGGGACCTTTAGGAATATTGATACTATTTTGATAATCTCATTTCTAAGTCACGTACTTAGAGATATATATTTCACATCATATTTCAAGGAAATTTATTAATCTAACATTTATATCACAGTAAATTAAGACATAATAAATTATAAAGGGAATAATCGATATAACATAAACATTAATAATCCAACTTTCTTAAACTAAAATATTATAGTGTTTTATCTAGGGCACAAAGACTAACAAAGGGTTGTGCTGGCTGAGGACAGTAAAGCTGCGCTCCAAAAGCAGTATGATAATATTTCAAAGAGGAAGAAGATAGAGTGGGGGCGATGGTTAATATCTACTATTAGACAGATGATTTCCTTCAGCTGATGGATTAGCATGGTGATAAGATGCGTCTAGTGAACATGTCACTTGGATGGAATTCGGACATCACTAAGGTCCATGGTGTCTATCCCGATGTTTTTCAGCCATAAGAATTCCCTGGTCCTTGGGATTTATCTAACACTACTATAGCCGCTCAAGTGCTTAACTGAGGGCCTGTTGTGGCTCCTCAACACTCCGGCTCCAGTTTGAGCCGTTCTGGCTCCAAGGGGAAAGTGCCTGTTCGTGGAAAAGCCAAAGGGAAAGCTCCTGCTCGAGAAAGTCCTAATGGGAAGGCACCATCCAAAGGTCCCTTATATGGGAAGGTTCGCAAGCCCATTCAAGTAAAGAAGATTCATAATGAAGTTCCTCGTCTTCTTCTTCGGGGAGCTCTGATAGCGAGACCAGTGAAGATGAGGATAACAGAGAGGTCACCAAGATGGCGCAAAATGAGGATGAAGAAGAAATCTCCTCTGAGGAGTAACCTCCCAACCTTTCCTAGCCTTGATTGGCTCTTGTGGCTATGATTTAGAACTTATTTATTCATGCCATGTGTGGCCTTAAGATATTTTGAATTTGTTTCCTAATTATCCTTCGAGACTGACTTGCGATCCTTCGGGATCATCTATCGTTTATGCATTACTAGCTTGTTTATTTACTAGACTTTTATTTTTTATATTTTACCTTTCATTGCTTGCACTTATCCATTGCTCATACATAAATAATTGATAGACAAGATGATAAAAGAAACTTGCATGGATAGATAACATCCTGAAAAATGGGTTCAACCCTTACATAAAATATAAATAGTTTCATCAACTTTATTATTACGTGTACTACTAATAGAAACATAAGTTGCTTGTCCCAGACATGATAAACCCTTATGTTTGATGCACGCCAGGTTCGGAGGACCTCATCTCCGCCCAAAGTTTCCGACTTGTAGGATCGTCATCCTAGTGTCTTCTTGACCTTGTAAGGTCCTTCCAAATTTGAGGCCATCTTCCTTTTCTCGCCAACCCCTGATGCCTTGATTTTCCTCAAACCCATGTTGCCTTTTTGGAAAAACCTCTCTTTAACCCTCATATTGTAATAGAGGGAGTATCTGCGTTGATGTTCTGTATTACGGGCGTTGGCTTCATCTAGGACCTCGTCAATGAGGGTGAGGGTGAGCCTCATGCCTTCTTCATTGGTTTTTGGTTCATATGCTTCAACCCTCGGTGACCCGTGGATGATATCAAAGGGCATTACTGCCTCGGCTCTGTAGGACAACATGAATGAGGTAGCTTCAATTATAACTTTGTAAGTAGTACGATATGCCCAAAGTATACGTAGCAATTCGTCCACCCAAGTGTTTTTTGAGCATTCAAACCTCTTCTTGAGTCCATCATGGATGATTTGATTAGCAACTTCTGCTTGCCCATTTCTTTGGGGATGGGTAACTGAGGTGAATCGGAGTTCTATGTTGTTGTCGTTACAATAATCCTTGAATTCTTCATTGTCAAACTGTTGCCCATTATCCGTACCAATGATGTATGGGATTCCAAATGAACATATCACATTCTCCTAGAATAATTGAGAAATTTGCTTGGTGGTTGTCTTGGCCAGTGCCTTGGCCTCAATCCACTTAGTGAAGTAGTCAATGAAAACCATGATGAACTTCCTTTATCCCAATGTTATAGGAAAGGGACCTCGTATGTCCATTCCCCACATTACGAAGGGGATGGGGGAGCTAATGGATATAAGCCTCTTTAGGAGTTGTCGAACTATAGGAGTGTGCCTCTGCAATCTATCACACTTCTTCATATAAGCCTTTGCATCGGCTAACACTGTTGGCCAGTGGAACCCCAACCAGTTTATGTTATGAGCGAAGGCCTTCACTACTAGAATTTCGTCAATAGACATCGATTGTTCAACTGACCGATGTTAAAGATAGTTTAGACATCGAATAAATTTTAAGCGATGTTACTTCTTCTATTACACACCGGTTTACAAATTAATCATTGTCTATAGTTACCTTTCAAAAATGAGAAACGTTAGTTAGACATTTGCTTTTGATATAACCGATGTCTTCTTTTTAGACATCGGTTTGAGTCTCCAACCGTTGTCGATGGTTAACTTAAAAAAAACACGTAGAAATTTTCCCCCCTTATTTCCCAAATATCCCCTTAACCAAAAAAACCCGTTTCCCCCTTAGGACCAAATTCTTTTCCTGTCTCTCTCTCACTCTCACTCTCACTCTGCTCTCTCTCTCAGCTCACTCTAGTCTCTCTCTATTTTTTTTCTCTCTCTTTTTAATCTCTCTAGTTCTTTCTCTCTTTCTCTCTCTCCTTCTTCCATCTCTCTTGTTCTCTCTCTCTCTTACACATACACATACATACACACCATATCAGTTGATTGCAAGTACATAGGGTTTTAATAAAAACCCAAATTGAAGAACACCTTCAATTAATCAAAATCCATCTACAAGAAACCCTAATTTCTAAACAGGTTTGTTTGTTCAACTAGGTTTAATTTGTTCAATTAGGTTTGTTCATAATTTTCTATTTTTTTAGTTGTCTTAAATATGCATGTATATGTATCTACATAAATCTGTATTTTTTTAAACATAAATTAGGTTTGTGTTCTTGTGTACATATTAGTGATATTTGCATCATTTTTCTTTACTGGTTGATATCTTCCAATTTTTTTTCGTTTAAAGTCTTAAGTAATAGTATTAGTATTATATGTTTTTAAATTCGAATTTGTCCGCTTGCAGATTATCTCATCAAGTCTCGGAATTTGACAGTGCCTGTACATTTTACTTCAAGAAGGAGCTTAGAAATTCTTATTCGTTTGCTTTTTTTTATGATTACATCTGTCATATTTGCTTTGGGTTGTTATTTATGTATCAGATTAAGTATCACACCCCAACACAGACACTCTAAATAAAAGAGAACCATAATTATTACAAACTTATAAGTCCAAAGGACGATAATGATCTATTACAGCCCAACCAAAATGACAACAATCCCAAGATCTTTACAAGTTCAGAGTTTGGAACAGCCCTTCTAACTAATACCACGATTACATACTGGCGGATTCCGCCTAAACTATATATATTCTACCTGCGCCCTCAGATGATCTTCACCCTACCCAGCGATTGACTTATGGGCGGTCTGCTTGGTTCGAACCATGATTTCTAGCTGTAGAACCGGGTTAAACACAAGAAAATGAGCTACAACGCTCAGCAAGTACTAATCATTCTACTAAGCAAGACATTATCTCAAAATCACGAGCTCATAAATCAAGGGGGAATATGGATACTTGTGAGAATGACAATAAGAAACATGAAGTTATAATATGAAGACATGGTAAAATTATAGCAATTGAAACAGGGTATATGGAATCATGATATCGGGAAATATGCTATAGTATAAAGACATGGTAGAATTATAATAATCGAAACATGGCATACGCTGTCATGGCATCGGGCAATCATGTTATAATTATCAAATCATCAAAATCATTTTAGGAAGCTACGGATTACAGCCGTTGACCAGCCGCGAAGTAATCCCGAACCGCGATGGGTTCTCAAATATAATGGGATCCCTAGGCTATATGTGAGCCTATCAATAACGTGAAAAGGACTTGCATCTGGGTCCAATCTACTAAGATAAGAAAACATTTATTTTATTGATTTATAACATGGATGCCGGGGAAAGATTGGTTATCAACGTAATTGAATTAGATTCAAGGGAAGAACATTTGAAGGTAAAGTATAAATCAAGCTAAGAGTGATTGACGAAAGTATTGGAAATAATTATGGTCATGGGGTTGTTATAACTAAGAATTCATGGGAAATGTATGTATGTGCAACGATTATAAGAATAAAGAGGTAAGTAACTTGCCAACAATTATAAGCATAAGAAAGTAGTAACTTGCCAACAATATAAGCATAAGAAATTAGTAACTTGCCAACAATTTTAAGCATAAGAAATTAGTAACTTGCCTTCCAATAGTTCTAAGATTATTTGATCTTGACGGCACGAGTCTTCCCATTCGCTTCGGAACCTACACATTATATTAATCTCATTACTATTCACCCTTTATCGACTTATAAGCCTATAAGCTTCTAGACTAACCTTTACCCCTATTATAATTACGATTACACAAACTTATGATTACACATAAATTAATCGCATACAATTCAAGTAATCCACATAGTCACATAATCAGATAACAACATGGCATATACTACTAGTTATTTATACTACAATGTCATCTAAACACCTAAGCACATAAGAAAGTCATAAGAACTATTATTGACCTTAAATTAACCCTAAAGATGATGTGCAACACTCAGCCTCTTCACTTCTAAGTCCCAAACTCAACAAATACCACTAAAGCTTCCTAATGCCACTCGAAAGGGTGCTCTCGGGTTTCTTGGTAGAAATGGGGTGTCTCCACCCTGGGCCTTCATTCCAAATCATTTCCTACAGGTTGTTAGGACTCTAAACTAAATTCTAAAGTTGGTGAGACACAAAGGCCTCACTCCTAAAGGTTTACGAAGGTCAAGACTCTCACCGAATTCCCTGTGAGCAATAGTTTGCACCTCCTGTGCTCTTTATCCGATATCCGAATTACTACTCGAGGAATTCTAACAAAACCATTTCTCATGGATACTTAAGACCTAAACCTAACTCTCAGACTTGGTTTCAGGCCAAGGCCTCACCTAGGCCTCTCTAGGCTTTTGTCCAAAGTTGACTCTTGTCCAGCCTCCCTCGAATTCACTCTACCCTGTTTTCACTCACATAAAACTCACTTCTCATTTAATTTTTAATTATTAAGGTTTATTAAGCTTCCTAGGGATGCATTATACTTATTTAAGTCAAGGCCCCGTGAAGCTCTATCCTAAGGCATGATTATAATCGACCAAAGTTCAAGTCTACCCAGCCCTGCCCTGAGTTGCTCTCGGTTATGGGGGTGTGCACCTACCTAAATGCAAGTTTCTTGTTGAAGTAAGGCTAATGGACTCAAGTATAACTCAAGTCCTAACTCCAGTAAACTTGGGCCTAGCAAGGCTTCACCAAAACTCACCTAAAACAGCCTATACTTAGGGATAAAAATTCTGCTACAAAGTGCCTAGTGTACCTCCTTCCACCTTAACTCCCAAATCAACACCAAAACCAACATGCAAGCCCATAAATCTATCCTACATTGTACACAACCCTACTATCTATCATTCTATGGAAAAATACGAGCATAAATTTAGCCATAATAGTCATTTACCGAGGTAAAAACAGAGAGCATAGCAGAGGAGATTTTACATGTGAATTTCTAAGCAAATTTTTGAACCAAAAACACACGGTAACAACTTGATGGCTACAATATTTAATCATAACTCATTAAGGCACATAACATACTAGCATTTTAGAGAATAAATCATGGCATGTATTGCACAAAAACTCAAATTCAAGTCACATAACACATTTTTTTGAAATATCACTTATACTACGACACGCAAGCATTAACTTCAACTTTAAGTGTAAAAATTATAGAATGCAAGGATAGAAACTTTGTAAAAACAAATTTTAAAAGATCATAGGTTCTTTTAAAGTCACATGAAAAGCTTCTTTCTTTTTGAAAACAAACAAAACTATCACACAAATAATAAAAATCCATTCGGCTCCTTGGAGTCATTGCCGAATGCTTGAGGCCAAGATCATGGCTTGAAAGTAGAAGCATAACACTTCATAAAGACCATCTCTTGCTCAAGTATTATAAGCCACATTTAGTTCAACTATATATTCACAAGAATCAAAGTTAAAACCTTGGATTTAACTACATGTAACTAAGAAAACTCACTTTAAATGATGAGATAGAACCAAGTGAAATTGTCCTTTGCTTAGAGGGGTTGAATGATGAAAGAGGATGAAGAAATGTAAAAGAAAAAAAAATGAGAGGAGAGGGGGTTGAAGGCGCGGCCGGGAGATAGGGAAAGAGAGGGAAGAGAGTGAAGTGATGGTGGAAAAGAAATGATGTGAGTGGAGTGTATAAATTTGTTTTTGTCTCACTAAAATGGTAGTGGAGTTTGAACTTACTCTTTTTTTCTTGATCCACTAATAGTCAAATATTGCATGCAAGGTTTTATTAGTCTTTTGCTTGGTCAAAAGGAGTTAGTGGGGAGTGAAAAGACAGTCCTACCCTTGGTCTCTATTTGAGTGGAAATTGCATGCAAGGGTTTGTGTGTAATTCAATAACTAATAAAAGTATAATTTAAATAATGATTTTTAGTAATTAAAATACAAATCCATAAATTACCAAATAAATACCATAAATACTATAAGATTTTAGAAATTTAATAAAATTGTTTTAAAAAAAATTTGAACAAAATTTTATATTAAAATAATTTTGCACATATTATTATACTAACAAATAAATCATGAAAATTACACTCAACACATTATAAATTACACAAATAATTGCATGTAAATTGATTATATTCCATAATACTAAAATAAAAATTTATCGCCTAATCGCAACTAATCAAATATTTCTAACTTGAAAGAAATCTCTATTATTTACTAATCGTGTAGCGAAAATCTTACTCGCGTACGGAATTTACACTCTTAAAATATTCCGGCAACACTCGCAATGCCAAACGACAAAATTATACACAATATATAACGATTTTGCATAATCGGCCTTATAACACAGAATATTTAGGAATATATATCGCACTTATAAAAATAACTCCAATATTTACCGGTTGTCACATCCTCTCCCCTTATAGGATTTTGTCCTTAGAATCTAGGAGAATAATTGAGGATAATGATTTTTAATTTCAGATTCTAATTCCCACGTTGCTTCTTCGACATTAGTATTCCTCCATAATACTTTCACCAAACTTACTGATTTATTTCTAAGAATTTTCTCTTGTCGATCCAGTATCTGTACAGGTTGTTCTTCATACGATAAATCAGCCTGAATTTCCACTGGTTCAATTGCTATCACATGGTTGGCGTCTGGATTATACTTCTTCAATAATGAAACATGAAATACATTATGCACGTGCTGATATTGTGGTGGTAAGGCTAACTCATAAGCAACTTTCCCTACTTGGTTCAAGATTTCAAAAGGTCCAATATATCTTGGTGCTAACTTCCCTTTCTTACTGAATCGGGTCAAACCCTTCCATGGTGATACTTTAAGTAATACAACTTCCCCAATTTCACATTTCACATCTTTCCGGGCAGGGTCCGCATACTTCCTTTTTCTATCCTGAGCAACAATGAGTCTTTTCTTGATCACAGTGATAGTATCCTTCATTTGCTGAATCAATTCAGATCCATAAATCTTTCCTTCTCCAACTTCATCCCACCTCGTCGGTGTTCTACACCTTCATCCATATATTGCTTCATATGGTGGCATGTCAATACTGGAATGGTAGTTATTATTATACGAGAATTCTACGAGTGGTAGATGATCGTCCCAACTTCGTAACATATCTTCAATAGTTTGGATTATTCATTCGCTTTGGCCATCGGTTTGTGGATGATATGTCGTACTCATGTCTAATTTCGTTCCAAGATTTTCTTGAAATTGCCTCTGGAATCTCGAGTTAAATCGCGGGGCTCGATCCGAAACTATTGATATAAGTACACTACGGCGTAACACAATTTCGCGTACATACATATGAACTAGTCTGTCTAACGAAGACTTCTCATTGATTGGAAGAAAATGAGCCGATTTCGTAAGGCGGTCAACTATCACCCAAATCGCGTCGTGTCCAGAACGTGTTCACGGAAACCCACTACAAAATCCATGGAAATATTTTCCCACTTCCATTCTGGAATCTTTAATGGTCGGAAAAAACTACTTGGCCTATGATGTTCTGCTTACACTCTTTGGCACATGTCGCATTTTGAAATCCACTCCACAATCTCCCTTTTCATGTTTGGCCACCAAAAACTCTTTTTCAAATCATGGTACATTTTGGTACTTCACGGGTCAATCGAAAATCTTGAGTTGTGTGCTTCTTTAAAAATATCATTCTTCAATTCAGTCACATTTGGGATCCAAATTCTTGTTAAAAATTGCAACACACCTTGTTCGTCTTTTTGGGTACATATCTCTTCTCCTGTCAACTAATTATTCTCTTGAGTCATTACTTAATCTTGGCATTTCTTTATCCTTTCTAGTAGTGTCAGTTGAAAAGTAATGGCATAACCAATTTCTTCAGCTCTTCCATGATCACAAAGCTCTAATTGCAATTTTTCAACTTCATCAAATAATTCCTTCGGTATTGTTATCATATTTAACCTTTTCTTTCTACTCAAAGTGTCTACTACTACGTTAGCCTTTCCCGGATGATACTGTATCGAACAATCGTAGTCTTTGATCAATTCCAACCATCGTTGTTGTCTCATATTCAGCTCCTTCTGAGTAAAGAGGTACTTCAGACTCTTATGATCTGTGTATATCTCAAACTTTTCCCCATATAAGTAGTGTCTCCATAGCTTCAAGACAAACACTATCGCAGCTAACTCTAAGTCGTGAGTCAGGTACTTCTGTTCATGTGGTTTAACTTGTCTTGAAGCATATGCTATCACTTTCCCGTGTTGCATCAATACGCATCCAAGTCCTTTGTAAGAGGCATCACTATATGTCACAAAATCTCTCTTGTCATCTGGTAATGCTAAAACCGGAGCAGTTACCAATCTTTGCTTTAACACTTGAAAACTATTTTCGCACTTCTCCATCCATTAAAACTTTTCATTCTTCCTTTTCAATTTGGTCAGGGGTACGGCAATCTTCGAAAAATCCTTTACAAATCTCCTGTAATATCCTGCTAGTCCTATAAAACTTCTCACTTCCGTTGGCGTCTTCGGTCTCTCCCAATTCATTACCTCTTCGATCTTTTCAAGATCTACTCTAATTCCTTCACTTCCAACAATGTGTCCTAGAAATCTTACTTCAACTAACCAAAACTCACACTTCGATAACTTGGCATACAATCTATCCTTCCATAGTACTTTTAAGACTATTCTTAGATGTTCTGCGTGATCAGCTTCTGTCTTTGAATATACCAGAATATCATCAATTAAAAGTATGACAAAATTGTCCAAATACTCCTTGAATACTCGATTCATTAAATCCATGAAAGCAGCTGGTGCATTCGTCAACCCGCCATAACGAGAAACTCGTAATGTCCATATGTAGTTCGAAAAACTATTTTCGGTATGTCTTCAGACTTAATCTTTAATTGGTGGTGACCCGATCTCAGATCAATCTTCGAAAAATAAGAGGCTCCCTTGAGTTGGTCAAACAGATCATCAATTCTAGGCAAAGGGTATCTATTCTTAATCATCAACTTGTTCAATTCTCGATAATCTATACAATTTCGCTTGCTTCCATCATTCTTCTTCATAAACAACACTGGCGCGCCCCACGGTGAAACACTTGGTCCTATAAATCCCTTGTCTAGTAATTCTTGTATTTGCTTTGCTAATTCCTTCATCTCCGTTGGTGTCATCCTATATGGAGCTTTAGAAACGGGTTTGGTGTCGGGTGCAAGATCTACTGTAAACTCAATTTGTCTGTCCGGGGGTAAGCCAGGAAGTTCTCCAGGAAAAACTTCCAGAAAATCTCTTACCACTGGAATGTCTTCTGGATTTGAAACTTCTCTACCTTTATCAACTATATACACCAAATACGCCTCATATCCTTTTTGAATTAACTTCTTTGCTTGCATCGAGGTGAGAAATGTCTGAGTTTGCTTTTGGTCCTTGAACGTTACTTTCTTACCTTGAGGTGAACTTAATACTACTCTTTTATCCTTACAGTCTATTTGAGCACTGAAACTTGTTAGCCAATCCATTCCTAAGATCACGTCGAATTCGCTTAATTGGAAAAGAATAAGGTTCGCAACAAAAACGTGTCCGACTATCTCTATTGAACAATGAGGGCAAACACGATTTACAGATACTCTATCTTGATTAGTTAAGATAATGAATAAGGGTTCATGTATCAATTGGGTTTCACAATTCAACTTATCAACAAAAGATTTCGAAATAAATGATCCGGTGGCTCCCGAATTAATCAATACTTTAGCACTAGTAGCATTCACAGAAAGCGTACCTGACACCACATCAGAACTTTGAATTTACGAGTTGCCGGAGTTCTTTGTTTTCTTGATCGGTTTCTGGGTTGTGGTGGTGACATATGATTGTTTGAATCGTTATTGCTTTGTTGTGTTGATTGTAATTGAATTCAGGACTGCTTTGGACTGAAATCGCTGTGAATCGAGTCCGTTTCTGGGAAATTCAAGTTGCCGGATTATTTTCCGTCAACCGGAATCTGGTAATCCCCAGAAACCGGTGAGGATTCCGGTCGTGTTCTTATGAACCCGTTAGGGTTCTTGCCGACCCAGCTATGACCCAGTCTCTTGACCCGGGTTCAATCTGTTTTCCCAAACTGCAAATCAAAAAAAAATCTGTATCTGTGTTTTCTTTTATAATTTATTTTAAAAATCATTTTCTTATTTTTAAAAATCATTTATTTTATATGTAAAAATTATTTACTTATTATTTTTAATTCTAAAAATTATTTTCTTAATTATTTTAAATTCCTAAAATTATTTTCTTTAATTATTTTCAAAAATACAATTTGATTTAATTATTTATAATTTATTTTAGTTAATTATTTATGAATTTAATTAATTGATTAAAAATCAATTAATCAATTAATTTTATTTATAAATAGTTAAATAAATGTAAATTATTTATAATTAATTCAAATAATTTCTAAAAATTATTTTTAGGTTTTTAAAAATTACATTTTGGTATTTAAAAATCAATTAATATTATTATTAATTGATTTATTTCCATTTATTTCTTGTTTTATTCATAATAATTAAATCGTTCATCCGTTTAATACGAAACGAACGCGTACAGGCTTAGAAAAATATTGCGCTTCTAATAAAAATACTTTTGAGATCTAATTTCTTTTGTATTGCAATGTCATTTGATTTGTGTATCAGTTTGAGTCGGTATTTGATCGATAAATGCTAATATTGACCTGATTTTAATTTTGAATGCCCTAGGACCTATCTTTTAATGATCTGACTTATGTGTTACATGAAATACGTAATTATGTGTTATACGAATACCATGACTGCGTGCTATATGATATGCATGCTATATGTTTACAGTTTTAAAATGCCATGCTTAGTTATAAACGATCGGGTAGATGTCAAGACGTATAGTTACGTCGATTGAGTTTGGTTTTGTCAATTAAGATAGTCCTTTTGTTTATAGAATCGAGTAGCAAGGAGCGCAATCAAGTGTTAGATGGAGATAGTAGCCAGCAGTTATAAGCACAGTTATAGTAAGAAGTTGTCGAGCATATCAGGCAAGTACCCTAACTTCACTTATTGTTCAAGTGACGTTTATTTTGAATCTTATTATGCAAATATTTATATCTTCACATACCATTCAAGTGGTATTGACTCTGAATTTATCCTTTCAATTTCTCTACTATTCTAAGTTCAGAATAGTTAAATATTTTTACATTCCGCTATAACTTACTCTATACAATGAAGCTTTGAATTGAGACTAGCGAATAACTAATTGTTCTGGTTATTTCGCCATTGGTTGTTGAGAAAACTCCGGAACATGAGAAATAGGGAGTTATGTGGTTAAGGATGTGATTTGATTCGACTCCTTTGACGGAAAATGGTTTTATGGGTTGGATGGTTGCGTAAGAGAACGTGGCGGCGGTCTAGTGTGAGCTATGTGTTATACAGGATATAACACCTTGCTAGGCCGATATGTGCCTTGGGTACCTTTTGTTTAGTTGGATATGCTTCGACATACCGGTGTTGCTCCGCGGCTGATCACCGACGGCAACACACCGTCGTTCGAGGATTCCAATCCCAAAACAAAATATATTGCAAATGTTGTTTGTTATCAAATATATATCTATCAGTTTTGATACTATTTAAGTGTTGTGGTTTAGTTTTGTTCATCAAATATATTGTCATTATTGTTCTAAATCATAAGCTATTTACTGCTTGTTGAGCATATCTTTCGCTCATACTTGTTTCATATCCTGATTCTTTCAGCTAGGCCAGGGCAAGCTTAAGTTCCGGGTCTGACTAGAGGTTGTGTGCTTGTAGATAGTTTGGTGTGTTTTCCAGGTAGACAGTTTGGGACGCTTAGCTAGTCTAAAGGTTTGTAATAAAAGTTGAATAAATTATAAAACTAATTAGACTTATGGTTTGTAATAACAGTTGGTTTGTAATAGTGCCTGTTCCATACTATAGCCTGTGATCGATCCAGTACAGGTAAAAAGGGGTCATCTTTTTTATATTATTTCGCAGTGATTATTTTTATTTTGGTTTATTGGCGAGTGACCCCCAAATCTAGACCCCGGGTTTGGAGTGCGTCACAAGTTGCATCAATTGGTTATTACCCACACCTTTACATTCTCGTGACACATGTCCTGGTTTCCCCTACTTATAACACGTGATGTTGGCCTTCTGATTCTTACACTCATGAGCATAATGGCCCTTCGTATGACACTTGAAACAAACTATATTCACCTTATTGCAGATTCCCGTATGTCGCCTATTACAAATCTTACATTCTGAAACTGATCCTTGCGGGGGATTCTCTCCACTGGTTGATTGAGATCTTGTTTCTTGTGACTTATTCCCAAATTCTTTCTTTTTAAAGTTTCCGGGTCCACTCTAAGGTTTAAACCCTTGATTAGTCCTCTTATTCTAGCCCTTGTAACTTGAGCCTTCTTCTCCTGTTTCAATTCTTCTCTTCTTGTTTCCTTTCTCCTTTTGATTTTGCTCACTCTCGCCTTCGATTACCATCGCCTTCTGAACCACTTAAGCATAAGTGGTCAACTCAAAAGTTGCCACATGACTCCTTAACCAAGGCTTCAGTCCCTGTTGGAACCTTTTTGCCTTTTTCTCGTCAGAATCAACATACTCTCCCACAAACCTAGAAAGTTCTATAAACTTCTTTTCATATTCACCGACCGTCATGTTGTATTGCTTTAACTAAAAGAATTTCATCTCCATTTGTGTTTGCATATAGCGAGGAAAATACTTATCCAAGAAGATTCTCTTAAACCTATCCTATGTAATAACTTCAGCAGCTTCTAAAGCTTTTCCCGACTCCCACCAATAGTTTGATAAACCTTTAAGAAAATAAGTGGCATACTCCACCTTCTGGTTATCTCCAAAATTTGTTAAGGCAAAGGCCTTTTCTATTTCCTTAAGCCACACATGAGCTTCTACCGAGTCTTGTGTTCCTTTGAATTTTGGGGGTTTTACAGATTGAAATGTTTTGAAAGTAGTGACACCTTCTGGGGGTGGTTGAGGGGGTTGCATCTGTTGAAGAAGTAGTTGTTGTTGGGCTATGGTAGCAGTTTGTTAGCGTACCAACTCCACAAGTTATGCTATATCAGGGTTTTGGTTTTCTCCGTCATTTTCTTGGTTATTTGTAGGTCTTCCTCGGGCTCTTCTAAGTGCCATTTTCAGAAATAAGAGTTATACAGTTTGAGTGATACAAAATTAGGGTATTATTTTGCTATCATCATGGTATACAGTTTTCAAACAATAAAGGAGATGCCTGGTGATAAGAAAGAAATTTTAAAGGAGCAATTATAGGAATAAAAGAAAGTGCATAACTGAATTTAACATGGTTCGAGTCGAAAGGTACGAATCACAAGGTTTAAATATGAATACAGATCCGAATTAAAAGAGTACGAGAGTCTAGAAATGGAAACAAATGACATGGTAATAAAAGGAATAGCCTAATCCAAGCAACTAAAGGTCAAGTCTTCTAAAGCTCATCCTAAGCCTCCTCCTCGGACACCTCCTCACGAGTTCTCGCAATGTTTGAGGTAGTGTCCTCACGTAGCATCTTGACCACACTCCCAAGCTCATCCACTATCGTCTGTACAGTAATCCGACTGGTCCGGTCGCGGTGCACGGGCATCTCCTCCAATCTTGATGTGGCCGCCTGGATCAATGATTCGAGCCTCAAAATTTTTTCCCCTTAGGTCCATTACCCATCACTCGCTTACTGGCATAAAGCTCCTCAAGACATTCCATCAGCCTGATATACTTTCCTTAGAGAAAGTCATGATGCATTCTTAAGTCAGCATAGACAGAAAAAGCAATTGTGTCGCTCGGCAGAATCGAAGATGATGAATGCGCACGTTGCTGTCAAGCAATATATAAAGGTTAGATACAATTTATTCGAATGTCACGTATTAGCACTCCCGATAATAATAATATATATGCTCATACTTCCTATGGTCCTAATTGGGCTGTCCAGGGACTCTAAACCTAGGCTCTGATACCAAAAATTGTCACACCCCAACACATACACTCTAAATTAATGATCTATTACAGCCCAACCAAAATAACAACAATCTCAAGATCTTTACAAGTTCAAAGTTTGGAACAACCCTTCTAACTAATACCATGATTACATACTGGCGGATTCCGCCTAAACTATATATATTCTACTACCTACGCCCTCAGATGATCTTCACACTGCCTAGTGGTTGACTTGTGGGCGGTCTGCTTGGTACGAACCATGATTTCTAGCTGTAGAACAGGGTTAAACACAAGAAAATGAGCTACAACGCTCAGCAAGTACTAATCATTCTACTAAGCAAAACATTATCTCAAAATCACGAGTTCATAAATCAAGGGGGAATATGGATACTTGTGAGAATGACAATAAGAAACATGAAGTTATAATATGAAGTCATGGTAAAATTATAGCAATTGAAATAAGGTATATGGAATCAAGATATCGGGCAATATGCTATATTATAAAGACATGGTAGAATCATAATAATCGAAACATGCCATACGGTATCATGGCATCGGGCAATCATGTTATAATTATCAAATCATCAAAATCATTTTAGGACGCTATAGATTACAGTCGGTGATCAGCCGCGAAGTAATCCTGAACCGCGCTGGGTTCTCAAATATAATGGGATCCCTAGGCTATATGTGAGCCTATCAATAACATGAAAAGGACTTGCATCTGGGTCTAATCCACTAAGATAAGAAAATATTTATTTTATTGATTTATAATATGGATGTCGGGGAAATATTGGTTATCAACGTAATTGAATTAGATTCAAGGGAAGAACATTTGAAGGTAAAGTATAAATCAAGCTAATAGTGATTAACGAAAGTATTGAAAATAATTATGGTCATGGGGTTGTTATAACTAAGCATTCATGGGAAAAGTATGTATGTGCAACGATTATAAGAATAAAGAAGTAAGTAACTTGCCAACAATTATAAGCATAAGAAAGTAGTAACTTGCCAACAATTATAAGCATAAGAAATTAGTAACTTGCCAATAATTTTAAGCATAAGAAATTAGTAACTTGCCTTCCAATAGTTCTAAGATTATTCGATCTTGACGGTACGAGTCTTCCCCTTCGCTTCGGAACCTACACATTATATTAATCTCATTACTATTCACCCTTTATCGACTTATAAGCCTATAAGCTTCTAGACTAACCTTTACCCCTATTATAATTACGATTACACAAACTTATGATTACACATAACTTAATCGCATACAATTCAAGTAATCCACATAGTCACATAACCACATAACGGCATGGCATATACTACTAGTTATTTATACTATTATGTCATCTAAACACCTAAGCACATAAGCAAGTAACACATAAGAACTATTATTGACCTTAAAGTAACCCTAAAAATGATGTGCAACACTCAGACTCTTCACTTCTAAGTCCAAACTCAACAAATACCACTAAAGCTTCCTAATGCCACTCGAAAGGGTGCTCTCAGGTTTCTTGGTGGAAATGGGGTGTCTCCACCTTGGGCCTTCACTCCAAATCATTTCATACAGGTTGTTAGGACTCTAAACTAACTTCTAAAGTTGGTGAGACTCAAAGGCCTCACTCCTAAAGGTTTCGAAGGTCAAGACTCTCATCGAAGTCCCCTGCGAGCAACAGTTTGCACGTCTTGTGCTCTTTAGCCGATATCTCAACATCTACTCGGGGAATTTTAACAAAACCAATTCCCGTGGATTCTTAAAACCTAAACCTAACTCTCAGACTTGGTTTCAGGCCAAGGCCTGACCTAGGCCTCTCTAGGATTTTGTCCAGAGTTGACTCTTGTCCATCCTCCCTCGAATTCACTCTGCCCTGTTTTCACTCACATAAAATGTTAGGCGACACAACACTATAGAAGGGGGTTGAATATAGTGTTTATACAATCAAATCCATTTAGAACACAAGTATGTAACATTAATAAAGTTTATTCAATATAATAAGCTCTGTTACAAATTAGGTTAAACTTCTCTCTCAGTGATGAACAATATCACTAAGAGCTGCTAGGTTACATTGAATAATCTTCTCGTGAATGATAACACATATAGTGTAAACCCTAAGCTGTATTTATATAGTACACAGTTACAAGATATCTTCTAATTGATATGGAATATAATTATGTCTCCTAAAATATATTAATAAGATATTATCTTCTATAAGTCTTCTAGTCGTCCAACTCTTCATGCATATTTTCTATTATTTTAGTCTAGATCCTCTCTTGTAAATCAGCCACATTCCTTATCTGAAGTACCTGCACTTAAGTCCTGATATAAATCCTGAAGGCCTTAAGTTCTGATATAAGTTCTCACTTCAGTAAGTTCTGATTTCCAGTAAGTCCTGATAAGTCCTGATATTAAGTTCTGAAACTAAACACAACATATTAGACATGACATCACAAATATATCTAACAATCTCCCCCAACTTGTAAATTATGAAAAATATACAAGTTAATAGATTTGATGATGTCAAAAACATTTAAGTACAAATGTAATGAGAGTTTTTTTAGATAACTAACTACAACTTACAGTACATGTAGCTTTACCAATATCACTGGATCAATCTGAATCCAAAGTGATTCCTTGTAAAGTCTTTTACCAGCTTGTCTTCAGCTTTTCTCATAACTTCAACTAACTGTGCTTTGACTTGCATCAGTTCTTCATCTTTATTATCACCAATTTGATAAATGGTTGTTCTGAGTGCTGAAATAGATGTTCTTTCAAGACCATCTCCAAGTCTGATAACTCTAGGATGTGAAGAGTCTTCATTGTAGCATAGATACTTTCCTTTCAGAATATTTCCACCTTAGCAGAGTTCTTCCTCATAGGAATTTCTCTTCCATCATCTTCAGTTATTTTTAGAATGTACTGAGAAGCCTTTGTACCAGAGATTCTGAGAAGATCTCTTATAGCCTTTAAAATATATTCTGACCATCTTCTTGTAACATCGGATTTTACTTCCAGAAGGTAGTAAATATGTTGAAGCTATTTGACAGACTTCTTTAGCACATCGGTATTAGCTAGTCTGTAAGTTCTGCCATCATTGAGAAATAAGATCAATTTCTCATTTAGATCATCTTTATCATGAGCATCCATCATAATTTGAGCAGACAACACTTTACCAAGGTGCTTTTATTTGATTTGTTCATATGGTTTGTCTGTCAACATGAAAGGATCTCTGAGAGTAACTTCTACTCCTGTTTGTATCTTTTCTTCATCAGAACCTAATCCAGCTCTATCTCTAGGTTGCTTGTGAAAGAGATATGTCCTAAGTCCAATCATGTATGAGGATTTAGGAATAACTTTTATATAATCTGTTTTGATTTCATTGATATTAATAAAAGACTTTTTTTGTTTTTATTGCGGGCTCTATCTATTTAAATGTTTAAATAAGATATACCACAGTTTAGAGTAAAGCTTTTTATGGATTGTGATGAGATCATAATAATGAGACCTAAAAGATGATAACTTTAAACTTAAATAGTTCCTGGTCATAGGATTACTAACTGGTAATTAATAATCCGCAAAGATCGGTACATACTATGCTTGCTTCATTATGAAGGATGTCTGTTCTCATAGACATTTGTGTGGTGACACTATAGCTAGTATGTAGGTGTTTATTATAGAATAAGTTCACTGAACATGACTCACACAGCTGAACAACTGATGGAGTTCACTCACGTGTCAGCAGTTGTTCACATAGTGATAGTTGCACAAGTATCCTTACACTTGAGGTCATCATAGTCATCTTGTGTACACTGAACTATGCTTTGGTTTAGTTCTTAGTCTCAAGGGACAATTATAAGGGCTCTATTGGGTATAGAAATTTGTACACGAAGATAGTGTATGATCAATAAAGGATCTACCCCTTCCAGTGAAGGAAGAGAATGTTCAATGCTGATCCACTTATGTTAGTTCAGGAATCTCTGGCCAGAGTGAATGAAATTAGAAATGAGTTTCTAATTTACATTAAATAAAACTAAGCATAGTGAATGGGAAAGCAAGTGATTAAATAAGAGAGGCTTGACACAAGTTCCATGCCTTATATTTAATCATGACATTGCAGGGTAGAAGGACTTAATTGTACGGTAACTACTCACTGAATATGTTCTTGATATTCTAAGCAGTGAATTCGTATTATCCGGATAGTCGCGATATGCTGAGAAATATCCCTCACGATGTAGAATAAATATGATTAATTAATTAATCATATTTAATGAATTAGAGAATTTATATAAATAATGATAAAATAGTTTTATTATTATTTATTTCTACTATCGGCTTAATATTGAACCTACAGGGTCACACCATAAAAGAGAATGATTTAATAGTGGAGGAATTAATTAATAATGGCTGATAATTATTTATTTATGAAATAAATAATTAATTGGCAAATTTAATAATTGATTAAATGAGATTTAATTGATTATAAATTAATTAAGAAAAGGTTCTTAATATTATTAATTAAGAATTTAATTTTGGGAAATTAAATCAAGAGAGAGAATTATTTCTAAAGTGTTTAGAAAAAGGGTTAATAATAATAATATTTTATGGGAAAATTTTCAACTGAAAATTTTGCCTATAAATATACTATTATAAACCCTATTTTTGCCTCAACCTAAAAATTTTACAAAACCCTAATTCTCTCCACCTCCTCCTTCTCCATTACATCATTTTCTTGGTGGATACCGGTGTAGTGCTTCACACTTGAGTAGCAGCTGCTAAAGATCTCCGCTCGTGGTTCTTGGATCACTATTAAAGACCTCCATCTTTCTATTAATGTAAAGCTTCTTAAGATAAACATACTGAACTATGAATTAAATATTATTTTTCGCATGGATCCTACGGAGGGTTTCGGTTTTTCTTAAGATTTAAATTTACGTTTTCGTTGCGTTTATGTGCTAAAAACCCTACAATGGCATCAGAGCTACTTGCGAAAAGTTTTTAATTCGTTTATGTGTTTAACTGTTTTCGATATATGAGCATGTACGTGATTCGCCATGATTTGATGCTTATATAATATGCTTATATATGTATGGTTTTGAATATATGATATTCATGTGAGTTGTATAATCATAAGATGATTATGTAATCTGTATATATACTGATATATACATGATTTATGTTTGCTCTAATTATGAGAATCATATTAGATGCGGATTCTGAATTGGCTGCTGCAGATTTGCTGAAATCTGGGTCTGGTGTCCGATTTACGCAAACGAATACCCTATTTCATAGGTAAACGAGCGTCTGAACAAAAATGATAGCTAAAGCTATCAACGACTCGTCTGTAAGGCATTTGACGTGTTTGACGTCGTTTACTGCCCGTAAACAGTGATACTTGTTTTTAGACAATCTAGTATAGTGAAATTGTTTCATGACCTTAATATAAATATTATGAATACGATCATGAGATTCTTGTGTTTATGAAACACGTAATTGAATATAAATTTTCAATATTGAGAGAAAGGATGATTCTGTCAACAACAGATTTCTATCTGTAAGAAAGGGTTATTAAGTGACGCCTCTTGACAATGCTCCACCCGATCTGGGAAATATCTGATTATCGATTATTGATTTGAAATATTTAATTTAAAAGGAAGAATCTCTTTATAATATGATTATGATTGTAACGTAATATAATCCCTCTAAAATTAAATAATATCAAGTAGTAATTGGCCAATGACACAACGGGCTTGTGTCGGTCAAAGCTTTCCAACATGGCAGAAAGTAGTTCTTATTTTTGAATCATTGTCGTTTCGTGCTACAGCCGAGGGCTTTGATTTCGAAATAAGAAATACTTGTCTATTACATAGAGATGTGTACATTGAATTGGAATCTAAAGGTCGTTACGTGCCACAGCCGTGGGCCGTTGGAGACTGATTCAATTGTACAAAATGTTGGGTTAGACTTGACTTAGAATATTGAGTTTGTCGTGCCACAGCCGTGACTTAATTATTCAATAGGCTAAAGTTATATTAGGGAATAACATAAGATGTTATTGACAAGAGTTGTCTGCCTATTGAACATCACATGACGTTTCGTGCCACAGCCGAGGTTGTGTGATGGAATGTAGGATCCTTATTCCCACTAGCATTATGAATGCTTAATTTTGACTTAGGGGGTTGAATAAATTAGATAAACTAGTGGGAAACACTGATGAATAAAAACCCGATTCATATAGTGTTTTGAAATGAAATTGAATATTTTCTAAGTGTTGTTATGTGTTTATCATTTACAGATTTACTATATTCGTCATGTCTTCTACACTATCACTCCGGAGCATACTAGATGCTCACAAGTTGACTGGTCCTAATTTAGCTGTTTGTTTTCACTGTAACAAGTTGGGGCACTGGAAGAGGAACTGCAAGGTTTACCTTGCAGAATTGAAGAAGAAGAAGGGTAGTAAGACTACCACTTCTGATTCAGGCATGTTCATGGTCGAAGTTAATATGTCACTAGGTCAACTTTCTACTTGGGTATTAGATACCGCTTGTGGTTCTCATATTTGCAATTCATTGCAAGGACTAAAGGGAAGTAGGACTCTTGAAAAAGATGAGGTGATTCTACGTATGGGCAATGAAGCAAGGGTTGCAGCCATATCTGTAGGATCATTTAGTTTACATATGCCTACGGGCAAGACTATTATTCTGAATAATTGTTATTACGTTCCCTCTATTGTGAGGAATATTGTTTCTATTCCTATGTTGGATTTGGATGGTTTTTCATTTATTATTAAGAATAATGAATGTTCTATCCTTAGAGATAATGTTCTTTATGGACGTGGTATTATAAATAATGGTCTGTATGTATGTGACGTAGAGCATGATTTACTTCAGATTGAACAAACTAATAAAAGAAAATGAGATGATGAAAATCTGACCTATTTATGGCACTGTAGGTTATGTCATATTAGTGAAAATAGACTGCGGACATTGCATAAGGAAAGGTTACTTGACCCCTTTGATTTTGAATCATATCCTACATGCGAGTCTTGTCTATTGGGTAAAATGACCAAATCTCCATTTAGTGGACATGGAGAAAGGGCTGCAGATTTGCTAGGATTGGTACACACAGATGTATGTGGACCAATGTCTATGCAAGCCATGGGTGGATTTTCATACTTCATTACTTTCATAGATGATCGATCTAGATTCAGATATGTGTATTTGATGAAACACAAGTCTGAAGCCTTTGAAAAGTTCAAAGAATATAAGTATGAAGTGGAGAAATAATCCAAACATAGTATTATAACTCTTCGATCAGATCGAGGTGGTGAATACTTGAATGGAGAGTTTCTAGATTATCTCAAAGAAAATGGTATAGTCTCCCAGTGGAATCCTCCATATACTCCATAGTTGAATGGGGTATCTGAAAGGAGAAATCGAACTTTGTTAGACATGGTTCGGTCCATGATGAGCTATGCGAATCTTTCAGTATTCCTATGGGGTTATGCATTGGAAACCTCAGCATATTTACTGAATAAGGTGCCTTCCAAATCTGTTCCTCAAACACCATATGAGATATGGAAAGAAAGGAAACCGAGTCTTAAACACGTTAAGATTTGGGGATGTCCAGCTTATGTCAAGAAAGTTGACCCAAATAAGCTGGAATCTCGATCCGTAAAATGTAATTTTGTGGGATATCCTAAAGAGACTTTGGGGTATTACTTTTACACCGATCATCGGGTGTTTGTCCCCAGATATGCTACCTTCTTGGAAAAGGAGTTTATCCTTGAAGGAAATAGTGGGAGTAAAATTGAACTTGATGAAGTTCAAGAAGCACAAACTACTACAAATCAAGTGGAAACACCTGTTCAGACTGAACAACCTTCTGTGGAACAGCCCATTCGTAGGACAGGGAGAGTGTCTCGCCAACCTGAGAGGTATTATGGCCTTATCATTGAGAATGGCAATGAGTTGTCAATCATTGATGATGACGACCCTGTGACCTATAATGAGGCTATGAGTAGTGTTGACTCAGAGAAATGGCATAGTGCCAGGCAATCCGAAATGGAATCTATGTATACCAACCAAGTATGGACTCTGGTTGAGGCTCCTGAATGTGTTAAGCCTATTGGGTGCAAGTGGGTATACAAGAGAAAGATTGGTGCAGATGGCCAGGTGGAGACCTATAAGGCCAGGCTCATGGCAAAAGTATTCAAACAAAGACAAGGGATTGACTTTGATGAAACTTTTTTTCCTGTAGCCCTGTTAAAATCAATTCAGATTTTGCTTGCGATTGCTGCTTACTACGACTATGAGATCTGGAAAATGGACATGAAAACGGCCTTCCTCAATGGGGAACTTGAGGAGGAAGTGTATATGACACAGCCAGAGGGTTTTCTTTCCAAGGGAAATGAACACCTAGTGTGTAAGCTGCTGCGAACCATATACGGTTTAAGGGAAGCTTCTCGTAGATGGAACATCCGTTTTGATGAGACAATCAAAGAGTTTGGTTTTATCAAAAATATAGATGAACCATGTGTCTACAAGAAGGTTAGTGGGAGCGCGGTAACATTTCTTGTATTGTATGTGGATGACATACTTCTTATAGGAAATGATATACCGATGCTACAATCAGTCAAAGTATGGCTATCAAAGAACTTCACCATGAAGGACTTGGGAGAAGCATCCTACATTCTTGGTATGAAGATCTATAGAGATAGATCTAGAAGAATGATAGGTCTTACCCAGGGTACATACATCCAGAAAGTGCTTAAAAGGTTTAGCATGGAAAACTCCAAAAGAGGTCTCATACCGATGAGCCATGGAGTGTCCATTTCCGAAAAAATGTCTCCTAAGACACCTGAGGAAAGAGAGCATATGAGTAAGATTCCTTATGCTTCAGCAATAGGATCTATCATATACGCGATGTTGTGTACAAGGCCTGATGTTGCTTATTCAATTAGTGTGACGAGCAGATATCAGTCCAATCCAGGTGAAGACCACTGGAAAGCAGTGAAAAACATCCTTAAGTACTTGTGAAGGACTCAGGGCATTTTTCTTGTTTTTGGTGGTGAATCTGAGTTGAAAATAGAGGGTTATACTAACTCTAGTTTTCAATCAGAAAGTGATAGCAAATCCATGTCAGGGTACATGTTTACTCTGAATGGTGGTGTGATTAGTTGGAAGAGTTCCAAACAGTCTACAATGGCTGACTCTACAGCGGAAGCAGAATATATAGCTGCAAGTGAGGCTGCAAAAGAAGCCGTTTGGATGAGGAAATTTGTTTTTGAGTTGGGAGTTGTTCCTAGCATTGAAGAGCCTATTGTGTTGTATTATGATAACAACGCAGCAATAGCACAAGCCAAGGAACCTAGGTCTCATAAAAATTCCAATCATGTCAGGCGTCACTTTCATCTGATTAGGGAGATTGTTGAAAGAGGAGATGTCAACGTCGAGAGAGTTGACACACATAACAACGTAGCAGACCCACTCACAAAGCCACTTTCTCAAAGTCACTTTGATCGTCATAAAGATAAGATGGGTATTATATACCAGAGTGATTGGCTTTAGTATAAGTGGGAGATTGAAAGAGATATGTCCTAAGTCCAATCATGTATGAGGATTTAGGAAAAACTTTTATGTAATCTGTTTTGATTTCATTGATATTAATAAAAGACTTTTTTTGTTTTTATTGCGGGCTCTATCTATTTAAATGTTTAAATAAGATACACCACAGTTTAGAGTAAAGCTTTTTATGGATTGTGATGAGATCATAATAATGAGACCTAAAAGATGATAAATCTAAACTTAAATAGTTCCTGGTCATAGGATTACTAACTGGTAATTAATAATCCGCAAAGATCGGTACATACTATGCTTGCTTGATTATGAAGGATGTCTATTCTCATAGACATTTGTGTGGTGACTCTATAGCTAGTATGTAGGTGCTTATTATAGAATAAGTTCACTGAACATGACTCACACAGCTGAACAACTGATGGAGTTCACTCACGTGTCTGTAGTTGTTCACATAGTGATAGTTGTACAAGTATCCTTACACTTAAGGTCATCATAGTCATCTTATGTACACTGAACTATGCTTTGGTTTAGTTCTTAGTCTCAAGGGACAATTATAAGGGCTCTACTGGGTATAGGAATTTGTACATGAAGATAGTGTATGATCAATAAAGGATCTACCCCTTCCAGTGAAGGAATAGAATGTTCAATGCTGATCCACTTATGTTAGTTCAGGAATCTCTGGCCAGAGTGAACAAAATTAGAAAGGAGTTTCTAATTTACATTAAATAGAACTAAGCATAGTGAATGGGAAAGCAAGTGATTAAATAAGATAGGCTTGACACAAGTTCCATGCCTTATATTTAATCGTGACATTCCAGGGTAGAAGGAATTAATTATACGGTAACTACTCACTGAATAGGTTCTTGGCATTCTAAGCAGTGAATTTGTATTATCCGGATAGTCGCGATATGCTGAGAAGTATCCCTCACGATGTAGAATAAATATGATTAATTAATTAATCATATTTAATGAATTAGAGAATTTATATAAATAATGATAAAATAGTTTTATTATTATTTATTTCTACTATCAGCTTAATATTGAACCTACAGGGTCACACCATAAAAGAGAATGATTTAATGGTGGAGGAATTAATTAATAATGGCTGATAATTATTTATTTATGAAATAAATAATTAATTGGCAAATTCAATAATTGATTAAATGACATTTAATTGATTATAAATTAATTAAGAAAAGGTTCTTAATATTATTAATTAAGAATTTAATTTTTGGAAATTAAATCAAGAGAGAGAATTATTTCTAAATTGTTTAGAAAAAGGAGTAATAATTAAAAGGTGTTTTAATTATTAATGAGAATAATAAAGTGTTAATAATAATAATAATATTTTATGGGAAAATTTTCAACTGAAAATTTTGCCTATAAATATACTATTATAAACCCTATTTTTGCCTCAACCTAAAATTTTTACAAAACCCTCCTCCTTCTCCATTACATCGTTTTCTTGGTGGATACCGATGGAGTGCTTCACACTTGAGGAGCAGCTGCTAAGGATCTCCGCTCATGGTTCTTGGATCGCTGTTAAAGAACTCCATCTTTCCATTAATGTAAAGCTTCTTAAGGTAAACATACTGAACTACGAATTAAATATTATTTTTTCGCATGGATCTTGCGGAGGGTTTCATTTTTTTTAAGATTTAAATTTACGTTTTCGTTGCGTTTATGTGCTAAAAACCCTTCAGCTTGGCTCTTAACCCAAACATTACAAGTTGATTAATCATTAGATTGGACTTAGGTTCCACTGGAGTAGCTTTGTTCCATAGCAGCTTCTTCTTATCAGCAATTGTCATCTTGTTCAAATCAACTTGAGCTCTGTCAAAGGTTGATGTCTTGATGACTTAATCAAGATTTGCTGTTTCATTATCTTCTTGAGCAGATAGCTTCTCAGAATTTGATAAACTCTGAGCTTCCAGAGTTTGAGTAGCTTGAGCATTATCAGTAGTTAAGTCTGTTTCTTTCAGTTTCTTCCTTCACTCCAAAGATTCAACTTCCTCTTCTATCAGAGTATCATCATCATGCATTGTAGCTTGATAGGCAGGATCTATTAGAACTGAAGGAATTTTCTTCTTCTGAATCTTTGTTGGTTCATCAACCTTTTCTTTCCCTTTTGCTTTGGAATCAATCTCAACTTGTGATCTTGTCTTGGGCTTTGAAGCCTCAGAAGTTGACCTTTCCTTGATCACAATTCCTTTTTCCTTAGGCCTAGGAGGTTTCTTTGCATTAGAAGCTTTAAACTTAAGATTTATCTTCTCTGCTGCAAATCTAGCTTTTTCCTCCTTTAGAGTCTCTAAATCCATTCCAGGATTATGCTTGAGAAATAATCTTCTAGCAATTTCTTCATCAAGTGTCTGAATCTTGGGATATTTATAGTAGACAGTAGTCTCCCTTCCCTTAAGTTTCAGAGTTTGTAAAAACTTCTGAGAGTCTTGACTTCCAGACTGAATCAGAATATCAGGCTTTGTCATCAGAATTTGATCATCAAAACTTGCTTTCAGAACTTGAGCATTCACAGCTTCAGAACTTGTATTCTTCTGTGTAGAAGATTTCGTAGAATCAGAAATTAGTTTCTGTGAAGAAACTTTGCTTCTTTGAACTTGACCTTTACCCTTGCTAGGGTTTCCCTGGTCATCTTCAGAATCATCCTTTTTCTTCAGAGTTTGGCTAGTTGAGCATTTGGACTTAACTACCTTCTCCCCCTTTTTGGCATCATCTTCCAGGAGTAGTGAGAAAAGAAGTTCCACTGAAGATTGGATTTCAGTTAATTGAATTTGTTGAGCAACTTGATTTTGCAAGACCTCATCCAGTTGGGCCTGCTGCTTTTCTTGAACTTTCTCAATTGCTTCCACTTTCTCTTGAATAGGTCTGATAAACCTCTTCTTTTCTAACTTGATCATATCCAGCTTATCAGCTGTTTCTTGAAGTTTATTAACCTTTTCATGAGTTTTGGAGTGTAGACCTTGAAGATTTTTGGTACTGAGAACTGTGACTTTAAATTGTGCTTTAAAATCAGAATTTGTCAGCAACTCATCAGATTTTGCAATATGATCTGACAGAACTTTTGAGCTGGGAATGAAGTCAGATTCATTCCATTTCTTGGTCCATTCAACTCCTCTGTGAGTTTCCTCCCAAGGAACATGAGCTTCTTCTTCAACATATTTCAACAGTTCCTCCTTTCCAAGAATTGGAGCTGGAGTGTTTACTGGAGCTGACTCTCCAGAACTTGCTAGAAGCTCATCATCTTCTGACAACACAAGAGTGTCTGTAGATGTTGGAGATTCTGGTACAACTTCATCTGTTTCCACATCTAGAATTCGAGTAGTTGGTATTTCAGCATTTAATGGAGAAACAGGTGGAGTTGTCACTTGTCCTTGTGGTGCTTCCAGAAACAAGACAGATGGAATGTTCAGCCTATGAATGTCAATTTCAGGACTTAATCCTGAATCTTCAACTGTAGCCGTTTCTCTGAGTGGAGAGATAGGAGGTGTGATCACTGTGTCTGGAACAGTGTCTTCAGGTTGAGGTAGAGCTTCAATCACTATTCGTTCTGATGAGATCAGAGATTCCTGATCCCCTTCCTCAGCTTCTTCATATTGAGTTTGTATTATTCTCACACCTGCTCTCTTCTTCTTTGTTCTTGATTTCTTAGATATAGGAGAGATATTATTTGTATCAGAGTTTGAAGACCTTTTTCTTTTCTGAAGACTAGAATCCTCAGCTTTCATTCTTTTTCTGAGGAATTACCTCTTCAGCTTCTATTTCCTTCTGAAGAAGTGATTCTTCAGCTGTTATTGTCACATGTTCCGATGCATGAACCTGGACTTGTTCATCTTCATCTGATTCATCTCTAAGAATCATCCTTCTTCTCCTTGGTGGAGATTTAGGAACAGATTTAGTTCTTTTGGTTGTGTCAGATTTTACAACTGGCACCTTTTGAGAAATACCAGAGGTTGGTTGATAGTAGGTTCTGATAGTAGGCTGTGGTTGAGTTGTGGAAGGCTGTGTTGGTGGAGGTTGAGGGGGTGCAACTTCAGGAAATTTGGGTGTGTATGTGTTGGGGTCAGAGTATACTAAAAACTGTTTTACAGATTCAGGAATTTGAAGGGTTCTTAGTAAATTTTTCTTATTATCAGTAGATAACAAGTCAGTGAAAGCCCTTTTAGCAAGTTTAAAAGGTTGAATCGACTCACTAAAGTTTTGGGGCTTATCTAAACAACAAAAACTGTAAATGAGTTGACAAAATCTAGCAAAATAAACAGTATTTGGGTCCTCCTTCATCCTATCCCCAATAAAACCCAAAATAGAAGTATCATAATCAAAATGAGTTTGATTAAGAAGTGCATACCCTATTTGCTGACTCAGAATTAGAATGGCATCAAAATTTGAGCATTTGTTGGCAAAATCTCTGGTGTTGCAGTCAAAGAAAAAGCTCCACTCCCTTCTTATGTAGGGTCTCTTCAGTTGTCCCAGCTTGGACAAACTTTTCTCATAGCCAAGATTGGCCATCATACTCTGTAGTAGTGGATTTTCAATCTGAGCATTGAAATTGCAATTTTCTGGCAGATGTAGAGCTTGTCGAATAGTAGACAAAGTAACCAGATGCTCATCTTCCCCTGTTGTGAAAATAATACTTGGGGACCCATCTTCACCACCATCATCATAAACTTCACTCCTCCAAAACTCCAGTATCTGTGTTCCTGAGAGTAATTGTGGTTGGGTCAAAGCATACCCAATCTCACTGCGAGCAAGAAAGTCTTGGATGAAGTGAAGATCTGATGGATCATCATCCTTGCTGAGAATAGCCATGTAGTTATTTGGGACGAACTTGGCTTCATTAAAGATGATGTCCTTGGGTGCCATTTCTATAAGAAATTAAGTGAAAAGTTGTGCGTACGAAAGGTGTTTGATAAAATGCCTGTAAGAGAGTCCGTCAGAAAATAGAGAGAAAAAGAGAGAGAGAGAGAGAGAGAGAGAGAGAGAGAGAGAGAGAGAGAGTAAAAGAAATAATAGATAAAGTGAGAGTAGGTAAAAGATTGTGAAATCTTTTAACTCTAATATATATACTCTTTCCACTCAATGACTCTTTTTGGAAGTAAAACAGACATTTGACACATGTCACACAGTAAATAGTCAATACAGTCGTTAGTGGGCACGGGAAATGGGCAGTAATTATTGCTCACATGCTGTTTTCAAAACAAACACGCAACCCATAAACCAAATGATTATCACTATTTTTATCTCACTTGATTATTTTCAGACAAAATGACCGTTACAGTAAAAACTAAAAATAAGTCAAGTAAATAAATAATGCCACGTAAGCATAAGAGTTTCCATCAGGATTTGCATCAGAACTTGACTATTATCAGAATTTAATGGTCAACAGAACATGGCTTCTGTACTCAAAAAATGAATGACTGTTTCTGTGTTTCTTCACACAAATACTCGCTGGTTTCTTCAGAGTTTAATCATCAGAACTTTCATCAGAATTGTCCTCAGAATTTATGCAAATAATGCTTAACTGTTTATCTGAAACAACTTAATCACCACAGTAATTTTCATCATTCATATGGAGTGATAGTGTGTGTATGTGCAAATGATCAGATAAAGATTAAAATCTGATAAACTTCAGTATATCTTAAAAATAAGGCATAACTAAGAAAAGTGCTTAAAATTTTGTCTTTAATTTTGAAGTCTACTATAGAATAAATTTATGCAAGTATCCACCTCAACTGTTTGTGCTCATTTTATGCATCTTATGAAATTCTTTTGACAGTGATTTCTCAGTGTAAATGAGTTACAACTACTATCAGAATTTATTCTGTTATCAGAATATTTCTCCAGTAAGCAGAGAATGTGAAAAGTCA
This sequence comes from Apium graveolens, assembly GCF_009905375.1. Lineage (NCBI taxonomy): Eukaryota > Viridiplantae > Streptophyta > Magnoliopsida > Apiales > Apiaceae > Apium > Apium graveolens. Next base: position 136,248,989 of record NC_133648.1, on the reverse strand, counting down.
CCAAGAAAAATTTGCTTTTCTAATGCATATTACTTAATACCAGCAATGCACTTGGATCTTCCCTCTCACATAAATTACTCTAGATCTCAAAGGAGTACATGATTTCAATTTTTCTTTTCTTTTATTTTCTTCAGATAAGTGAGGCTTATCAAGCATGCAGTTCATCCTTAAGATTTACTACATCAAAATTTGACAAATAAGAAGCAATAATATAGTTTGTGGCTTATTAATAAGATACACAAAATAAATTTGACTAAGATCAAAATCAGAGTTTTCTTGTGTTATGGATTTCCACATAAATAACTAATTCAAACATGGGATACACAGTCTGTTAAAGACTACTAAGTCAGCATCGAACAAATAATCCTCATTGGAGTGAATAGTCACAGAACATTCAAAACACTTTCAGAGTTTATAGAATCACATCAGATATCAATCAGTATTTAATATGTTACAATTTAAGCACATATGACATGGAGATAAGACAATCTGTAAACACTAATCATAAAGTCTGATGCATGAGAACAAAAACTAAACAGATTTTGAGAAAGAACCTGAAACCATTCCAAGTTCATTTACCAGTCTTGTAAAAGTAGCTTCACATAGTGGTTTTGTGAAGATATCTGCTAGTTGTTGATCTGTTGGGACAAAATGCATTTCCACTGTACCTTCCATCACATGTTCCCTTATGAAATGGTACCTAATGCTGATGTGCTTTGTCATTGAGTGATGAACTGAATTTCCTGTCATAGCAATAGCACTTTGATTATCACAGTATATAGGTATTTTAGAAAATTCTAACCCATAGTCCAGTAACTGATTCTTCATCTAAAGAATCTGTGCACAACAGCTTCCTGCAGCAATATATTCTGCTTCTGCAGTTGATGTGGAAATTGATTTATGTTTCTTGCTAAACCAAGAAACTAATCTGCCTCCAAGAAATTGGCAGCTTCCATTAGTGCTTTTCCTGTCAATTTTGCATCCTGCAAAATCTGCATCTGAGTAACCTATTAGCTTAAAATCTGATTCCCTAGGATACCACAATCCTAGATCAGCTGTACCCTTGAGGTACTTGAAAATTCTTTTCATAGCTATTAGACGAGGTTCTCTTGGATCATCCTGAAATCTTGCACAAAGACAGGTAGCATACATGATATTAGGTCTACTTGCAGTCAAAAATAGAAGTGAGCCAATCATACCTCTGTAGTTAGTAATATCTACTGATGCTCCAGTATCTTTATCTAACTTGGTGGCAGTGGCCATGGGAGTTGATGCAGTTAAACTGTCTTGCATTCCAAATTTCTTGAGTAAATTTCTGGTGTACTTGGATTAATTTATGAAAGTACCTTCTTCAGTTTGCTTGACTTGAAGTCCTAGAAAATAGCTAAGTTCTCCCATTATACTCATTTGATATCTTGACTACATTAACTTGGAAAATCTTTCACAAAGTTTTGTATTTGTAGAGCCAAAAATGATATCATCAACATATATCTGTACCAAAAGTAAGTCCTTTCCATGGTTGAGGTAGAATAGAGTTTTATCAATTGTGCCTCTGGTAAATCCACTTTCCATAAGGAATTGAGCTAAAGTCTCATACCATGCTCTTGGAGCTTGCTTAAGGCCATAAAGTGCTTTGTCAGGCCTATAGATAGGATTTGGAAATTTTGGATCTACAAAGCCTGGAGGTTGTTCAACATATACATCTTTTTTTAATTCTCGATTGAGAAAAGCACTTTTCACATCCATTTGAAAGACTTTAAACTTCTTGTGAGCAGCATAAGCCAAAAAGATTCTTATGGCTTCCAATCTAGCAACTGGAGCAACTGGAGCAAATGTTTCATCATAGTTAATACCCTCCTATTGAGAGTAACCTTTAGCAACCAGCCTAGCTTTGTTTCTTGTAACTATGCCATCATTGTCAATTTTGTTTTCCGAACACCCATTTTGTACCAACAATTGATATATCCTTTGGTCTTGGCACTAGGGTCCAGACTTTATTTCTTTCAAATTCATTTAACCCTTCTTGCATTGCTTGCACCCAATCAACATCTTGAAGAGCTTCTTCCACTTTCTTTGGTTCAGTCTGAGATAGAAAGGAGTGATAGAGACATTCATTTGATGTTGCAGTTCTAGTTCTGACACCTGCTTCAGGATCTCCAATTATTAAGTCAGGTGTGTGTGCTTTAGTCCACTACATTGTAGATGGAAGTTGATCTCTAGAACTGGATCCTCCCCCATGATCCATGTTGTCTCCATCAACATTTTCTGATGCTCCCCCTGAAATTATGCTCTCTGAAATTTCAAAATTTGAGTTGGATCCTTCAGGAATTGAAGAATTAGAGTTTCCAGAATTATCAGAATTTGGCTCATCAGAACTTGATGAATCAGAACTTGAAGAGCCAGTGACTGGTTCCGATGCTTCTTGAGAGTCTTGAGATGTGGTATGTTTATCAGCTTGCTCCCCCTGAACAGGTGTATTTTCATTTAGAGTAGTTACCATAGTTTCAATGACATCAGTAGTTACAGTATCAGGACTTAGGTCATCAAAATTTAAAGAATCAAAATTTACATCTTCATTTTCAAATCTCAACTGATCATGATCATTGAAATCTTCAAGTCCAGTAATCTTTTTATCATCAAAAGATACATTGATAGATTCCATGACAACCCTTGTTCTTAAATTGTAGACTTTGAAGGCTTTTGTGGAAAGTGGATATCCAATAAAAATTCCTTCATCAGCTTTTAGATCAAATTTTGACAGCTGTTCAGGATGAGTCTTAAGAACAAAACACTTGCATCCAAATACATGAAAGTATTTCAGACTTGGCTTCTTTTTCTTCATCATCTCATATGGTGTTTTTCCATGCTTGTTTATGAGTGTAGCATTCTCTGTAAAATAAGCAGTCTGCATAGCTTCAGCCCGAAAATAGGTTGGTAGCTTTGTTTCATCAAGCATAGTTCGTGTAGCTTCAATAAGAGTCATGTTCTTTCTTTCTACAACTCCATTCTGCTGTGGAGTTCTAGGTGCAGAAAATTCCTGCTTTATTCCATGCTCTTTGCAGAACTCTTCCATGATTGAATTCTTGAACTCAGTTCCATTATCACTTCTTATAATTTTAACAAAATCTTTGATTAACTTATCCAGCTGTCTGACATGATCAGTTAAAGTAGATGCAGTTTTATTCTTCTTGTGCAAGAAATACACCTAAGTGTATCTTGTGAACTCATCCACTATAACCATAGCATATTTCTTCTTTGCAATGGACATGACATTGGCTGGACCAAATAGACCAACATGCAATTGTTGGATTTTTAACGCAGCGGGGGCGTGGCAAAACACTTTTACACATACAAAATCCAAATAAAAGCATATAAATCGTGAATAAAAATTCGAGGGATCGAATCTAACCTTTAAAAACAATTCGGAGACAACGATCAGAGATCCTTAGCAGTTGCTCCTCAAGTGTGAAGCACTCCATCGGTATCCACCAAGAAAATGACTTTTAGGAGGAGGAGGAGGTGGGGAGAATTTGGTTTTCTGAAACTTTTGGGTTTCTGGGGTTAGAATAAAATAGGGTCTATAATAGTGTATTTATAGGCAAAATTTTTAGCTGAAATTTTCCCATAAATAATATTATTATTATCCCATTTATTATTCTCATTAATAATTAAAACACCTTTTAATTATTAATCCTTTTTCTAAACACTTTAGAAATAATTCTCTCTCTTGATTTAATTTCCAAAAATTAAATCCTTAATTAATAATATTAAGAACTTTTCTTAATTAATTTATAATCAATTAAATCTCATTTAATCAATTATTAAATTTGCCAATTAATTATTTATTTCACAAATAAATAATTATTAGCCATTATTAATTAATTCCTCCACCATAAAATCATTATCTTTTTATGGTGTGACCCTGTAGGTTCAATATTAAGCCGGTAGTAGAAATAAATAATAATAAAACTATTTTATCATTATTTATATAAATTCTCTAATTTATTAAATATGATTAATTAATTAATCACATTTATTCTATATCGTGAGTGATGCTTCTCAACATATCGCGACTATCCGGATAATATGAATTCACTGCTTAGAATACCAAGAACCTGTCAGTGAATAGTTACAGTACAATAAACTCCTTCTACCCTACAATGTCCCAATTAAATACAAGGCATGGATCTCGTGTCAAACCTATCTAATTCAATCACTTGCTTACCATTTACTATGCGTAGTTCTATGCAAATTAGAAACTCCTTCCTAATTTCATTCACTCTGGCCAGAGATTCCTGAACTAGCATAAGTGGATCAGCCTTGAACATTCGCTTCCTTCACTGGAAGGGGTAGATCCTTTATTGATCATACACTATCTTCGTGTACAAATTCCTATACCCAGAAGAGCCCTAATAATTGTCCCTGGAGACTAAGAACTAAACAAAAGCATAGTTCAGTGTACACAAGATGACTATGATGACCTCAAGTCTAAGGATACTTGTACAACTATCACTAAGCGAACAACTGCTGACACGTGAGTGAACTCCATCAGTTGTTCAGCTGGGTGAGTCATGTTCAGTGAACTTATTCTATAATAAGCACCTACATACTAGCTATAGTGTCACCACACAAATGTCTATGAGAACAGACATCCTTCATAATGAAGCAAGCATAGTATGTACCGATCTTTGTGGATTATTAATTACCAGTTAGTAATCCTATGACCAGGAACTATTTAAGTTTAGAGTTATCATCTTTTTAGGTCTCACTATTATGATCTCATCATAATCCATAAAAAGCTTTACTCTAAACTATGGTATATCTTATTTAAACACTTAAATAGATAGAGCCCGTAATAAAAACAAAACAAGTCTTTATTAATATCAATGAAATCAAAACAGATTATATAAAAGTTATTCCTAAATCCTAATACACGATTGGACTTAGGACATATTCCTTTCAATCTCCCACTTATACTAAAGCCAATCACTCTGGTATCTAATACCCATCTTGACGATTAAAGTGACTTTCATAAAGTAGCTTTGTGAGTGGGTCTGCTATGTTGTTATGTGTGTCAACTCTATTTCAATACAATACAAGAAATGTTATCGCGCTCCCACTAACCCTTTTGTAGACGCATGGTTCATCCACGTTTTTGATAAAATCAAACTCTTTTATTGTCTCATCAAAATGGATGTTCCATCTACGAGAAGCTTGCTTTAAACCACATATGGTTTGCAGCAGCTTACACACTAGGTTTTCATTTCCCTTGGAAAGAAAACCATCTGGCTATTTGCCAGATCTCATAGTCGTAGTAAGCAGCATTCGCAAGCATAATCCGAACTGATTATAATAGGGCTACAGGTAAAAGGCTTCATCAAAGTCAATCCATTGCCTTTGTTTGAATTCTTTTGCCACAAGCCTGGCCTTATAGGTCTCCACCTGGCCATCTGCTATAATCTATCTTTTGTATACCGTATACATAGATTCCATTCTGGATTTCATGGCACTATGCCATTTCTCTGAGTCAACACTACTCATAGCCTCATTATAGGTCACAGGGTCATCATCATCAAATGATTGACAACTCATTGTCATTCTCAATGACAAGGCCATATTACCTCTCAGGTTGGCGAGACACTCTCCCTGATCTATGAATGGGCTGTTCCACAAAAGGTTGTTCAGTCAGAACAGGTGTTTCCACCCGATCTGTAGTAGTTTGTGCTTCTTGAACTTCATTAAGTTCAATTTTGCTCCCACTGTTTCCTTCAAGGATAAACTTCTTTTCCAAGAAGGTAGCATGTCTGGAGACAAACACCCTATGATCGGTGCAAAAGTAATACCCTAAAGTCTCTTTAGGATATCCCACAATACTACATTTTCGGATCGATATTCCAGCTTGTCTGGGTCAACTTACTTGACATAAGCTGGACATCCCCAAATCTTAACGTGTTTAAGACTCGGTTTCCTTTCTTTCCATATCTCATACGAAGTTTGAGGAACAGATTTTGGAAAGCACCTTATTCAGTAAATATGCCGAGGTTTCCAATGCATAACCTCATAGAAATACTGGAAGATTTGCATAGCTCATCATGGACCGAACTATGTCTAACAAAGTTCAATTTCTCCTTTCAGATACCAATCTGGAGGAGTCCACTGGGAGACTATACCATTTATTTTGAGATAATCTAGAAACACTCCATTAAAGTATTCACCACCTCGATCTGATCGAAGAGTTATAATACTATGTTTGGTTGTTTCTCCACTTCATACTTATATTCTTTGAACTTTTTAAAGGCCTCAGACTTGTGTTTCATCAAACACATATCTGAATCCAGATCTATCATCTATGAAAGTAATAAAGTATGAAAATCCACCCATGGCTTGCTTAGACATTGGTCCACATACATCTGTGTGTACCATTCCTAGCAAATTTGCAGTCCTCTCTCCATGTCTACTAAATGGAGACTGCAATGCCACAACGAAGTGAGATTTTCATCATCCCTTTTCTTTTATTAGTTTGTTCAATCTGAAGTAAATTATGTCACATATATACAGACCATTATTTAAAGCACCACGTCCATAAAGAATATTATCTCTAAGAATAGAACATTCATTATTCTCAATAATAAATGAAAATCCATCCAAGTCTAACTTGGGAATAATATTCCTCACAATCAAGGGAACAAAATAACAATTATTTCAAACAATAGTCTTGCCCGTAGGCCTATGTAAATGAAATGATTCTACATCTTCAGCAGCAACTCTTGCTCCATTTCCCATCAGTAGAATCACCTCCTCTTCCTCAAGAGTCCTACTTCTCCTTGGTCCCTGCAACAAATTGCAGATATGAGAACCACAGGCGGTATCTAATACCCAAGTAGAAATGACATATTCACTTCTATCATGAACATACCTGAATCAGAAGCGGCAGTCTCACTACCCTTCTTCTTCAATTCTGCAAGGTAAACCTTGCAGTTCCTCTTCCAGTGCCCCACCTTGTTACAGTGAAAGCAAACAACTTTGCTCTTGGGGTCTTCAGCTTTTGGTGGAACCGGCGTTTTCTCACCTACTTTCTTCTTCTTGGAAGAGTTCCTCTTCCTTTTCTTAGGATTGGAACCTTCATCAATTAGAAGAATAGAACTCTTCTTAGGGGGAAAATTCGATTCCGCAGTCTTCAATATGTTGTGGAGTTCAGGCAGGCTGACATCCAACTTATTCATGTGAAAGTTCACAACAAACTGCGAGAACGAACTCGGAAGCGATTGCAAGACCAAGTCTTGGCTCAGCTCCCCATCCATGGCAAAACCAAGTTGTCCAAGACGTTCAATCAAATTGATCATCTTAAGTACATGGTCATTCACAGATGATCCCTCAGACATCCTACAACCGAACAACTCCTTCGATATCTCATATCGAGCTGTCCTCCCTGCCACATCATACAACTCTTGTAGATGCATGAGGATAGTGTGAGCATCCATATGCTCATGTTGCTTCTGTAGCTCAATGTTCATGGAAGCTAGCATGATGCATTGAGCAACATTTGCATCATCTATCCACCTACGATACACAACATGTTCATCATTATGTGCATCACTAGCAGGTTCAGTAGGCTTAGGTGAGTAAATCACGTATTCCAGCTTCTCAATCCTGAGAACAATTCTCAAGTTTCGAAGCCAGTCAGCATAATTAGGACCAGTCAATTTGTGAGCATCTAGTATGCTCCTGAGTGATAGTGCAGAAGACATAATGTATATTATAAATCTGTAAATGATAAACACATAACAACACTTAGCAAATATTCAATTTCATTTAAAACACTATATGAATCGGGTCTTTATTCATAAGTGGCTCCCACTAGTTTATCTAATTTATTCAACCCTCTACGTGAAAAATTAAGCATTCATAATGCTAGTGGGAATAGGGATCCTACATTCCATTACACAACCCCGGCTGTGGCACGAAACGCCATGTAATGTTCAATAGGCAGACAACTCTTGTCAATTACATCTAATGTTATTCCCTAATCAAACTTTAGCCTCTTGAATAATTGAGTCACGGTTGTGGCACGACAAACTCAATATTCTAAGTCAAGTCTAACCCAACATTCCGTACAATTGAATCAGTCCCCAAAGGCCCACGGCTGTGGCACGTAACGACCTTTAGATTCTTATTCAATGTACACATCTCTATGTAATAGACAAGTATTTCTTATTTCGAAATCAAAGCCCTCGGCTGTGGCACGAAACGACAATGATTCAAAAATTAGAACTACTTTCTACCATGTTGGAAGGCTATGACCGACACAAGCCCGTTGTATCATTGGCCAATTACTACTTGATATTATTTAATTTTAGAGGGATTATATTACGTTACAATCATAATCATATTATAAAGAAATTCTTCCTTTTAAATTAAATATTTCAAATCAATAATCAATAATCAGATGATTCCCAGATCGGGTAGAGCATTGTCAAGAGGCGTCACTTAATAACCCTTTCTTACAGATAGAAATCTGTTGTTGACAGAATCATCCTTTCTCTCATATCGAAAATTCATATTCAATTACGTGTTTCACAAACACAAGAATCTCATGATTGTATTCATAATATTATTCTTAAGGTTATGAAACAATTTCACTATACTAGGTTGTCTAACAAACGCCTTATGTTCATTTAAGTTCACCTAAATCTATCATCGCATGATAAAATAAGCATATATCACATATATCAACATGAATAAACATCAAGGTAGGCATGTTATATCATCTAGTACATTAGTCTAAGCATTATACATCTCTATGTATCACATGAAGCATTTAAAAGCAATTTAAACAGTTAAAAACAGCTTAAAAACACTTCTGTTAGCTATAAACAGTTTGAAACAATTTCATAAAATATCATATAATATACCATTAGAAGCGTCTCGAAAAGACGAATCCAACGGCACCAAAATCGCCCATTTCTGAGCTGGCACGCGCCCACACGCGCCTAAACAAACTTTCCCACGCGCGGCCATGCGCACACGCGCCTGACAGCGCGTGTCTGACTTTCCACCACGCGCACCCACGCGCTCACGCGCTCCACGCGCCCGAACCCTGATGCTGACGTCACCAGCGCGTGTCTTCCATGCGCCGCGCGTGGCACGCCAGCGCGTAAGCCCCACGCGCGCGTGGTCGACGCGCGGTCTTTCCCTTTACAGCGATTCGCCGCCGCCTTCTCTCTCCCTCGGGTTGCGTGCTACCTGACCTACTTTACACTGTCTTTTTCTCCCGTGCAGTAGACAACAGTCCCAACATAGCAGAGTAACAGATGCAATATATATATATATACATACAATTCATATATATAAATAATTATTTAATTACGAATTTTAATTACAAGAACTTCAAAAATTCATAATAAAAAATCTATACATCCTAAAATTATGAAAAAAATACCCAGACGATCTACAACACTTGTAGAACCCAGATCAACAATCAAAATTATTATGAGAAACGATTTCTCATCAGACAAAATTAATCCATAATATAACTTGTAAAAATCATAATTAATTCATACAAGCACATAAAATTCTGAAATTTTTATCACAGATCTATAAGCATACAACCTATGCTCTGATACTAATGTTGGATTTTAACACAGCGGGGGCATGGCAAAACACTTTTACACATACAAAATCCAAATAAAAGCGTATAAATCGTGAATAAAAATTCGAGGGATCGAATCTAACCTTTAAAAACAATTCGGAGACAACGATCAGAGATCCTTAGCAGTTGCTCCTCAAGTGTGAAGCACTCCACCGGTATCCACCAAGAAAACGACTTTTAGGAGGAGGAGGAGGTGGAGAGAATTTGGTTTTCTGAAACTTTTGGGTTTCTGGGGTTAGAATAAAATAGGGTCTATAATAGTGTATTTATAGGCAAAATTTTCAGCTGAAATTTTCCCATAAATAATATTATTATTATCCCATTTATTATTCTCATTAATAATTAAAACACCTTTTAATTATTAATCCTTTTTCTAAACACTTTAGAAATAATTCTCTCTCTTGATTTAATTTCCAAAAATTAAATCCTTAATTAATAATATTAAGAACTTTTCTTAATTAATTTATAATCAATTAAATCTCATTTAATCAATTATTAAATTTGCCAATTAATTATTTATTTCACAAATAAATAATTATTAGCCATTATTAATTAATTCCTCCACCATAAAATCATTCTTTTTTTATGGTGTGACCCTGTAGGTTCAATATTAAGCCGATAGTAGAAATAAATAATAATAAAACTATTTTATCATTATTTATATAAATTCTCTAATATATTAAATATGATTAATTAATTAATCACATTTATTCTACATCGTGAGTGATGCTTCTCAACATATCGCGACTATCCGGATAATATGAATTCACTGCTTAGAATACCAAGAACCTGTCAGTAAATAGTTACCGTACAATAAACTCCTTCTACCCTACAATGTCCCGATTAAATACAAGGCATGGATCTCGTGTCAAGCCTATCTAATTCAATCACTTGCTTACCATTTACTATGCGTAGTTCTATGCAAATTAGAAACTCCTTCCTAATTTCATTCACTCTGGCCAGAGATTCCTGAACTAGCATAAGTGGATCAGCCTTGAACATTCGCTTCCTTCACTGGAAGGGGTAGATCCTTTATTGATCATACACTATCTTCGTGTACAAATTCCTATACCCAGAAGAGCCCTAATAATTGTCCCTGGAGACTAAGAACTAAACTAAAGCATAGTTCAGTGTACACAAGATGACTATGATGACCTCAAGTCTAAGGATACTTGTACAACTATCACTAAGCGAACAACTGCTGACACGTGAGTGAACTCCATCAGTTGTTCAGCTGGGCGAGTCATGTTCAGTGAACTTATTCTATAATAAGCACCTACATACTAGCTATAGTGTCACCACACAAATGTCTATGAGAACAGACATCCTTCATAATGAAGCAAGCATAGTATGTACTGATCTTTGTGGATTATTAATTACCAGTTAGTAATCCTATGACCAGGAACTATTTAAGTTTAGAGTTATCATCTTTTTAGGTCTCACTATTATGATCTCATCATAATTCATAAAAAGCTTTACTCTAAACTATGGTATATCTTATTTAAACACTTAAATAGATAGAGCCCGTAATAAAAACAAAACAAGTCTTTATTAATATCAATGAAATCAAAACAGATTACATAAAAGTTATTCCTAAATCCGAATACACGATTGGACTTAGGACATATTCCTTTCAGCAATAAGTGATAAGGCTCAAGAATTGATGATTCAATTTTGCTCTTGAATGTAGATTTTCTTTGTTTTGCCTTTTGACATGAGTCACAAAGACCATCATGAGAAAATACTAATTTTGGCATTCCTCTCACAAGATCTTTCTTTACTATCTCATTTATGTTGTTGAAATTTAAATGAGAGAGTCTCTTGTGCCAATTCCAGCTTTCTTCAATTGATGCTCTGCTTAAAAGACAGATTGCAGAACCATCAGAATTTGTTGAAAGTATGGCTTCATATATGTTACCATGTCTGTAACCTTTCAGAACCACTTTGTCTGTAGAATTACTTACAACTTCACAGTGTTCTTCAAAGAAATCCACATGATAAACAGATTTGACTCACACTTAGCAGATTGTGTTTAAGTCCTGAGACATGAGCTACTGTTTCAGTTATGACATTCCCAAGATTGATATCTCCATATCCCAGAGTCTTTCCCATGTTGCCATCTCCATATGAAACTCCTGGGCCAACTTTCTCCACAAAGTCTGATAACAGGGCTTTATTTCCAATCATATGTCCTGAACATCCACTGTCCAGAACCAGGATGTTTTTCATGTTGCCCTGCAATCACAAAGACCACTATTGGTTAGTTTTAAGGACCCAGACTTGCTTGGATCCTTTGGCCTTTTTAAGTTTGTTAGCATTTGTAGTGGATTTAGTTTCAGAGTTTATGCTAACATGCTTTTTATTAGACTTTATATCAGACTTTGCATCAGAATTTACACTAGAAGGAATTACACTAACTTTCTTTAACTAAAGGTTTTATTTGATAATAATCATAGTACAAATTATGATATTCCTTACAAGTATAAATAGAATTCCATAAACTACCACAATGAAAACAAGGATTTTGTGGTTGAAACCTAACAGACTGACTCTTAACTCCTGATCTAGGAGGTAAAGAGTTTATATCTGTATTTTTCCTGCAAAAAAAAGCAAGATGGTTAGAGTTTTCACAATTATAGCATTTCTTTCTAGGAGCATTAGGAACATGCATATAATTATTTCTTTTATTCACACCTTCCTTTCCATTCCTATTTTTCCTAGCTTCCTTGACCTTGTTCACATTTTTAATCTCTTTCGGCTTATACTTAAGCTGCTTCTTTATCATTAAGCCAACATTTACCACAGTTGGTTTATCCTGTTTTAATTTGTTAGAAGTTGACTTTACTTTGACTTCTGTTTTAGAATCATTCATCTTTTCAGATTTTGACACATCAGTTTTTGCAACAAATTTAACAAGATTTACCTTTGGCTTTTCAGCTTTCTTGGTAAAGTTTGGTTTAGATGACACAGTTTCCTTTTCTTCTTTATCATCTAGGTAACCTAGTCCTTCTTTTTAATTTCCATTTTCTAAGATTTTCTGAGTTTTTCTTCCAGGGTTAGTCCAAGTTTTGATTATCTCCTTTTCCTTTTCCAATTCAGATTTAAGAGATTTATTCAATTTTAGCAGTTCATCTCTAACATACAAAGCCTCATCTTTCTTTCTGAGTTTGATGGAATATAACTAACTCTTTTTCTAAGTAGTCATTTCTATTTTTAAGAGCAAGACTTTCAGATTTTAATCTTTCATTTTCTAAAGTCTGATCTCTAAAACTATTGAACATGGTTTTAAGGTATAATCTTCGCTCAGAAATATCATCAGTATGAAAAGCAAGAGTTGAATGAGGTACCTTCAATTCAGCAGTTTCAGAACTGCTATCAGCATTTTCCATCAAAGCATAGTTCACCTCTTCTTCAGAATCTGAAGTGTTTGCCCAGTTTTTCTTCTTTGTGATAAGTGTCTGGCCTTTATCACCTTTTCTTTTCTTGCAGTCAAGAGATATGTGGCCTCTTTCACCACAATTGTAGCATTTGACATTTGAGTTGTCTCCTCTGTCAGACTTTCCTCCTTTGCCTTCAGACTTTCTGAACCCTTTCTATTCGGAACTTCCACCTTTCCTGGAAAACTTCTTGCCCTTTCTGAATTTCTTACAGGCTATCTTTGTGATACCCTTCACCATAGGAGCAGACAGTTGCATCATCTCTGAATCAACATCCACTTCAGATAAATTTTCAGATTCTGAATCATCAGCATCAGAATATGATGACTCTGAATCAGACTGTATGATGAGAGCCTTTCCTTTGTCCCTCTTCGAGACAATCACTTTAGGAGATTCCTCCTCAGATTTAAGTGCAACTGTCTTTGATTTTCTTCCATGCCTTTTGCTCCTTTGATCCCTCTCAAGTTCATGAGTCTTGAGCATACCATAAATTTCATCAAGAGTAGTTTCAGTAAGGTCATAGTTGTCTCTTATGGTAGTCGACTTCAAATCCCAATTTTCAGGAAGAGCTAAAAGAAATTTTAGATTTGAATCTTCAAGATCATATTCCTTGTCCACCAGTGACAGATCATTCAAGAGTTTGGAAAACCTATCATATAAATCAGTTAATGACTCATCAGCTTTTGAGTCAAAGTGCTCATACTCTTGTGTGAGTATAGTCTTCCTGTTCTTTTTGATGGCTTCAGTTCCCTGGCATCTTGTCTCCAAAGCATCCCATATTTCCTTTGCATTCTTGCATCCAATTACCCTGTTTGACATGACATTGTCAATTGCACTATGAAGCAGATGCCTTACCCTTACATCCTTTGAAATAAATGAGATGTCTTCAGGTGTGTAATCACCTTTCTCCTTTGGTATCATCTTTTCTGGTTGATCACCAACTGCAATAGAGAGCTTGCTAGGCTTATATGGTCCATCATTAATTCTATCAAGATATTTTGGATCTGTGGCTTCCAGAAACATAGCCATCTTTACCATCCATATAGGATACCCACATGCTCTCAGTATGGGAACCCCAATACTCTCATATCGACTGTGTGTTTGATTATTTTGAGTATCTTGAGTTTTGGTGGGCATAGGTGGAGTTTGTGTTTCGTCAGACATGATTGTTAACTGGATCTCACTGTTTGTAAATCAACAGAGAGGCTCTGATACCACTTGTTAGGCCACACAACACTATAGAAGGGGGTTGAATATAGTGTTTATATAATCAAATCGATTTAGAACACAAGTATGTAATAGTAATCAAATTTATTCAACATAATAAGCTATGTTACAAAGTAGGTTAAACTACTCTCTCAGTGATGAACATTATCACAAAGAGCTGCTAGGTTACAATGAATAATCTTCTCGTGAATGATAACACATATAGTGTAAACCCTAAGCTGTGTTTATATAGTATACAGTTACAAGATATCTTCTAATTGATATGGAATATAATTATGTCTCCTAAAATATATCAATCAGATATTATGGGGGTGGGCACCCACCCAAATGCAAGTTTCTTGTTGAACTAAGGCTACTGGACTCAGTTATAACTCAATTCCTAACTCTAGTAAACTTGGTCCTAGCAAGGCTTCACCTAAAACATCCTATACTTAGGGTGAAAAATTCTGCTACAAAGTGCCTAGTGTACCTCCTTCCACCTTAACTCCCAAATCAACACCAAAACCAATATGCAAGCCCAAAAATCTATCCTATATTGTACACAACCCTACTAACTATCATTCCATGGAAAAATACAAGCATAAACTTAGCCATAATAGTCATTTTCTGAGGCAAAAATAGAGAGCATAGCAGAGCAGATCTTACATGTGAACTTCTAAGCAAATTTTCGAACCAAAAACACAAGGTAACAACTTGATGGCTACAAGATTTAATCATAACTCATTAAGGCACATAACATACTAGAATTTAGAGCAAAAATCGTGGCATGCATTGCACAAAAACTCAAATTCAAGTCACATAACACATTTGCTCGAAATATCACTTATACTACAACATGCAAGCATTAACTTTAACTTTTAGTGTAAAAATCATAGCATGCAAGGATAGAAACTTTGTAAAAACACATTTTAAAAGATCATAGGTTCTTTAAAAGTCACATGCAAAGCTTCTTTCTTTTTGAAAATAAACAAAACTATCACACAAACAACAAAAATCCATTCAGCTCCTTGGAGTCATTGCCGAATGCTTGAGGCCAAGATCATGGCTTGAAAGTAGAAGCATAACACTTCATCAAGACCATCTCTTGCTCAAGTATTATAAGCCACATTTAGTTCAACTCTAGATTCACAAGAATCAAAGTTAAACCCTTGGCTTTAACTATATGCAACTAAGAAAACTCACCTTAAATGATGATATAGAACCAAGTGAAATTGTCCTTTGCTTAGAGGGGTTGAAAGATGCAAGAGGATGAAGAAATATAAAAGAAAAAAAAATGTGAGGGGAGGGGGTTGAAGGCACGGCTGAGAGAGAGGGAAAGAGAGGGAAGAGAGTGAAGTGATGTTGGTGGAAAAGAAATGATGTGAGTGGAGTGTATAAATTTGTTTTTGTCTCACTAAAATGGTAGTGGAGTTTGAACTTACTCTTTTGTCCTTCATCCACTAATAGCCAACTATTGCATGCAAGGTTTTATGGGTCTTTTGCTTGGTCAAAAGGAGTTAGCAGGGAGTGAAAAGACAGTCCTACCCTTGGTCTCTATTTGAGTGGAAATTGCATGCAAGGGTATGCTTGTAATTCAATAACTATTAAAAGTATAATTTAAAAGAATGACTTTTAGTAATTAAAATAGAAATCCATAAATCACCAAATAAATACCATAAATAATATGAGATTTTAGAAATTTAATAAAATTGTTTTAAAAAAAATTTGAACCAAATTTTATATTAAAATAATTTTTCACATATTATTATACTAACAAATAAATCATGAAAATTACACTCAACACATTATAAATTACACAAATAATTGCATGTAAATTGATTATATTCCACAATACTAAAATAAAAATTTATCGCCTAATCGCAACTAATCAAATATTACTAACTTGCAAGAAATCTCTATTATTTTCTAATCGCGTAGCGAAAATCTTACTCGCGTATGGAATTTACACGCTTAAAATATTCCGGCAACACTCGCAATGCCAAACGAAAAAATTATACACAATATATAAGGAATTTGCATAACCGGCCTTATAACACAAAATATTTAGGAATATCTATATCGCACGTATAAAAATAACTCCAATATTTACCGGTTGTCACATTAAGTGTCTCGTTCTATTTTAAGAGATGAGATGCCATGAATATACTAGTTGTCATTTGTGTAAAATATTTCAATTTTTAAGTGCATATTTTTCATTAATTTGCGCTTGAATATGTGCACCTGTCTTGATTATGCTAGTTGTTATACATTGAGTTTCTTGGTTTTGTTTAGTATGAATTAATTAAGCGATGCATAACTTGTGATAAATATATACCGCTAATTCTTAGTATGAAGTATGTATTTTAGCTGCATAATATGAGGATAAAACATAGTATATCTATTAAAATTTAATAAATATTTATACCTAATAACTAAGAAATATAGTATAGTGGAATTCTGAGTATATAATGAATATAAATGATATATAAGTTTGCTACTTACTATAATCTTTGATGTTGAAATGACCATCAGGTGGTTAGATTGCTGGTCATACATTTTCAATTATGGATAAGTCGTGGATATTGAAAGATAGGGATTCTTTAGAATTTAAAATTCGCATCGAAGAATTCTTGATTTTTGCCGAAGAAAATTGTAAAGATCCTAAAAGAATTCCTTGTCCATACGGTCGATGTGTTAATTTTCAAAAATTCTCAACCAAAATCATAAGGGAATATATCTACGATCATGGTTTTAGGTTAGGGTATGTTGATTGGATTTGCCATTAGGATAAATCTACTAGGAGTACTAGGTCATCTATAGGTAGTACATGTCCTACTTCGGACCAACCTACAGAGCACTTTGCTACATCAGGTACTGTTGAAGTTTGTAAAGAGGGGTGATTACGATAAGGATTCATATGATTTTCAGAGATTTGTTGTTGATATGGAACAACGCGTTGTTTAAGGGCAGCGAGTGCACAAAGTTAGAGTTAATGTTAAAATTGCACAGCTGGAAAGCTAGGTTTGGTATTAGCGACACTGCCTTTACTGAGCTGCTCTCTTCAGTTGGCTCGATCATTCCCAAAGATAACGTGTTTCCTCCTAACCCATATGAAGTGAAGAAAAAATTTTCGGATTTAGGCCTAGAGTATATAAACATTCATTCGTGTCCCAATGATTGTACATTGTATAGGGGCATACATTCTGATGTATCTCAGTGTCCTCATTGCAAGCTGTCTCATTGGAAAGTATGAAAGAATGGCCAACTAAGGGTCAATGTTCCAGCCAAGGTCATATGGTATTTTCCCATAATTTCAAGATTTAAACGGTTATTTAAATCTCCCTCGACTGCTGAACTCATGACTTGGCATGCAAATCAACAAATAAATGATGACAACATGTGATATCCGGCCGAATCTCCTTCTTAGAGGAATATCGATTACCGGTGGCCTGCCTTTGGTACTGAACCTAGGAACATTAGGTTGCCTTTATCAGCGGATGGTATAAACCCACATACTAATGGGTTAATCAATAGGTATACTTGTTGGCTAATAGTGTTGGTAACGTACAATTTTCCTTTGTGGTTATGCATGAAAAGGAAGTTCATGATGTTGTCAGTTTTAGTTCTTGGTCCACATGAGCCGGGAAATAACATCGACGTTTATTTACAACCGCTGATTGATGATTTGGAAAAAACTTTGGGAAGAAGGTGAACCAGATGTTTATGACGCCTATAGTAAATCATATTCCACTCTAAAAGCTATTTTGTTGTGGACTATAAATAATTTTCCAGCATATGGAAACTTGTCAGGCTACGCGAATAAAGCTTATAAGAGTTGTCCAATTTATGGTCATGATACAGTGGCTAAATATTTAAGTCATAATAGGAAGATGTGCTTCCAAGGTCATCTCCGATATTTTCCTAGGTACCACCCTTATAGGAGGCAGAAGGTGGCCTTTAATGGATAACAAGAGTTGGGGAACGCATGTCAACCCCTTTCCGGAGAAGAAGTGTTGGCGCATCAGGAATGAATTGATTTTTGTTTTGGAAAAGAGGTGAAGAATTTGAAGAAGGTGGAATGTCCATGGAAGAAAAAATATGTTTTCTTTGAGTTCGAATATTGGAAATATCATCATGTTCGCCACTGTCTCGATGTTATGCACATCGAGAAAATATGTGTGATAATCTGCTTGGGACATTATTAATTATGCGAAACTCAAAAGATAGTGAGGCGACATGTCGTGATATGATTGATATGGTGTTAGACATAATTTAGCTCCTCAAGTAGGAGAAAAGAAGACCTATCTGCCCCCTTCCCCTTTTACTTTGTCGAAGGCCAAAAAAAGAAAGTGTTGAACTCATTCTTGTCTATTAAACTTCCCTCTGGACATGGATCAAACATAAAAAAATGTGTATCCATGTCTGATTTGAAGATATATGGGCTTAAGTCCCATGACTGCCATATCCTTCTCCAACAACTCCTCCCTGTTGCCATTCGATTCGTTCTTCCGGAAAATGTTAGGGTTAAAATCATATAACTGTGCTAATTTTTTAATGCTTTATGCAACAAACTTGTCGATGTCTCAAAACTCGATAAATTGCAGTCAGATATCATAATAAACTTGTGTAATCTAGAAAAAATATTCCCTTCATCATTTTTTGATGTAATATTACATCTTATTGTCCACTTAGTCCTAGAAGTGCGTTTATGTGGACCAGTATTTTATAGATGGATGTATGCCTTCGAACGATTCAATAAAGTGTAAAGACCTACTTGCGAAACCGATATTATGCTAAAGGTTGTATGTAATAGAGCTATATTAAAGAAGAATTGGTAGAATTTTGTACAGAATTTATGAGGCAGACTTGTACAACTACCGGCATTCCAGTTGAGCAAGGCAAGCAATTTGGTCCATTATATGCGGCGATAATAAAGGTCGTCGAAGAAAAAGAGTGAGATGAGGCTCATCTACATGTCCTTCAAAACAATGATGAAGTGTATCCCTATATCTTGTAGATTCATTTTATTAACTTGTCCTATTTGTTTGAAGATGTAATTTTTGCGGGTTATTTCTAATATTTATGCATATTTTCAGAATGCACAAGGAGTTTTTGGATGAAATTTACTGAGGGAAGAAAAAAGGTGTTCATTGGCTCATAGGAGTGCACAATCGGCTATTTGCTGATTGGTTTGAAAAAAAGTAGGTTTTGTGTACTGTCTACTTAAATAGTTGTTAGTTGTAGTTTGCAATTGAAGGATTTTTTAATTATGTAATAATATGTATAGGTAAGTAGTGAAATGAAGGAAAATCCTAATGCTGTTTCAGAGACGATACGATGGCTTGCTGGAAAACCATCATTTTTTGTTTTAACTTATTAAGGTTTTTCAGTCAATTGAGTCTGATACTTAATGACGGACCGAGATGATGCACAAGTTGTTCAAAATAGTGGATTTTATGTGATTTCTAAGGCAGTCCAGGTGTCCAGTGCAAAGGATTAAAACCCTGATATGACCTTTTATGGCATAATCTTGGAAGTATGGGAGTTGGATTACCATGAGTTCAAATCCCCGCTATTCTTATATAAATGGGCATAGAATGATAAAGCATAGAGATCGACGATCTTGGCTTCACACTTGTGGATTTTACTCGACAAGGCCATAAGAAGGATAAATATTTCTCTGTTGACCAAGTCAACTAGTTTTTTTACATTAAAGATCCAGTTGATCCTACTTGGTCAATCTTCTTAACTTCCATAACTCGGGACTATCAAGAGTTGTATAACGATGATGATTTGGGTGACAAAATCATGAAACATCCTCCCTTCTGATCTAACATCCCTGCTTGTGACGTGACCACTAAAGATGATGCGCATAGTACTAGGCCTAATATTGAAGGAATTTGGGTTAAAAATGATCCATATAATGTAGCTCTATATACTTTCATCTTGTTGTAATTTAATCAGTATTTAATTTTCTTTTATAATTTTTTTGATTAAATGAACAATGCTTCTAGTGACCATTTTGTGTAATTTTCCATTTGTAATTTTGAATATATTTTTATGCATTTATATGTAATTTTGAATGCATTTTAATTCATGTATATGTTCCTGCAATTGTATCAGTCATGTATAGTTTCATTTAACCAGTGACTAATTCTTTCTTGTTTTATTATTCAGAGTGAAGGACCAAAATGGTAAAGAAATAGAGAACCAACAAAAGCAAATGTAAAAAATTAATGACAGTTCCAAAGATGCCAAATGGATAGTTCCAGATGTCAAAGAGTCTGAACAAGCACCAAGTGATCAAAAGGTCAAAGAGCATTGTGATCAGGATAGACAAGCACCAAGTGAACCTCAAACTGAAAAGAAACAGTCTGAACAAGAAACCACGACTAATTCTAATTCTGTGAAATAAAGGTTGGGAGCTGCACAAGGTGTTTCCTCTCTTAAAAAAGTATTGGTAAGGAAGGCCCAGGGCAGGAGATTTAAAATCAAATACAATGAGTTTGGAGTTCTTGCCGGAGATACTAGGTGTACCTTACAGTCCTACATAGGGCACCTGGTGTACCTTACAGTCCTACATAGGGCACTGGAAAGGACTATAATTCCTATCGACATTGAAAGCTGGCCAAATATGGATCAGGAATTGAAAGATAAATTATGGCTTGATATTAAGGTATTAAATTATAGTTGACACACACAACTTGTTTTTAGGACTACTTTCTAACCCTTGTAAATTTGTGTATTTTATTGTCCATAGGGTACATTTAAAGTTTCTCCGAAAAGTGAGGCTATGGTGCTTAAGTCTGCAGGAGAGAAGTGGAGACAGTTTAAAACTTATTTAACAACTAAACACGTGATGCCATCGGTTTGTGGGTCAAGAACCTTGGACGAGATTTATCGCACAGAGGACATGTGATAAGTGGCTAGCAGGGATGCATTTTCTTTGCCACATTTCCTTGTTTGGATTTATTATACTTACTTGGATTTATTTATTCGTTCTATGATGCAGAAACTACGCACCTTGCAAAGCGAAAGAGTGCATAATCTAAAATATCATCATCGTTTGTCAAGGAAGGGTTACATTGGTTCACAAGAGGATGAAGTAAGAATCTAGCTATAATGTTAATCAAATTATCACTTTTAATAGCACTTTTTACTTTTTTCTCATTTTAAACAGATAAAGAAAGGAAAACTGAAGCCTGAGAGGAAACCAGAGGCTTGAAAGTCAAAGCTAGATGATGAGGAGATTGATGAAGATCAAGAAGCAGTATTTGCCAAAATTGTAAGTAATAATTATGTAAAAAACTTGTTTTAATCAAGAAAAACATATTATAATAAAAAATTTGTTTATTCTTCAATTATTCAAAATATGTCCCTAAGATCAAGAATTAGTACTTCTCCAGTAGATTATTCGTTTCTACATTAGTTAGACAAAGCAGTTTTTAATCTAGCTCTAAAGTTTATTCTTGATTTATTGATATGATGAATTACTTGAAAATAAGGAGAAGGATGAATTCATACCATCTGGAATTGATGATGTGTTGACTACAGAACTTGGAACTTCTGAGCATTCAGGCAGGGTTCGAGGAGTTAGAGGTTCACCCCAAAAATGTTCTTTAATCTGCTGAAAAAGAAAAAGCCTGCAATTATAAAGGAGGAGTTTTTGGCCCATGATAGAGTGCTACAAGAGGAGTTGGAAAGAGCAAGGCGGGAAATTGCTGAGCTCAAGTCATTGTTTACTGTATCTAATCAGCACTCTCTGAATTTTTGGATAAAGCAAGTTGCCAACCAGTTAAAGGAGAAGCAAAGTGTAAACCACCAAAAGAAAAAGAAATATTGGTGAATGATGATTGTCTTGCTTATGATCAACCCCCTTCATCAGATAAGATGGTATATTTCACAAGTATTCTTCTAATTATACGGTTCTTCAAATTGTAGAGTAATTATATAATTTACTCCTTATAATTATAGGGTCCACAAATTTGTGAGCTTTTTGGTGGATAACATCGAAAATAAGGTTGCTCTTGGTACTATTTTCAAAGATGAGGAAATGAATGTTTCGGTACATGGAGTACCCCTGAAGCCTGGACATGCTCGTGGGTCGGTTGATGGACATATCCAAACTGACGCTTTAGTTCCCGTTCCTATACCTGGTGAAATAGAGCAAGTTCGTGAAGCCATTGGTTCTCACTTGGCATGGCCTCAAAATTTAATCAGCCTCCGGATAGTGGTGGTATTTTACAAGTGCTTGTTGGTTGCTAAAGTTGTATAAAAGTTAAAAAATAAGGGTTAATTAGGTGAATAAATGTCTACTTATATTCTTTCCATTTTTTTTAGAAAAAGAAAAGAGATGTGTCGCATTCAAAGAATAAGGGTGGGTTGCAAAAAATTTAGCAAGAGTTCAATCACATCAAGGTGAGCACGAAAGTGCCACGCCAATACAAGGTATGGTACAAACATGCTACGATATTTATGAAAGCCAGCGGGAAATCGATCCCTATTACATGTGTATCTGATGTGTTTGGAGTTGAGAAGACAATACATGTTGCATGAGAATTTAAAAGCATTGTTAGAGTTTGACATGATTGGACAAGCTATGATATCTGCGTATATGGCGTAAGTAATTATTTTCCTGGTTATAGGTACTGTTTGAATTATCGCACAACAGGTCTGCTTTAATTTCTCCCACATATGTATAGGCACTCTCATAGTACAATTAAGATGGTTCGCAAGAATAATGACGTGGTCCTGTATGGATTTTTTGATCCTGGCACCGACTTTAACTTGAATGCTGAATTTCAACGAAATGTTGGTAGTTGGTTGAAAGAGGGTAATGAAAATCACATATTCTTCCTGCCACATAATCATCATTAAGTATTTTTAAATGCATATTGTAATCTATTAATTTAATTTTCTTTTAGGTTTTAGGCTATTTTTAAAAAAATCTGACTTGTGTAAATTTATAATAATAAAGTTTTCACAGGATTCTGGTCGTAATATGGGATGGCGACATTTACATTCTCAATCCGTTGCCTCATCCAACTCATTTTGATGAATAGGAAAAAGCTTTATCGGAGTAAAATTATTTATTTTATTTTTTAGGTTGTTTTAATTTATTTTTTGTATTCAAAATAAGACTCTTGACACCGTGTCATTATAATATGCAGTACAATAAAATAAGTTAATTCTCAAGTAGGAAGGGGAAATAAAGCTCCTAAAATCAAGAATCTCGTAGTAAGTAATTTATATTATGATTTTTGTAGTAAGAATCTTGTAGTAAGTAATTATGATTTGATCAGTTTTATTACGAGCTGATTTTTATTTTTATCTTAACAGGGATCCCCGAAATAGCCTGGTGGGGTTAAATGTGGGTATGTGGTCATGAGGTACATGAAGGAAATTATTGAGGACAAGGAAATATCTTTTACTTCTAAGGTCTGTACATTCATTTTTTATGATCGAATGTGGCATTTTAGATGAATTTTTTTCTAATTTCCCTTTTCGGTTTACTCGATTTTTATTGGGCGACCAAAACTCGCAAGTTGTTAGGAATATGTGTATTAGTTTGATGATAAGTTAAGAAAAACACTTAAGTAGAAATCTAGTGTTTGTAGCCTCAACGGATAAGACCATCTTGGCTATCCGTTGAAGGAGTAGCCTTACTTAGCAATAAGTTTGGTATTATAGCTCATTTCACTCTCTGGTTTCAAGCTGTAATTCTTAGATGTTGTTAGGAAATAATCAGTCATGTTGACTACTAATGGATGTACAAATAGGAGGGCTAATTGTAAATATTTCATGCCTTGTAATTTTGTATAAGTGAAGAAATGTCAACGGATATTGAAGACCTTCAACGGATGTCTCTAATGCTTCAACGGATAATATCCATCAACAGATAAGTGCTTCAACGGATAAAGCTTCAACTACTAGAGCATCAACGGATAAAGCCATCAACGGATGAAAGCTTCAACGGATGCTCAGTCTCATAGCAGTTGATAGTGACAGTTAACAAAGCTGACAGAGGCACATGGATTGACAGAGATGTGGTAGCCTATTTCAGGAACATCAGAAAAAGCAGCCGTTTTTAGTCTGGTTCAAAATGGAAAGTCAACAGATAATTCCATATTACACTGGATAAAAATGGAATAGAAACAAGTGGAGAACTATTTTCTTATTGTACTTTATCTTTGTCTTCACTTGTAAACTTGGTGATATATAAACCAAGTAGTAGCTAGTAATTAGATGTGAATTTTCCCTGAGCTGTTTAGAAATATCAAGAGAGAAAATCATCTAGTTTGTACTAGGAAGCAGCTTTGATTTAATTTTGAATCACAGATTTTCTGAAATAACACATCTCTGGTGGAACAACAAATCCACCAGAAAAGTTTTTAAGTTCTTTGTGTTCATTACATTTGTGTTTGAATATATATCTGTCTGCATCAGCTCCAAGCAATTCACACACACTTGATCACTCAAACACTTAGCCTTACAAACTGCTCAAAACTTGAAAAAGTTTTGAGATTTATATTCAACCCCCCTTCTGTAAATCTCATTGTTAGTCCACTGGGAATAACAATTGGTATCAGAGCAAGCTCTTAACATATAAAGAGTTTAAAGATCTATTCTGTTAACATCATGAGTGCACAGAAGAACTCTCATGTTACCATCATGAATAGGAAGGATATTCGTGTAAAGATTCCAGTCCTGGAAAAGGATAATTATCATCACTGGAAAGTGAAGATGCATTTACATCTTCTTTCTCAAGATGAAAGCTACATCAACTGTATTGAAAATGGTCCTCACATCCCTCACAAGGTAGCCACAGCTGCTACTGCAACAGTTGCTGTTGGACAGTCTATTCCCAAGCCAAGAGCATAATGGACTATTGAAGACATGGAAGAAATCCGCAAGGATAAGAGAGCCATGAACATTTTGTTTAATGGCTTAGATCAAGATATGTTTGACAATGTCATCAATTGCCAAACTGCAAAGGAAGTTTGGGACACTGTACAAATCATCTGTGAAGGTACTGAGCAGGTCAGAGAGAACAAAATGCAGCTTCTTATTCAACAGTATGAATATTTTCACTTTGAAGAAGGTGAATCATTAAATGATACCTTCAACAGGTTTCAGAAACTGTTGAATGGATTGAAGTTGTATGGTAGAGTGTACCAAGTCAAGGATTCCAACTTAAAATTTCTTAGGTCTCTGCCAAAGGAATGGAAGCCCATGACTGTCTCTTTGAAAAACTCTCAAGATTATAAGAACTTCACACTTGAAAGATTATATGGAATTTTGAAGACTTATGAACTTGAAATGGAGCAGGATGAGCTGTTGGAAAAGGGAAAGAGAAAAGGAGGAACAGTTGCTCTTGTAGCTGACTGTGAGAAGATGGAAGCCAGGAATGAGGAGAAGACAATGCCAAGTCTCAAAATTGGCACAAGCAAATCAAAATCAAGCAAGGGTAAAGAGCAAGTTGCTGAGGATGAAGACAATTCCAGTCAGGATGAATCTGATGATATTGAAGAACATTTGGCCTTTCTGTCCAGGAGGTTTGCAAAGATGAAGTTCAGGAAAAACACAAAATTCACTAAGCCAAACAAGAACATGGTGGACAAATCAAAGTTCAAATGTTACAACTGTGGCATTAGTGGACACTTTGCAAGTGAGTGTAGGAAGCCAAATTCTGAGAAAAAGAAATTTGAGCAAGTTGATTACAAAAAGAAGTATTTTGATTTGCTCAAACAAAAGGAAAGAGCATTCCTCACTCAAGATGATTGGGCAGCAGATGGGGTAAATGAAGATGATGATGTGGAATATGTCAACCTAGCCCTGATGGCTAATTCTGATGAAAATGAAACTAGTTCATCAAGCAACCAGGTAATTACTACTGATCTCTCTCAGCTTTCTAAACATGAATGCAATGAAGCCATAAATGATATGACCAATGAATTATATCATTTGCGTGTTTCCCTTAAATCTCTAGCAAAAGAAAACACTAGGATCAAGGAGAATAACTTGTTTTTAAGTGATAGGAATGCTGTGTTAGAGGATCAGGTAATTGAGCTTGAAAAGATAAAACTTAAATGCCTGACTGTTGAGAGTGAACTAGCGGAAGCTGTTAAGAAAGTGGAAATTCTTTCTAAACAGTTAGAAAGTGAGCAAGAGGTAATCAAGGCCTGGAAAACATCTAGGGATGTCAGTGTTCATATTGCAAAGGTCCAGGGAATTAAATCATTCTGTGAGGATGCCTGGAAGAAAAACAAAAAGAAGTTAGAATTAATTGATAGATTGTCAACGGATGTGGAATCAACGGATGATGAAAGTTATCCGTTGAAGGAAGAAAAGGAGCATCCGTTGAAGGCTCATCAATTAAAACAGGCAAGTTCTTTTAAAAATAAAAAGAATGATTCAACTCTCAAGAACTTTGTCAAAGAAGGAGCTAGCACATCCAGAGATGTTAGTAAGGTGAATATAGGACATATGACTTTAGATCAGCTAAAAGATCGACTTAAGTTGGTTGAGGATAAGAAGGAAACTAAAAGAAAATCTAAAAGAAATGGGAAGGTAGGGATTAATAAACACAACAATTACACACCTGATAGGTATGCTCCTAGAAAAAGCTGTGTGCATTGTAAAAGTGTTAATCACCTATCTGATAATTGCAAATCTGTTAAAAATGCTCCCATGCCTTCAAATTCCTCCATGTCTAACATGTCTATGTCACCTCTGCATGCTATGCCTGTTATGTCTCACCAGAATCCCCATGCATATTTTGCAAACATGCCATACATTAACAATCCTTACTTTACTGCATTTAGTATGCCTCAAATGCCATACAATATGCCTATGTGGAATAACATGTTTGCACAACCTATGCCTTATCAAATTCAATCAAATGTGTTAAATGATTCTGTGACTAATCCTACACTTCAACCAACCACATCTGAGACCAAGGTTGACCTAAAGTTACCTAAGTCAAAAGATGCAGGAGGAATGAAGTCTAGGAAAAAGACTAACAAGGATGGACCCAAGGAAACTTGGGTACCAAAATCAACTTGAGTGATTTTGTTGTCTGCAGGGACAAAGAAGGAATCTATGGTACTTGGATAGTGGTTGTTCAAGACACATGACAGGAGATTTCACCCTGCTCACAGAGTTTAAGGAGAGAGCTGGCCCTAGCATAACCTTTGGAGATGACAGCAAAGGATTCACTATGGGATATGGCTTGATTTCAAGAAAAAATGTCATCATTGATGAAGTTGCATTGGTTGATGGTCTCAAACACAATTTATTGAGCATCAGTCAACTATGTGACAGAGGGAATACTGTTTCCTTCAATTCTAAAGCCTGTATTGTCACAAGTAAAAAGGACAATAAAGTGGTTCTAACTGGAGTTAGAAAAGGGAATGTGTACTTAGCTGATTTCAACTCTACAAATGCAGAATCCATTACTTGTCTTCTCAGCAAAGCAAGTCCAGTTGAAACTTGGCTATGGCACAAGAAGCTGTCCCATTTGAATTTCAAGACAATGAATGATCTAGTCAAAAAGGACTTAGTTAGAGGAATGCCTCTAGTGGAATTCACAAGGGATGGACTGTGTGATGCTTGTCAGAAAGGAAAGCAAAAGAAAGTATCATTCAGTAAGAAGCTTGAATCTGCAATTGATGAACCACTGCAACTTCTACACATGGATCTTTTTGGACCAGTCAATGTATTTGTCAATTTCAAGGAAAAGATACTGCCTAGTGATTGTAGATGATTTCTCAAAGTTTTCATGGGTTTATTTTCTTGAATCAAAGGATGAAGCTAGTGAAATCATCATCAATCATATCAAGCAAGTCAACAATCATCCTAATTTCAAAGTAAGGAATATTAGGAGTGACAATGGAACTGAGTTCAAGAATTCAACCATGAAGATGTTCTGTGAAGAAAATGGGATCATGCATGAGTTCTTAGCTCCAAGAACTCCACAACAAAATGGTGTGGTGGAAAGGAAGAACAGATCACTAATTGAAGCTGCAAGGACAATGCTTGAGGAGTCAAAACTCCCAACTTATTTTTGGGCTAAGGCTGTTAACTGTGCATGTTACACTCAGAATATTTCTCTAATCAATCAAGCAAAATGCATGACTCCCTATCAATTATTCAAGAGAAGAAAACCAACTTTAAACTTTCTACATGTCTTTGGTTGCAAATGCTACATCTTAAGGAATCAATCTGATCACAAAGGAAAGTTTGATGCAAAGGCTGATGAAGGAATATTTGTTGGTTATTCTGCTGGAAAATCATATAGGGTCTACAATCTAAGAACCAACATTGTCATGGAATCTGTACATGTTGTGTTTGATGATAAAAAGATTGATAGACTAACAGATGAGGGACATCATGAAGGACTCAAATTTGACAATATTGAGATATATTGTGATGATAGTGAAGATGAGAATGATGAAGAAGGCATCTCAAGAAGAAACCAGAGTCTGCCTTTGGATAATGCACAGAATGCTGCATCCGTTGAAAGTCATAATTCAGCTTCCGTTGAAAGAAGCAATGTAGCATCCGTTGAAAGACAAAGTGCATCATCCGTTGAAGTTCATAATGAAGCATCCGTTGATCACAGTCTGTCAACGGATAATCAATTCACCTCATCAGTTGATAGAACTCCCAATTCCTTTCAAAGGATCAACAACTCAGGGGGAGTTTCAACAAATCAACATTCTATCTCACATCATGACAATACTGAGGCAACCTCATCAAGGGCTAATCTACCACCTCAAAGGAAATGGACCAAGAATCACCCTTTTTGAACTGATCATTGGTGATGCTACATCAAAAGTACAAACTAGAAGGGCTACTCAAGATGAATGTCTGTATAGTAGCTTTCTATCACAGGAGGAACCTAAGCGAGTGGAAGAAGCACTTTTGGATCCAGATTGGATTTTAGCAATGCAAGAGGAGCTAAACCAATTTGAGAGGAACAAAGTATGGAAGCTGGTACCCAAGCCAAAGAACAAGAGTTCTATTGACACAAAATGGTTATTCAGAAACAAGATGGATGAAAATGGCATTATCATAAGGAATAAAGCCAGATTGGTTGCCAAAGGCTATTCTCAACAAGAGGGAATAGATTTTGATGAAACATTTGCTCCAGTTGCCAGACTTGAAGCCATCAGAATCTTTCTAGCCTATGCAGCTAATGCCAATTTCAAAGTCTATCAGATGGATGTCAAGAGTGCATTTCTAAATGGGGAATTGGAGGAAGAAGTTTATGTAAGCCAACCTCCAGGTTTTGAAGATCCAAATTTTCCAGACCATGTGTATTATTTGTTGAAAGCACTCTATGGACTAAAGCAAGCACCTAGAGCCTGGTATGAGACTTTATCAAAGTTCCTTCTAGATAATCACTTCAAAAGAGGTACTGTTGACAAAATTCTCTTCTTTAGAAATGTTAATGGCTCTAAGATACTTGTACAAATTTATGTAGATGATATTATATTTGGATCTACAGATGATAAACTTTGTAAAAAGTTTGCTAATTTAATGCAAAGTAAATATGAAATGAGCATGATGGGAGAGCTAACTTACTTTCTTGGTTTACAAGTTAAACAAGTTAGTGGTAGAATTTTCATTAGTCAAACTAAATATATTTATGATCTTTTAAAGAAGTTTGACTTAATGGATTGTTCACCTACAAAAACTCCCATGGCCACTGCCACCAAGCTTGAATTAAACAAGGCTGAAAAGTCTGTGGATATTACAAGTTATAGAGGCATGGTTGGCTCACTTTTATATTTAACTGCCAGTAAACCTGATATTATGTTTTCTACATGTCTTTGTGCTAGATTTCAAGCTGACCCTAAAGAATCTCACTTAGTGGCTATTAAAAGAATTTTCAGATATCTCAAGGGGACTCCAAATCTAGGAATTTGGTACCCTAGAGCGTCTGGTTTTGATCTAATTGGCTACTCAGATGCAGATTATGCAGGTTGCAAAATAGACAGGAAAAGCACAACAGGCACCTGTCAATTTCTAGGGAACAAGCTTGTATCATGGTTCAGCAAGAAGCAGAATTCTGTTTCCACATCAACAGCTGAAGCTGAGTACATTGCAGCTGGTAGTTGCTGTGCACAAATACTATGGATGAGGAACCAGTTATTTGACTATGGTATAACTGTTGACAAAATTCCAATATTTTGTGACAACACAAGTGCCATTGCCATTACTGAAAATCCAGTGCAACACTCAAGAACCAAGCACATTGATATCAAGTACCACTTCATTAGGGAACATGTGATGAAAGGTACAGTGGAACTTCATTTTGTTCCAAGTGAAAAGTAGATTACAGACATATTTACCAAGCCACTTGATGAATCAACATTCACAAGATTAGTAAGTGAGTTAGGTATGCTTAACTATTCATAATCTATGTCATCTATGTAATCTGTCTTGTAGCCTGAAATGAATTTGCTGCAAGAACAAAGTTGGCTTTAATCAAGACTTATCCTGTCAATGGATATTCCCTATCCGTTGAAAGCCAAAATTGTTCTATCAACGGATATTCGTCATCCGTTGAAAGACAAATACATTTCTGGTAATTTTATCCTTCAACGGATAAAATGGTGTTGTTCATCAACGGATAACTATTTACCTTATCCGTTGATGTGTCACGTCAGTGAGTCACAGCCGTTGATTCTTTTACTCAACCGTTGATACAGATATACAGTGTTGTATGTATTTGTATTTACGGTAGTTTTCAGAATTTCTACAGTTTTATTTATTCCTGAACGGCTGTCACTTACTTAAAAGTATCATTTAATTATTTTATTTATGTTTTAATTCAAGAAAGTATAAAAGCCCAATTGAATTCTTATTTTCACTTTACGCTTTCTTGCAATTATCATTCTCTTTCTCTCTCAATTCTCAAGTTTTTCTCTGCAACCTCTACTCACAACAATGGCACCAGTAGTCAAAATTATGTCTCAAACATGATTTGTTTATGAAAAAAATAATTTCATAGTCTTGGTTGAAAAGAATGAAGCCCATTCTGATTATCACAAGATGATGGACTTCATCAAGAACTGCAAACTGAGCTATGCAATGCTGGAAGCCCCAACCATCTACTGTGAAGTGATTGAGGAAATTTGGACAACTGCAGAGTTCAACTCCACATATATGACTATTGCCTTCTCTCTCAAAGGTAAGGACTATTGCATTAATTGTGATGATATACAATCTTGCTTTAAGTTGCCTGAGAATAATGCCATGACACCACATACTGATAAAGATGTCTCTGCAATGTTAGATTCCATAGGCTATGCTTTTGATTCTGCTAGTTTAGGTAGTATTAGAAGGAAAGGCCTTAGGAAAGAATGGAGTTTTCTTGGAGATGCCTTTATTAAGGTTTTCTCTGGGAAGATTAGCAATTTTGATGCTATCTGTAACGCCCCCAAATCCGGGGTCAGATGATTTGGTCGTCACTATAAAACCTCAATCCAAATCAACATGTTTAATCAATAAACAAATGCCAGCGGAAGATATTTAACATAAATGACCCCAACTAATCCAAGATCTTTTAAGGTTACAGTTCTAGAAACAAGATATCCAAATTCCATAATAATTTTTTTTTTCACTTTCTTTCAAAACTCTTTTCAATAATTCTCAATATCCAAACTTAACCCGCTAGTATAACTTCGAAATGAAGTATACTAGGCCTAAATAAAATACACAACTATAATATAATATAATATAATATAATATAAACAACTTTACATAATAAAACTTACACTAGTCCGCAAACCCTGGACCAACCACCTTCGAAAAGCTTCTTCTTTACTTCCTCGAATTTACGCGGCTAAACAGCAAGCTAATCCTCACTGGAGGTTAAAAATTTAAAAACAGGCAAGTATGAGCGGAAGAAATGCTCATCAAGATCATTATAGTAAATATAGGGTCGTTTGATATAAAACCGACATCTGCATCAGAGCAACACATTTAAAATCATAATTGCTGAATCATAAAACCTTAGTTGAGGAATCCCAGATTTAATTCCTTAATTATATTCAAAACCATTTTGATATTTTTGAGCGAAATGCTTCAGCAATACTTTGAATCTTGACGAGAGCAAAGCTCGTAAAATAGTGTTTACGGAAATATCGTAAACAATAATAACATGAAACAATAATTATGGATTGAATCATAAACTTTATTCAAAACTGAACTCTGGAAATTAATACTTATTTTGCTGTCATATCAAATTAGATATCAATACGAACTTTGATGCTCACAACATTCCATATTGAAGTCAACATCATTCATCTATACTAATACCACCTTTGATATTTAACAACAACGTAAGTATCAGCATAAATCACAATCTGAATCAAAACCGCACTTTACCATTATTCCAAAACAGAAACAGTTGATAAATCATTTATTCTATGAATATCAAAAATGATATGATAATTTAGATTATGATCATTCTCCGACGGACGTACTATCACATGCTGATCAGCCCGTGTGATAACACAAGGTCATGATTCGTAGAAACGTGACCCCAAAATCACTAGTACTCAAATAAAAGGCATAACTAGCCTGTGGCAAAATGGTGTCATAATATTTCATATGGCACTTAGAAATAGCCCTCCGCTGGACCGTCCGTCCCGGTCACTTACGCAATTATGATCCAATCTTAAAACCTTTTATTGAAATGGGGTCATGATACTCGACACCCGAAATAATTTTATTCCCCCAATTCTTGGGTAGGAATATTCGCAACCAAATCACTTTTCTCAAAATCCAAAATATTTGTAAATCCGATAATTGAATAATAAAATCACTTAGCTACTTTGAATATAGAATAGTGGAAGAATACTTGCATAAACAGAATTATTTAATTCAGCGATATGTAAAACATTTATCGATTCTAAACTGAGAATAGGGAAAGCAATACTTGCATCAAAAGATTTAAAATAAATATCACTTGAACAATAAGTGATGATAGGGATACTTGCATACTGTGATTCGAAATAAACATTACTTGAACAATAAGTGAAATCAGGGGTACTTGCCTTTGGGTTTTTAGCAGTTAGTCACACTCGCAAACACGCATCTATTCTGAAATTCTGTCTTAAAACATCACCGTCCTTCTTTTCAACACTTGACTGATATGCTGCTCCTGCGATTGCTAGAAGCCAGATACCCAATACCATTCCATCTCATTCTTTATCCAACGTCTTGTCCTGATCAACTCGAATGATCCGCATCTATAATTAAAAGATACAACTTTAATTGTCTAAATGATAATTACTTGACGAACGGCACGTCAAAACCCTATCGTCTACCCATACGATAGCCCACATATAAATATAACAGACAAACACAGGACTCTTAATCCACACACACACATAATTCACATAGCACATAAGCACATAACTCATGTATCACTTAATTCATATCACATATGACTCAGTTCATCAAAAGGGTCGACTCGGTACGTTTAAAACTGAAATCAAGTCAAAAATATGATTTATCGATCAATAATCGACTCAGAATAACTTGTAAAACAAACAACCTTTCGAAACAAAAAGGATTTGGGTCTCGAAAGTATTTTTAATGAAAGCGGAATATTTTTCTGAGTCTGTACGCGTTCGTTTCGTATTAAACGGACAAACGGTTTATTTAATATGAATTTTTGAACATTTTTCGGAATAAAAACGATCTCCGAATCATTTAATAATAAAATAATAGGGTTCGAACACCCTAAAATAATTTTATAAAAATTATCGAGCTTGGAAAATAATTTAAAATAATATCTTAAAGCTCGAAACTATTTTTCAGAATTTTTAAATCAAAAATAAATAATTAAATCTAATTAAATAATCAATTAAAATTAATTAATAACTAATTAAATTAATTAATCAATTAATATTTAAATTAATTGACCAATTTAATAATTAATTATCAACTAAAATTAATTAATTAACTAATTAAGATTTATTTTTGAATTAAAATAAATTTTCAAAATTAAAATAATAATATTTAGAATTAAAATGCATTTTCCAGAAATTAAAACAGAATTTTTGATTTATTTTAAAACAAAATTTGCACAAACAGGTTTTGAGTTTGATTTTTGAGAATCCTAAGATCAAAAACGGGTCTTAACAAAAGAAAACGGGTCGGGTTGGAGGAGAACCGGGTCGAGCAAGAACTCACCGGATTCTGGGGATGAACCCAGTTTCCGACGAGGGATTGCCGGACTCCGGCGCCTCTCCGACGAAGCAAAACAGAACGGTTTTGAGGCGTTTTTCACCATCAACAATTTTCAAATCACCACAGCAACAAAACCAACTCAACATCGATCAACAACAACCGTAAACTCGATCCATCCGGCAGATTAAGAACTAAAAACCGGTGAACTCGTCGGTTCTCCGATGACCACCATCAAACACATCAAAACTCAACGAAAATTGATGATTAATATATGAAATTAAAGCCAGAAGTCATACAAATGTAACCCAGTCAACCATATCAATTAATAATCCAAGAACATCTTAGAACATTGAATCAAAATTTAAGGAAATTGTCTAACTCGTTTAATCACTTCCTGTAACAGAACACTCAATTAACTAGCATACGTAGATTGGAAATTATAAGATAAAGCTAACGGTAACATCAAATCGAATCAAGAATCATTCAAACAAAAACCCCCAATTCGGGTCAAGAACCCTAAAAATCGAAATTAAAATTTACCAATCCCCGGGTGATGATTCTGGTGTCAACATGATGGGCTCGATGAGAGCTTTAATTTGATACCAAGAACAGCGAAAACGGATTCCTAAATCCTTCAAAATCAGAGGTTGAAGATGAAGAACAAAATCACACCCCCAAATTTTGTTCTTGAATTTGTTTTTAATGAATTAAAAATAAAATAAAATAAATAATTCAAGCTATTTATATTTTCTGAAAGGTAAATACCCCAAAATCAATTTAGGGTGTTTTTATTCACATAATTAAAATAATTAAGTCCAAAAATAATTATTACGAAGGTATAATTTTAAAAGCGATAAACTATAAAATTTGTATCGAAATTTCCCAAATAATGCGAATAATCCCAAAATGCAAAAATACTGGGCACTAAAATACGAATAATTTTATAAAAATAACAACACGAAATTTATGGGTTTTGACATCCCAAAAACACATAACTAGCATCACATTGGATCGTATCAGTTCCGAAAATAGGTTACTTAGCCACTAAGTAACTATAAAAACGATACAATTCAATACTAGAATTGGATAATCATCAAAACCGAGCTTTTTATAAAATAATATATACGAAAATAACGTAAAAATATCCCGTCTCTCGAGAATACGTGTTTTATTGATTACCGAAATAACTATCATATCGAAAATCTTGCGCCGGGCCGCGCACGGGTCAAACTGTAATCCGAATTGAAAAAGTCAAAACACGGAAAATGTCCGGAATTACCAGATTAGGTTAGGAAGGAGTTTTCGGAAGAGTTTCGGGTTGTAAAAACGTAAAAACGGTTGAAGTCGGACGATTCCCGGCTTTATAAAATAATTTTGGTGATTATTCAGAAAATAATTAATAATTCATAAATTAATATAAAATCATCTAACAGTCCAAAAATTACCAGAAAATATCACAATTATCTATATTTTATTCTGGACATATAATAATTCAAATACTCAAATAATATCACATCTAAACATCCAAACATCAATTCCACTTATCAGATAATTCACCAAATTTCACCTAAAATCACATAAATAATTTCAATTAATAATAATAATAATATTTGAAAATATGGGATATTACAATCTACCCACCTTATAAGGATTCCGTCCTCGGAATCAGCAGAAGAAAGCACTAAAGGTTTTCTAATCAACTTTCCGTCACACCGCCTTACTTTGACTTGACCAGGATACTCAACTTAACTTGATTGGCACACCTTCGAATATTTAGAATGATAAAATCATGAAATTTCAAAAAGAAGAGAATTTGATACCATAACGGAACCAAAATCTGAATTTGAGAAAAATATTGTTGAAATAAAAGAATAACTGAGAGATCAATATGATCAAACGAACTTGGTATTGCGTGTCCAAATTAAAACACTACTAAAGGTTGTTAACCTTCATGTATTCACAATACACACAAGTGATGGCGTCCCATCCAACTCCTATCACACAGACAGGTATACCTTGTGTCCCCTATAGTTAGGGTTGTTCATCCCAGTCAGAATAAAAGAATATCAAAGGAATTCAAAATCAAATGAATAAAACTGAAAGGATTTCAAAGATGATATTTCTGAAGGAATAGAATCCAGAGAACAAAATTTTGGCACCAAATGAGCAAGTGGTGTCACATTACCAAGAAACTATCCACCAAATAAGAAAAGTGGAAGTTAAATTATAATAACTTGACAGAGCTATCAAAACCTGAAAAATAGGCTTCATGACAGCCTCTGGCACATTTAAAACACAGTTATGATTGAAAATGAGTGTTAGGGAATATATCCTCTAACAATTACTTCTTTTGAGAGAGGCCAAAAGAAATTATAGAAAGAAAAGGTATTGCCAAAGTCTTAATGCTTATCTTCAATTTGAACTCTTCAGTTGACTCGCCCTCTGATTCTAGACACTCCTTAACGTTCCAAAGATATCGATAATCTTCATCGTCGTCGAACCGTAATAGCCTCGAAAGATTCCACCATATAATTTTGCAGTTTCCCGGAGTTCCATCCAGCTCAACACAGCCATCTCAAATGAATGCGCCTATCTTAGCTTACTCGTTGGTACTATATCCAATAGTCCAACAGGAACTCGATATGAGCTCAAACGTCCTCACATAGCTATACACACTCCTACACACTCTCGTTTCTAGTTTACTATAACCTCAGCTCTGATACCAACCTGTAACGCCCCCAAATCCGGGGTCGGATGATTTGGTCGTCACAATAAAACCTCAATCCAAATCAACCTGTTTAATCAATAAACAAATGCCAGCGGAAGATATTTAACATAAATGACCCCAACTAATCCAAGATCTTTTAAGGTTACAGTTCTAGAAACAAGATATCCAAATTCCACAATAATTTTTTTTTTCACTTTCTTTCAAAACTCTTTTCAATAATTCTCAATATCCAAACTTAACCCGCTAGTATAACTTCGAAATGAAGTATACTAGGCCTAAATAAAATACACAACTATAATATAATATAATATAATATAAACAACTTTACATAATAAAACTTACACTAGTCCGCAAACCCTGGACCAACCACCTTCGAAAAGCTTCTTCTTTGCTTCCTCGAATTTACGCGGCTAAACAGCAAGCTAATCCTCACTGGAGGTTAAAAATTTAAAAACAGGCAAGTATGAGCGGAAGAAATGCTCAGCAAGATCATTATAGTAAATATAGGGTCATTTGATATAAAACCGACATCTGCATCAGAGCAACACATTTAAAATCATAATTGCTGAATCATAAAACCTTAGTTGAGGAATCCCAGATTTAATTCCTTAATTATATTCAAAACCATTTTGATATTTTTGAGCGAAATGCTTCAGCAATACTTTGAATCTTGACGAGAGCAAAGCTCGTAAAATAGTGTTTACAGAAATATCGTAAACAACAATAACATGAAACAATAATTATGGATTGAATCATAAACTTTATTCAAAACTGAACTCTGGAAATTAATACTTATTTTGCTGTCATATCAAATTAGATATCAATACGAACTTTGATGCTCACAACATTCCATATTGAAGTCAACATCATTCATCTATACTAATACCACCTTTGATATTTAACAACAACGTAAGTATCAGCATAAATCACAATCTGAATCAAAACCGCACTTTACCATTATTCCAAAACAGAAACAGTTGATAAATCATTTATTCTATGAATATCAAAAATGATATGATAATTTAGATTATGATCATTCTCCGACGGACGTACTATCACATGCTGATCAGCCCGTGTGATAGCACAAGGTCATGATTCGTAGAAACGTGACCCCAAAATCACTAGTACTCAAATAAAAGGCATAACTAGCCTGTGGCAAAATGGTGTCATAATATTTCATATGGCACTTAGAAATAGCCCTCCGCTGGACCGTCCGTCCCGGTCACTTACGCAATTATGATCCAATCTTAAAACCTTTTATTGAAATGGGGTCATGATACTCGACACCCGAAATAATTTTATTCCCCCAATTCTTGGGTAGGAATATTCGCAACCAAATCACTTTTCTCAAAATCCAAAATATTTGTAAATCCGATAATTGAATAAGTAAAATCACTTAGCTACTTTGAATATAGAATAGCGGAAGAATACTTGCATAAACAGAATTATTTAATTCAGCGATATGTAAAACATTTATCGATTCTAAACTGAGAATAGGGAAAGCAATACTTGCATCAAAAGATTTAAAATAAATATCACTTGAACAATAAGTGATGATAGGGATACTTGCATACTGTGATTCGAAATAAACATTACTTGAACAATAAGTGAAATCAGGGGTACTTGCCTTTGGGTTTTTAGCAGTTAGTCACACTCGCAAACACGCATCTATTCTGAAATTCTGTCTTAAAACATCACCGTCCTTCTTTTCAACACTTGACTGATATGCTGCTCCTGCGATTGCTAGAAGCCAGATACCCAATACCATTCTATCTCATTCTTTATCCAACGTCTTGTCCTGATCAACTCGAATGATCCGCATCTATAATTAAAAGATACAACTTTAATTGTCTAAATGATAATTACTTGACGAACGGCACGTCAAAACCCTATCGTCTACCCATACGATAGCCCACATATAAATATAACAGACAAACACAGGACTCTTAATCCACACACACACATAATTCACATAGCACATAAGCACATAACTCATGTATCACTTAATTCATATCACATATGACTCAGTTCATCAAAAGGGTCGACTCGGTACGTTTAAAACTGAAATCAAGTCAAAAATATGATTTATCGATCAATAATCGACTCAGAATAACTTGTAAAACAAACGACCTTTCGAAACAAAAAGGATTTGGGTCTCGAAAGTATTTTTAGTGAAAGCGGAATATTTTTCTGAGTCTGTACGCGTTCGTTTCGTATTAAACGGACAAACAGTTTATTTAATATGAATTTTTGAACATTTTTCGGAATAAAAACGATCTCCGAATCATTTAATAATAAAATAATAGGGTTCGAACACCCTAAAATAATTTTATAAAAATTATCGAGCTTGGAAAATAATTTAAAATAATATCTTAAAGCTCGAAACTATTTTTCAGAATTTTTAAATCAAAAATAAATAATTAAATCTAATTAAATAATCAATTAAAATTAATTACTAACTAATTAAATTAATTAATCAATTAATATTTAAATTAATTGACCAATTTAATAATTAATTATCAACTAAAATTAATTAATTAACTAATTAAGATTTATTTTTGAATTAAAATAAATTTTCAAAATTAAAATAATAATATTTAGAATTAAAATGCATTTTCCAGAAATTAAAACAGAATTTTTGATTTATTTTAAAACAAAATTTGCACAAACAGGTTTTGAGTTTGATTTTTGAGAATCCTAAGATCAAAAACGGGTCTTAACAAAAGAAAACGGGTCGGGTTGGAGGAGAACCGGGTCGAGCAAGAACTCACCGGATTCTGGGGATGAACCCAGTTTCCGACGAGGGATTGCCGGACTCCGGCGCCTCTCCGACGAAGCAAAACAGAACGGTTTTGAGGCGTTTTTCACCATCAACAATTTTCAAATCACCACAGCAACAAAACCAACTCAACATCGATCAACAACAACCGTAAACTCGATCCATCCGGCAGATTAAGAACTAAAAACCGGTGAACTCGTCGGTTCTCCGATGACCACCATCAAACACAGCAAAACTCAACGAAAATTGATGATTAATATATGAAATTAAAGCCAGAAGTCATACAAATGTAACCCAGTCAACCATATCAATTAATAATCCAAGAACATCTTAGAACATTGAATCAAAATTTAAGGAAATTGTCTAACTCGTTTAATCACTTCCTGTAACAGAACACTCAATTAACTAGCATACGTAGATTGGAAATTATAAGATAAAGCTAACGGTAACATCAAATCGAATCAAGAATCATTCAAACAAAAACCCCCAATTCGGGTCAAGAACCCTAAAAATCGAAATTAAAATTTACCAATCCCCGGGTGATGATTCTGGTGTCAACATGATGGGCTCGATGAGAGCTTTAATTTGATACCAAGAACAGCGAAAACGGATTCCTAAATCCTTCAAAATCAGAGGTTGAAGATGAAGAACAAAATCACACCCCCAAATTTTGTTCTTGAATTTGTTTTTAATGAATTAAAAATAAAATAAAATAAATAATTCAAGCTATTTATATTTTCTGAAAGGTAAATACCCCAAAATCAATTTAGGGTGTTTTTATTCCCATAATTAAAATAATTAAGTCCAAAAATAATTATTACGAAGGTATAATTTTAAAAGCGATAAACTATAAAATTTGTATCGAAATTTCCCAAATAATGCGAATAATCCCAAAATGCAAAAATACTGGGCACTAAAATACGAATAAT
The DNA here is from genome assembly GCF_009905375.1 of Apium graveolens. Lineage (NCBI taxonomy): Eukaryota > Viridiplantae > Streptophyta > Magnoliopsida > Apiales > Apiaceae > Apium > Apium graveolens. The sequence goes on along the minus strand of NC_133648.1, from coordinate 136,208,050 downwards.
TTTATAAAAATAACAACACGAATTTTATGGGTTTTGACATCCCAAAAACACATAACTAGCATCACATTGGATCGTATCAGTTCCGAAAATAGGTTACTTAGCCACTAAGTAACTATAAAAACGATACAATTCAATACCAGAATTGGATAATCATCAAAACCGAGATTTTTATAAAATACTATATACGAAAATAACGTAAAAATATCCCGTCTCTCGAGAATACGTGTTTTATTGATTACCGAAATAACTATCATATCGAAAATCTTGCGCCGGGCCGCGCACGGGTCAAACTGTAATCCGAATTGAAAAAGTCAAAACACGGAAAATGTCTGGAATTACCAGATTAGGTTAGGAAGGAGTTTTCGGAAGAGTTTCGGGTTGTAAAAACGTAAAAACGGTTGAAGTCGGACGATTCCCGGCTTTATAAAATAATTTTGGTGATTATTCAGAAAATAATTAATAATTCATAAATTAATATAAAATCATCTAACAGTCCAAAAATTACCAGAAAATATCACAATTATCTATATTTTATTCTGGACATATAATAATTCAAATACTCAAATAATATCACATCTAAACATCCAAACATCAATTCCACTTATCAGATAATTCACCAAATTTCACCTAAAATCACATAAATAATTCCAATTAATAATAATAATAATATTTGAAAATATGGGATATTACACTATCACTTCATCTCTTGTTAATATGCTCTATATGCTGGTTTCTGATAGGTACTTTAATTTTAGCAACTGTGTTATGCTAGAATTAGGTTCCAGATTAGGCAACAAAGCTAATAGACCACATAACATCTACTTTGCTAGATTCTTTATGTTATTGGCTAACCATGTTGCTGAAGGTTTGGTTATATCCAATGAGAATAATAAACTCAAATGCTGGGCACAAGAGAAAAGGGTCCTTGCAGACCTTTTGAGAATGAACCTCAACAGCCAGGTGCCATTGGTATACATGCCAATCATGAATGCACCACAGGTAAGTGAGGTAAATGTTTCTATAACTCCTACTATTTCCAATCCCAATGTTTCTTTGCCTTCTAGTGTGGCTATGGAACCTGTGTCATTGTCCAAACAGGCTCCTACCAAAGCCACCAAATCTAAAGTTTCCAAAGTCAAGTCAAAGAAACCTACCTATGTTGTTTCTCAAAAGACAACAGTTGTAATAACTACCATAAACCCTGAAGGGAGTGAACAGGGTGTGAGTGGTGAGGGGAGGGGTGAACATCAAAAAGCCCCCCAGGATAAGGTGGGAGAGGTGAGTGGTACCCAAACCAGCCAAGCCACAGTCTCTCAAAAGACTGTGGTGGTTCAAAAGGAGTCCAACACATCCCTAGTTGCATCCTCCCAAAAGGTTGTAACTATTGAAAATAGTCCCCAACCAGGGACACAGAACAAAAGAGGGAGGGACACTGAAGCCACACATTCACCATTTAAAGCCTTTTCAAGGAAGAAGAAGGCCAAAACCCTAGTTTCCACACAAGGGACACACACAGCACAGATACATCCACCAGTATCTGTGCCTTCTCAAATTCAGCTTGATGTGATTCCAGCAAATGTGGAATCACAGCCACATTCTCTCAATATAGAAACACACCATTCATCAAACTCTCCAACACCCTCTCTGGATGTGGATATGATATTCACATCAATTCCGGATTCTCCCTCATTAAAAGTCAATGAGGAGCCCCACTCAAAACCTGGTGATCATCATCTTTTAGATGATTTGTTGGATCATCAGCCAATTCTTTCAGATGTAGTTGCAGAATCTGTGTCACCACACTTAAAATCAATCGACACAGATTCAACAATTATGTCACTTTCAATATCTACATCTTTTCCTTCTTCAACGGATATCTCTCATCCGTTGACAAGTGGTTGTTCTTCAACGGATAAGCTTAACAGCAGTTATCCGTTGATACCATCAGTTTCCACTTCAACGGATATTCCCTATCCGTTGATGGTCTCTACACACTTAACAGAAACAATTCCAACTGTAGAGGACATGGAAACTGTACAATCACTTTTAGGTTTGAGGGAAGGGAGTGATTTTTTGAGTGAGAGGCTGGGTTGCTCCCAGGCAAAAGGAGAGGTTGAGAGTCACCATATGCATGCTATTTCTTCCAGCATGGCAAAAGTGAGTGAGAGGAGTGCCACCTTAGAAGGTGAGGGTGAGGGTGTGAGGGTGTGTGTGAGCCAGGGGGAGCCCCTGATGCAAGAACAGAGAGAAATTGAGAGAAAGGCAGGTACAGAAGCTATAAGGGTGGATCCAGCCATTGCTAGTGAGTTAATGAAAGTGGATGATGCAGATAAGGAAAGACAATTTTAGCAACATTACAAAGCTGTCATTGATAACATTTCCTTGGATGCTGACACTTTTACTCACCCTGTTTCAGCCTTTCAATTTTTGGCTGCTCAGGGCAATGTGGAGGCAGAACAGACACTACACATTGTACACACTTCAGAATCTCTTCTCAGAGACAAAGCTGCTGTCAACAGGCTGCCTTCTCAAGCTGGTGAGCCATCTGAAGAATTTGGAGTAAATTCTAATGATGATGACTCTAATTCTTTGAATGAGAGCATGAACTTAGGGGGAGTAGAAGGCCCAAGTTCTGCTCCTGCTCTTCCTGAATGGGCACTGGCCAAATCACCAACACCAGGAGAATTTGGTGTCACTTTGGTCAGACAAGTCATGACAATTCAGAAGGCCTTTCAGGAGACTCAAGATGCTGGTACCAAGGAAATTCTTCAAGCTCATCTGGAATCTCTGCATCTCTTGCAGTTGCAGCATTACCAGCAAAATCTAAGTATGGATGAGCTCAAGCAGGACATTGCTGATCTGAAATCCTACAATGCTGAGAAATTGGATTCAGTTATACCCTATGGTACTATGCAAGATTTGTTGTGGAGACTGAGGAAAGCATCTGATGCTGACAAGAGGCTGGCCAGATTGGAAGATAGGGTTCAAATCATTGAAGACTCTATGGTCACCATTCTTCAGAATCAACAAACTCAAACAAATCTACTGATGCAGCTGGCAAAAGCATAAGGCTTGACCCCTACCCTTGATGATAACAAAAAGGGGGAGAATAAAGGGGAAGGGGAAGGAGAGCCATCTACAACAACAACAGTTCAGATTTCTCAAGTGCTAGTTCCTGTCATCACAACTTCTCCACCAATTCAAGTCAAAGGAAAGCTAGATGGAATTGATCTAATCCAGATAGCAGCAGCTGAATTGCAAGTCAAAGAGCAAAGGAAGAAGATTGATGAAAAGATGCAACTAATATTTGGTTCTACAACTTCTCAATCACAATCTGTGAAGCATAGCACAAAAGTGGAATCAATTATTATGGAACTCAAGCCAGTAGGGAGGCATAAGGATGGAGAAACTTCTTTCAAAGATCTACAACCTATGGTTCTCAAGCCCAACAATAGCTTCAACAAGGACTCTACAAAGAACCCTCTAAGCCTTGCTCAAATGAAAGGAGTGGATTTTCCTCTTCCAAAGCCCGATGAAGACAAGCTTTTGGGTAGAAGTATCATAAAGCTCAAAGAGAACATGGATGAGGCTGTAAGGAGGAACATGGTTGTTATCTTTAGAGAGGGAAAGAGCATCTATGTGATGCAAGGACATCCCAAATTCTCAATAGCCAAGAGGGAAGAAACCAAGAGGTTGAAGGAAGAAGCCAAACAACTAAAGGCTAACAAAAGAGCACAAGCAAAGCTTGAAAAACAGCCAAAGTTAAGTCAGGCTGAAGAACAGAAAGAAATTGAAGACAAAGGTGAAGATAGAGCTATGGGGGACATGGTTGGTACTGAGATGGAGGAAAGAAGTAAGGAAGAATGGCAAAAAGGGAATAGAAAGATGGTAGATGAGACTGAAGAAAACAAATCAATATCCAAACCACTACCCTCTATTCCTGAACCCATTGTGCCTGACCCCTTCATAAACATTCATGGTGAACCAATCATTCCTAAGGAGGAACCAATTGATTGGGACATCATCAAATTGCCCACCTTCCTAACCTCTTTTACACCATCAAAGAAGCAGAAAAGAAGAATCAAATCAACACCCTCTAAAGCCTCAATCAAATTCACATAGAAGCCTAAGCCTAAACCTCAAACCTCTAAAGATGATTATGTTCACATCTGTGACATAAAAGAATTTTCAGACATTGAACTCTATCTGGATGAGCTGGAGGATGTAAGGGGAATAGCTGCCTACAGACAGCTACCAGAAAGACTAGTGTTCAAATACAAAGGAGCTGGGGAAAGAACATGGCCTCTTCACAGAATTCTGAATGAAGGCTACTCTACCTTGATTAGAGTCTACTCAGCCATACAAAAGGATTCTGGCTTTACCAGGACTGCCAGGACTGAGATTCTCAACAAGATTGCCAACATAAGGAAAACTTGGAGGGAGCCCAATGCCTTGCCTAGAACTTTACTCATTCAAGAGAGAGGTATTACAATTCACAAATCACCTCATTGGTTGATGGAGTTCAGAGACAATAAAGGAGTCAGAAGATTTTTTAGAATTGAAGATCAGCTAAAGATTGCCAGTAATGAAACTCTCAAGGATATGCAATCTAAGTTAGATATCAATGAAGAAGATGAAGCTGAATTCTATAGACAACTTCAACTTCAAATAGAGGAGAATGATAGGAGGCTAGGAAAGAAAACCAGGGATCAAAGGAAAAGAAAATAATTTGCTCAGGCTAAAGGAGCACCCTTGGAAACAATGTATTTCTTCAATTTCATCTCAGCATATACATTTTTGTAGCACTTTTGAATTTCTGCTTTGTTACAGTTTATATATTTGTTAAGTGTTTTGTTATCATCAAGCTAAACCCAAATTTATGCCTACAGTTCTAGTAGACATAAATAGGGGGAGATTGTTAGGAATATGTGTATTAGTTTGATGATAAGTTAAGCAAAACACTTAAGTAGAAATCTAGTGTTTGTAGCCTCAACGGATAAGACCATCTTGGCTATCCGTTGAAGGAGTAGCCTTACTTAGCAATAAGTTTGGTATTGTAGCACATTTCACTCTCTGGTTTCAAGCTGTAATTCTTAGATGTTGTTAGGAAATAATCAGTCATGTTGACTACTAATGGATGTACAAATAGGAGGGCTAATTGTAAATATTTCATGCCTTGTAATTTTGTATAAGTGAAGAAGTGTCAACGGATATTGAAGACCTTCAACGGATAAGAAACAAAGCTTCAACGGTTGTCTCTAATGCTTTAACGGATAATATCCATCAACGGATAAGTGCTTCAACGGATAAAGCTTCAACTGCTAGAGCATCAACGGATAAAGCCATCAACGGATGAAAGCTTCAACGGATGCTCAGTCTCATAGCAGTTGATAGTGACAGTTAACAAAGCTGACAGAGGCACATGGATTGACAGAGATGTGGTAGCCTATTTCAGGAACAGCAGAAAAAGCAGTCGTTTTTAGTCTGGTTCAAAATGGAAAGTCAACAGATAATTCCATATTACACTGGATAAAAATGGAATAGAAACAAGTGGAGAACTATTTTCTTATTGTACTTTATCTTTGTCTTCACTTGTAAACTTGGTGATATATAAACCAAGTAGTAGCTAGTAATTAGATGTGAATTTTCCCTGAGCTGTTTAGAAATATCAAGAGAGAAAATCATCTAGTTTGTACTAGGAAGCAGCTGTGATTTAATTTTGAATCACAGATTTTCTGAAATAACACATCTCTGGTGGAACAACAAATCCACCAGAAAAGTTTTTAAGTTCTTTGTGTTCATTACATTTGTGTTTGAATATATATCTGTCTGCATCAGCTCCAAGCAATTCACACACACTTGATCACTCAAACACTTAGCCTTACAAACTGCTCAAAACTTGAAAAAGTTTTGAGATTTACATTCAACCCCCCTTCTATAAATCTCATTGTTAGTCCACTAGGAATAACACAAGTCTTACACTCTAGAGGAGTTGGACGAGGTTCTCTATGATGTTATCGACTTCATTCAGGATGAAATATAGTTTGTAAATTTCTTTGCCTCGCTACTGTTAATATCTTCTCATGTAAATTCTGGTTTCATAATGTACTAGATGATTGTTGCATAAAATCTAGATGTGCAAGTGTACATAATCGCAAACAAGTAATATAATAGTAATAACAGTTATCGTACCTCAAGGACCGTAAATTTGTGTAAATCACAATTAGCTATCTAACAATTCAGTTATCGAGCACAAAAGGTGTTGAAGGTTTTTATAACTAACTAATTTATAAAGAATAACTAACACTAAATTATACTAGCACAGAGAATCTTGAAAAGTTCGAATATGAAGAGATAAGTCAGGATAATTACTTCCCCCTAACAGGTGAATGTCGATAAAAGAGTTGCATAGTACTTTAGAAAATTCATAGTTCTCTAGCTAGAATTCAATGATCATAGGGTTCTTTCGAAATCACTATGATATAATTCCTATCAACGAAATCACTATGATATAATTCCTATCAACAAATTAACATATGTCTATGCTAATTTACTATTCATAATATAATTATGCACCAATTCACAAAGCTATGAATAGTCACAATATATGTCTATACTGTAACAATAGTATAATCAAAAGATAAAAGCATGCACCATTCAAGTTTTATGTCTATTAATTACAACCCTCTCAGTATTATAATTAATTCTTTAACCTACTCAAGTCGATCAAACAAAAATAAGTATAAGCATGAAAATCACTTGAACGAGTAAACCATAAAACTGCATACAGTACTCTTTAACAAAATACCAATATTCTCATGCTAGGGTTCCATAAAAATCCCAAATTATAAAATTAGTTCATAATCGATATCAGAAAATCACTCAAGAGTTGATAACATAAATTCATAATGAAAAGAGTTAAGCAGAGAATTATAACAAAAAGATGGAGAAAAATAAATCCAGTTGAAGGTTTTCAATGGTTGTGTCCCCTTCCTCAGGCTTTTTCCCTCTCTCTCTATATTGTGTGTCAATCTTTTCCTTGTGCTGGCTCTAATAATCTCATTAGTTCTGAATAATAATTCTAATATATCTAATAAAAGTATTTTTAATGAATTAAAGTAAAATACAAAGAGATTTCTCAATTAGAATTGAATTTGAAGAAAGTGGAAATTCGTAGTTGACTTTTTGACTCAGATTCTGGGCTGATTAGGCTGAATTATAAAACCAAGACCAATTTTGAATTGAAACTCTTCTCATAATCTTTCCTAGGGTTGTTGAATCATCAGAATCAGACTTCTACAACTCCATATATGGCCCAAACAGTGTAGACTGCGTATATAGCTGTCCCATAAAATCCGATTTTTAATCAAATTAAACTCCAAATCTGATTTTTTTTAACTCCAATCCTTTCTTTATTATATCTCTTTGATACCTAAAATAAAATAATAATATTTATTAAATAAAAATCCAAATCAATGCAAAATAACCAGAATATAGGGATAATATTAAGATAAAGTGCACGCTCATTACATTCCCACACTTAGCATCTTGCACGTCCTCGGGTAAAGAATAGAAGAAAAAGTCTAAGTCATAAACTATACCACTGTCGTAGGTGATCACAGTTGCATTTGGCATCTGCAACAAGCCCTTTAAACCCTAAGGTAGCCCTAGTGGACGAGTAAGGTCTCGTGAGGGTCTATAGTGAATGTACCCATAAAATTCCTAAGTTTTTTTTTCTGACTACCAAGTCTCAAGAATGAAATATATAATAGCACTCCTCACATGCAAACATAGAGATGTAAAGGTTTATAGATGTCATATAATGCAGTTCCTCAACTTTACACACTAACACAACTAATCAAACATGCACACATAGTCTCACAAGACTAAAATAATCATGAATAACATCAAAGTCTCAATCAATAAGAAAATAACATACTTTGGATAGAAAACAACCTCACATATATTCAAATCACACAAGTGTTTAGGTGCAACTGTATCACTCAAGTTCAGTCAAATGCACATGTGCTACCATAAGCTTGCTTGTCTACCAAAATATCTAGACTTCACGCATGTATAAATAAAAAGGTCTTTGTCAAGGGTTGTAACGAGGCTTAAGTGAAGGGTATGATATCAAAGACATAAGCTAACAAGTGGCTAAACTTGATAACTAGCAACAGAGTGTTCACTTTTAATTATAGAATCCAACAAGAAAAGTAGATCACATACCTTCCCACCTTCACATTATACAACCAATGAATACCAACTTTACTTGATCTTCTTCTTGCTCAATTTTTTTTCTTCTGTTTTTTTTTTCAAAGTCAAGTCATTCTCCAATAACCAAGGGAAGTGAAAAGTCACCAAGACATTGTACTTAATACCAGCACATGTACATGGATCGTTCCTTTCATATGACATTGCACTTGCCACCCATTAATCTCAGAGGAGTACTTGATACTTTGATACAATACACAATCCCCATACTTAAAATTTTACCAATCCCAAACATACTTCACAATGCTTTACTAGTCAATCAAGACAAGAGTAAACAATTAAGCTCAAGATTTATTTGGTGATATAAGAAGAAAAATGTTATAGGCTTAAGGGGGCTCACTAAGGATTATTTTTCATGGTACTTTTTAAGACAATAAGGTTACTCCTAGTGCCTTTATCATTTTTACACATACACAATATCAATATGCGCACGATCTGGTTTAAAGCAAGTTCTAAAGCAACATGCCAAAAAAAAATAGATTGATAAAAGAATGCATCAATTGTAAATTAGGCTCAAGATATCACAGTTAATAGCATGCTATACTCGTCAAAATTGACAATGACATACATTCAAGTTTTGGAACTTTCGCAAGTAAGTACAAGATATCATCATGCAAAAGGTATTTTACGCCAAAGAGACATACATATGACACACGAAAAATAAGTATACATGGTGTCTACTTATCCTTTTTACACTCTATATTGACTAGGCAATCAATTTTTAAATTTTCTATATATTTTTAATATTAAAAACCCCTCCCCATACTAAAGTGGTTCATTGAACCACATATATATAAATATATAATATACAACTAAAAAAAATTCTAAAAGAATACAAAAATAAAAAATAAAATAAAAATAAAGCTAATCTAAAAAATGATACAAAGAAATGTAAAAAATACTCCCCTAATATCGCATGAAGTGTTGCTCCAATATAAATGAGAAGTGTTGTTTTTAAACCAGGAGCTCCTTTTATTATCACAATTGCAAATGTAGCTCAGCTGGTTCAAGCTCTCAAAAGAGAGTTTAATAGCGGCTGATCATGGGATCAAATCCCAACAATAACCTAATTTTTTTATAATAGCACACTTGCAACTTAGGCTTGTGTTTCCTGGAGCCTGTAATCCAGATAGTTGAATTAGCACGTTTCAATCATGAACATGGAGAAGATTAGCATGTCCATGCCATTAGCATATTTCAAACATGCACATTCAGAATATTAGCATGTCCATGCCAATCATTCAAATTATTCCAGTTGCTAGATACCACAGAAGTGCGAGCGGAAATGCGAGAATATGCTGAGTTATTGCATCAGAGTGCTATAGTGTGTGTGATCATGCAGGGATCGACATGAACATGCCAGATTGTCAATAACCTATAGTACTACATGGCGTGTAATAAGCGCTCAGTACTTGGCGTGATCATGCAAATTTATAGAAAAATAGAAATCGCAAGAAGGCCTGAAGGAGCATGAACATGCTGCAGGTGGCATGGGTGTGCCAAATCATCAAAAAATGGCAGTGACTGGAGGGCCGAATCGCATGAGCATGCTAGTAACTGGCATGAACATGTCAGATCCCCAAAAAATTCCAGCTTCTTTAATGATTGCATATGGCCGACGTGCATGACCATGCTGAATTAAGAGCATGACGAATCTAGAGAATTGGACATTCTAGAAGATGCGGCTCTTTTGACATTCACGGAGTGATAACAACAATGCGCGCATGCTTGTAGCTGACACTAAACATTGCATGATCATGTCCAAGTATCGCAGGGTCATGTACATCAAATTCTATTTTTCTGTAACACTTCACACAAAATTCATCAAGGCACCTTGTAGGAGAGTAAAATAAATACAAAAATAAACTAATCTTCTAAAAAAATATAAAAAATATTTTATAATAATACTATAATAATATTAACATTACACTTAATTACATACCAACATATAGGGTTGCCTCCCAAAAAGCGTTATCGTTAACGTCATTTAGCTAGACGTCATTTGTTAGGAATATATGTGCATTAGTTTGATGATATGTTTAACAAAACACTTAAGTAGAAATCTAGTGTTTGTAGCCTCAACGGATAAGACCACTTTGGCTATCCATTGATGGTGTAGCTTTACTTAGAAATAAGTCTAGTGTTGTAGCACATTTCAGTCTCTGAATTTGAGATATAATTCTTAAATGTTGAGGGAAATTATAAGTCATGTTGACTACTAAAGGATATGCAGATAGGAAGGCCAATTGTAAATATTTCATGCCTTGTAATTTTGTATAAATGAAATGGTGTCAACGGATAACTTAAAGACCTTCAACGGATGAGAAACAAAGCTTCAACGGATGTCTCTAAAGCTTCAACGGATAACATCCTTCAACGGATGAGTGCATCAACGGATAGAGCTTCAACTGCTAACACATCAACGGATAAAGCCATCAATGGATGAAGGCTTCAACGGATGTTCTGTTAAATAGCAGTTTACAAGTGGTAGTTGTACCTACAAACAGAGGCACATGGGTTGACAGAGAAAACTGAGATGTGGTAGCCTATTTCAGGAACATCAGAAAAAGCAGCCGTTCTACTCTAGTATAAAGAGGCAATAGTCAACAATGCACTGGAGTAAAATGGAGAAGAAACAAGTGGAGAACTTATTTTATTATTGTACCTTTTATCTTTGTCTTCACTTGTAAACTTGGTGTTATATAAACCAAGTAGCAGCTAGTAATTAGAATAGAATTTTTCCAGAGCTGTTTAGAAAATCTTGAGAAAAATTATCTAGTTTGTACTAGGATGCAGCTGTGATCAACTTCTTGAATCACAGATTTTCTGAAATACCATCTCTGGTGGAACAACAAATCCACCAGAAAAGTTTTTAAGGTCTGTTGTGTTATGTACTTTTGTGCTTGAATATATATCTGTCTGTATTAGCTTAAAGCAATTCACACACTTGTTTATCTTAAACACACAACCTTTGAAACTGCTCAAAACTTGAAAAATTTTTGAGATTTACATTCAACCCCCCTTCTGTAAATCTCATTGTTAGTTTACTAGGAATAACAATTGGTATCAGAGCAGGCTCTTGACACACAAAGAGTTTAAAGTTCTTAAAAACTAATAAGGATGAGTAAGAAGGATATTGGAGTAAAAATCCCAGTTCTTGACAAAGACAGTTATCACCATTGGAAGGTGAAAATGCACCTTCGTCTACTCTCCCAAGATGAAGGTTATGTAAACTGCATTGAGAATGGTCCTCACATTCCCCACAAAGTAGCCACAGTTGCTACAGCCACAATTGTTGTTGGTCAATCCATTCCAAAACCTAGAGCAGAATGGACAATGGAAGACACAGAAGAAGTCCACAAGGATAAGAAGGCTATGAACATTTTGTTTAATGGTCTTGACAAGGATATGTTTGATAATGTGATAAATTGCACAACTGCCAAAGAGGTTTGGGACACAGTTCAGCTACTGTGTGAAGATACAGAACAAGTAAAAGAAAACAAAATGCAGCTTCTCATTCAACAGTATGAGTATTTTCATTTTGAAGAAAATGAATCTTTAAATGACACATTCAATAGATTCCAAAAGCTGTTGAATGGACTGAAGTTGTATGGTAGAGTGTACCAGGTGAAGGATTCAAATCTTAAATTTTTAAGATCCTTGCCAAAGGAATGGAAACCCATGATGTCTTCTTGAGAAACTCTCAAGATTATAAGGACTTCACTTTTGAAAGATTATATGGAATCTTGAAGACTTATGAACTAGAGCCGGAACAGGATGAGGTATTGGAGAAGGGAAGAAAGAAAGGAGGTTCAGTTGCCTTGGTAGCTGAAAATGAGAAAGAATGCAGACAAGAAACTGTGAGATCAACATTAAACTCCAAAGATGGCACAAGCAAATCAGAATCAAGCAAGGGTAAGGAGCAAGTTGCTGAGAATGAAGACAACTCCAGCCAAGATGACTCTAATGGTATTGATGAGCATCTTGCATTTCTGTCCAAAAGATTTGCAAAGATGAAATTTAAGAAAAACACTAGAGCCACTAAACCTCATAAGAACATGGTGGACAAATCCAAGTTCAAGTGTTTCAATTGTGGTATAAGTGGACACTTTGCAAGTGAGTGCAGAAAGCCAACTTCTGAAAAGAAGAAATTTGACCAAGTAGATTACAAAAAGAAATATTTTGATCTGCTCAAGCAAAAGAAGAAGGCTTTCATTACTCAAGAAAAAGACTGGGCAGCTGATGGAGAAGAAGAGGATGAAGATGTGGAATATGTCAACTTGGCTCTCATGGCTGATTCTGAGGAAAATAAAGTTAGTTCATCAAGCAACCAGGGAAACAGAAGAAATCTATGGTACTTGGACAGTGGTTATTCAAGACACATGACAGGAGATTTCTCCCTGCTCACAGAGTTTAAGGAGAAAGCTGGCCCTAGCATAACCTTTGGAGATGACAGCAAAGGGTTTACTATGTGATATGGCTTGATTTCAACAAGGAATGTCATCATTGATGAAGTTGCATTAGTTGATGGTCTCAAGCACAACTTACTGAGCATCAGTCAACTATGTGATAGAGGGAATACAATTTCCTTCAATTCTGAAGCCTGTGTTGTCACCAGTAAGAAAGACAACAAAGTGATTCTAACTGGAGTTAGAAAAGGAAATGTGTACTTAGCTGACTTCAACTCTACTGATGCAGAATCTATTACTTGTCTCTTCAGCAAAGCAAGTCCAGTTGAAAGTTGGCTATGGCACAAGAAGCTATCCCATTTGAATTTCAAGACAATGAATGATCTAGTCAAAAAGGACTTAGTTAGAGGAATTCCTCTTGTTGAATTCTCAAGGGATGGTTTGTGTGATGCTTGTCAGAAAGGCAAACAAAGGAAAGCATCATTCAAAAAGAAGCTTGAAACAATAATTGATGAACCATTACAGCTGCTACATATGGATTTGTTTGGACCAGTCAATGTATTGTCAATTGCAAGAAAAAGATATTGCTTAGTGATTGTAGATGATTTCTCAAAGTTTTCATGGGTCTATTTTCTTGGATCAAAGGATGAAGCAAGTGAAATCATTATCAATCACATCAGGCAAGTCAATAATCATCCTGACTTGAAGGTTAGGAATATCAGGAGTGACAATGGAACTGAGTTCAAGAATTTGACAATGAGGCTGTTCTGTGAAGAAAATGGAATCATGCATGAGTTCTCAGCTCCAAGAACACCTCAGCAAAATGGGGTAGTTGAAAGAAAGAACAGATCTTTAATTGAGGCTGCTAGAACAATGCTTGAAGAATCAAAGTTACCAACATATTTCTGGGCTGAAGCTGTTAATTGTGCCTGCTACACTCAGAATATTTCTTTGATCAATCAAGCTAAATGCATGACTCCTTATCAGTTGTTCAAGAGAAGAAAACCAACTCTAAACTTTCTTCATGTCTTTGGATGTAAATGCTTTATACTGAGAAATCAATCTGACCATAAAGGAAAGTTTGATGCAAAGGCTGATGAAGGGATATTTGTTGGTTACTCAGCTGGAAAATCTTATAGGGTCTACAATCTAAGAACCAACATTGTTATGGAATCTGTGCATGTTGTGTTTGATGACAAAAAGATTGATGGACTAACAGATGAGGGACACCATGAGAGACTCAAATTTGACAACATTGAGATATATTGTGATGATAGTGAAGAGGAGACTGATGAAGATGACACTTCAAAAGGGATTCAAAACATGCCCTTGGATAATGCACAAAATTCTGCATCCGTTGATAGAGGCAATGCAGTATCCGTTGAAAGACATAGTGCAAAGGACCAACAACTCAGGGGAAGTTTCAACTAATCAACACTCTGTCTCACATCATGACAATACTGAGGCCACCTCATCTAGAGTATATCTTCCACCTCAAAGGAAATGGACCAAGAATCATCCATTTGAACTGATCATTGGTGATGCATCATCTAAAGTGCAAACAAGAAAAGCTACTCAAGATGAATGTCTGTATAGTAGTTTTCTATCTCAGGAGGAACCTAAGAAAGTGGAAGAAGCTTTATTGGATCCAGATTGGATATTAGCTATGCAGGAAGAGCTGAACCAATTTGAGAGAAACAAATTTTGGAAGTTGGTACCCAAACCAAAGAACAAGAGTCCTATTGACACAAAATGGGTATTCAGAAACAAGATGGATGAAAATGGCATTGTCATAAGGAATAAAGCCAGATTGGTTGCTAAAGGCTATTCTCAACAAGAGGGAATAGATTTTGATGAGACATATGCTCCTGTTGCAAGACTTGAAGCCATCAGAATTTTTCTAGCCTATGCAGCCCATGCCAATTTCAAAGTCTATCAAATGGATGTCAAGAGTGCATTTCTAAATGGGAAATTGGAGGAAGAAGTTTATGTAAGTCAACCTCCAGGGTTTGAAGATTCAAATTTTCCAGACTGTGTATTATCTGTTGAAAGCACTTTATGGACTGAAGCAAGCACCTAGAGCCTGGTATGAAACCTTATCAAAATTCCTTTTGGAGAGTCACTTCACTAGAGGTATTGTTGATAAAACTCTCTTCTTTAGGAATGTTAATGGCTCTAGTATACTTGTTCAAATTTATGTAGATGACATAATATTTGGATCTACAGATGATAAGCTTTGTAAAAAGTTTGCTAAGCTAATGCAAAGTAATTATGAAATGAGCCTGATGGGAGAACTAACCTATTTTCTTGGTTTACAAGTTAAACAAGTTAGTGATGGAATTTTCATTAGTCAAACTAAATATATTTATGATCTTTTAAAGAAGTTTGACTTAATAGAATGTTCATCTGCAAAAACTCCCATGGCCATTGCCACCAAACTTGAATTAAATAAGACTGAAAGGTCTGTGGACATTACAAGTTATAGAGGCATGGTTGGTTTACTTTTATATTTAACTGCCAGTAGACCAGATATAATGTTTTCTACATGTCTCTGTGCTAGATTTCAAGCTGACCCTAAAGAATCTCACTTAGTAGCTATTAAAAGAATTTTCAGATATCTCAAGGGGACTCCAAATCTAGGAATTTGGTACCCTAGAGAGTCTGGTTTTGATCTAATTGGCTACTCAGATGCAGACTATGCAGGTTGCAAAATAGACAGGAAAAGTACAACAGGCTCCTGCCAATTCCTGGGAAACAAGCTTGTATCATGGTTTAGCAAAAAGCAAAATTCAGTCTCTACTTCTACAGCTGAGGCTGAATACATTGCTGCTGGAAGTTGCTGCTCTCAAGTATTATGGATGAGGAATCAACTCCTTGATTATGGACTACATGTTGATAAAATTCCTATTTTTTGTGACAACACAAGTGCCATAGCCATAACAGAGAATCCTGTGCAGCACTCAAGGACCAAGCACATTGATATCAAGTACCACTTCATTAGGGAACATGTGATGAAAGGTACAGTGGAACTTCATTTTGTTCCAAGTGAACAACAAATTGCAGACATATTTACCAAGCCACTTGATCAATCAACATTCACAAGATTGGTAAGTGAGCTAGGTATGCTTAATTACTCTTAAAATTCATGTCCTTATTGCAATTTGAATTGAAGCCTGTAATGTATTAGCTACAAGAACAAATTTGATTATTAACATAGATTATTCCATCAACGGATATTCCCTATCCGTTGAAAGTCAAAATTGTTCTGTCAACGGATGTTCATTATCCGTTGAAAGTCATATACATTTCTGGAATTTTTATCCGTCAACGGATAAAACTGAAGTGCTCTTCAACGGATGACAGTTTACCTTATCCGTTGAAATATCACATCAGTCGATTCAAGTGTTTCACAGCCGTTGATTCTATTGTCTTAACCGTTGATACTCATACATACAGCTGTATGTATTTGTTTTAAAGGTAGTTTTCAGAATACTTACAGTATATTCTTAAACGGCTGAAATTCACTTACACATATTTATTGTTTAATCTCTTATTTATGCTTTTTTAATTTTAGAAAGTATATAAGCCCTTCTGATTTTTCATTTTTACTTTACGCTTTCTTGAAATTTCAAAGCTTTTACCATTTTCTCTCTGCAAAACCTTCAAGTTATTCTCTGCAATTTCTACTCACAACAATGGCACCAGTAGTAAAGATTATGTCTCAATCTGGGTTCATCTATGAGAAGAACAATTTCATAGCTTTGGTAGAAAAGAATGAAGCCCACTCAGATTATCACAAAATGATGGACTTCATCAAAAACTGTAAACTTAGCTATGTAATGCTGGAAGCCCCAACGATTTACTGTGAAGTAGTTGAGGAGATTTGGACAACTGCTGAGTTCAACTCCATATATATGACTATCTCCTTCACTCTCAAAGGTAAAAATCACTGTGTTAACTGTGATGACTTACTAGCATGTTTTAAATTACCTGAGAACAATGCCATGACACCACACACTGATAATGATGTATCCAGCATGTTAGATTCCATAGGTTATTCTCTTAACTCTGCTAGTTTAGGGAGTATTAAAAGAAAAGGCCTTAGGAAAGAATGGAGTTTTCTTGGGGATGCCTTTATCAAGGTTTTCTCTGGGAAAATTAGCAATTTTGATGCCATAACTTCATCTCTTGTTAATATGCTCTATATGCTTGTTTCTGATAGGTATTTTAATTTTAGCAACTATGTTATGCTAGAATTGGGTACTAGATTAGGTAACAAAGCTAATAGACCTAATAACATCTATTATGCTAGATTCTTTATGTTATTGGCTAACCATGTTGCTGAAGGTTTGGTCATTACGAATGAGAATAATAAACTCAAGTGCTGGGCACAAGAGAAAAGAGTTCTTGCAGATTTATTAAAAATGGATCTCAGCAGCAGTGTGCCATTGGTATATTTACCAATCATGAATGCACCTCAGGTATGTGAGGTAATTGCTTCTACAACTCCTACTTCTTCCAACCCCTCTATTTCTTTATCTTCTAGTGTGGCCATGGAATCTGTGACAATGCCCCAACAGATTCCTACCAAGGTCACCAAAACTAAACTTTCAAAATCAAAGACAAAGAAAACCACCTCTGTTGTTTCTCAAAAGACAACAGTTGTAACACCTACCATTAATCCTGAGGGGAGTGAACAGGGTGTGAGTGGTGAGGGGAGGGGTGAACATCAAAGAAACCCCCAGGATAAGGAAGGAGAGAAAAGTGCTTCCCAAGCTAGCCAAGCCACAGTTTCTCAAAAAGCTGTGGTGGTTGAAAAGGTTACTAGCATATCCCTAGCTACATCCTCCCAAAAGGATGTAACTATTGAAAATAGTTCCCAACCAGGAACACACAAATGAGGGAGGGACACTAAAGCCAAACACTCACCAACAAAATCCTTTATTAGAAGAAAGAGAGCTAGAACCCAATCTTCTACACAGGGTGCACACACTGCACAAATACATCCATCTGTATCTATGCCTTCTCAAACTCAGTTTGATGTGGCTCCAACAAATGTGGAGTCACAGCCCCATTCTCTCACAATTAACACACATCAATCACCACACACTTCCTCACCATCTCTAGATGTGGATATGTTATTCCCATCAATTCCTGATTCTCCCTCTTTACAACTCAGGGAGGAGCCCCACTCAAATACAGGTGATCATCATCTTTTAGATGATTTGTTGGATCACCCGCAAATTCTTTCAGATGTAATTGAAGGATCTGTGTCACCAAAACTCATATCAATCTACACAGATTCAACAGTTATATCACTTTCAATTTCTACTTCTTTTCCTTCTTCAACGGATATCACTCATCCGTTGACAAGTGGTTGTTCTTCAACGGATAAGCTTAACAGCAGTTATCCGTTGATACCATCAGTTTCTCCTTCAACGGCTATTCCTCATCCGTTGACAATCTCTACACACACAACTGAAACAATTTCAAGTGTAGAAGACTTGATTACTGTACAATCACTTCTAGGACTGAGGGAAGGGAGTGACAATTTGAGTGAGAGGCTGGGTTGCTCCCAGGCAAAAGGAGAGATTGAGAGCTCAAATATGCATGCTATTTCTTCCAGCATGGCAAAAGTAAGTGAGAGGAGTACCACCTTAGTAGGTGAAGGTGAGGGAGTGAGTTGTGTGAGCCAGGGGGAGCCCCTGATGCAAGAACATAGAGAAAATGAGAGAAAGGCAGGTACAGCAAATATAAGGATGGATCCGGCCATTGCTAGTGAGTCAATGATTGTGAATGATGCTGAAAAGGAAAGACAATTTCAGCAACATTACAAAGCTGTAATTGATAACATTTCCTTGGATGCTGACACTTTTACTCATCCTGTTTCAGCCTATCAAGTATTGGCTGCACAGGGCAATGTGGAGGCAGAAAAGACACTACATCTAGTACATACAACAGCATCTCTTCAAAGGGACAAAACTGCTATTAACAAGATGCCTTCAACAGCTGGTGAGTCATTTGAAGAATTTGGAGTAAATTCTGATGATGATGACTTTGTTTCTTCTGATGGAAGCATGAACTTAGGGGGAGATGAAGGCCCTAGTTCTATTCCAAATCTACCTGAATGGGCCTTCACAAAGGAGTCTACAACAGGGCAATTCAATGTCTCCTTAGTCAAACAAATCAGTACTATCAAACAGGCCATTCAGAAAACTTCTCATGCTGGTACAAAGGCTATCCTTACAGCTCACTTGGACTCACTGCATCTCATGAAGTTGCAGCAAGTAAGACAGAATCTGAGTGTGGATGAACTCAGAAAGGATATTGCTGACTTGAAATCCTACAATTCTGAAAAATTGGATTCAGTCATGCCCTTTGGTACAATGCAGGACATTTTGTTGAGATTGAAAAAGGAATCACATACTGAAAAGAGGCTGGCCAAATTGGAAGACAGAGTTCAAGTTATTGAAGATTCTGTGGCCACCATTCTTCACAACCAACAATCTCAAACAAATCTACTTATGCAGCTGGCAAAAGCACAGGGCTTGACCCCTCTCCTTGATGATAACAAAAAGGGGGAGAGTAAAAGGGAAGGGGAAGGAGAGCCATCTACAAAAATCCAAATATCTAAAGTGCTAGTTCCTGCCATCACTACTTCTCCAATCATTCAAATCAAAGGAAAGCCTGATGGAATTGATTTAATCCAGCTAGCAGCAGCTGAAATTCAAGTGAAAGAGCAAAGGAGGAGAATTGATGAAAGGATGCAACAGCTGTTTAGCTCAACACAAGATAAATCAATATCTGTGAAACAAAGCACAAAGGTTGAACCAATCAATATGGAGCACAATCCAGAAAGGAGAAACAAGGTTGGAGAGACTTCTTTCAAGAATCTAAAACCTATGGTTCTCAAGCCCAACACCAGATCCAGCAAGGACTCCACAAAGAACCCTCTAGACTTTGCTCAGATGAAAGAAGTGGACTTTCCTCTTCCAAAGCCTGATGAAGACAAAGTTTTGGGTACTAGCATCATAAAACACAAGGAGACCATGGATGAGGCAGTAAGGAGAAATATGGCTATTATCTTTAGAGAGGGAAAGAGCATATGTGTGATGCAAGGACATCCCAAATTCTCAATAGCCAAGAGGGAAGAAACCAAAAGGGTAAAGAAAGAAGCTGAAAAACTCAAGGCTGACAAAAGAGCACAAGCAAAGCTTGAACAAAAGCTAAAGTCAAGTCTAGTTGAAAATGAGAAAGGAATTGAAGTCAGGGGTGAAGACAAGATTGCAAACTTAGATGAGGTTTTTGGGAGTATATTTGGTGAAAGCATGGAGGAAAAAGAGGAATGGCAGAAGGGAAACAGAAGAAAGGCCAAGGCACATAGAAGGAGTGAAGGCAACACTGAAGAAACTAAATCTCTACCTTCCATACCTGAACCCTTTATTGCTGATCCCACTATAAACATCCATGGTGAACCAATCATCCCAAAAGAGGAACCTATTGATTGGGACACCATCAATTTGCCTACCTTTTTAACCACTCTTCCACTACCAAAGAAACAGAAAAGAAAATCCAAATCTACACCTCCCCTAAACTCTAAGAAATTCACTCAAAAACATAAACCTAACCCTAAGCCACCCATTTCTAAAGATGATTATGTTCACATCTGTGACATAAAAGAAATTTCAGACATTGAACTCTATCTGGATGAGCTGGAGGATGTAAGGGGAATTGCTGCTTACAGACAGCTACCAGAGAGATTGGTGTTCAGATACAAAGGAGCTGGGGAAAGAACATGGCCTCTCTACAGGATTCTGAATGAAGGCTACTCTACCTTGATCAGAGTCTTTTCAGCCATACAAAAGGATTCTGGCTTTACCAGGACTGCCAAGACTGAAATTCTCAACAAGATTGCCAACATAAGGAAAACTTGGAGGGAGCCCAATGCCTTGCCCAGAACCTTACTCATTCAAGAAAGGGGAACTACAATTCACAAATCACCTCATTGGTTGATGGAATTCAGAGATGATAAAGGAGTCAGAAGATTTTTCAGACTTGAAGACCAACTCAAGATTTCCAGCAATGAAACTCTCAAAGAAATGCAATCTAAGTTGGATATCAGTGATGAAGATGAAGTTGAATTCTTCAGACAACTCCAACTCCAAATTGAGGAAAATGACAAAGGGCTAGGAAAGAAAACCAGGGATCAAAGAAGAAAAAGATGATTTGCTCAGGCTAGTGGAGCATCCTTGGAAACACTGTAAATCTTCATTTACCTTCTAGTACATACACTTTTGCAGCACTTTTAAATTTCTACTTAGTTTCAGTTCATATATTTGTTAAGTGTTTTGTTATCATCAAGTTAACCTTGAATTTATGTCTACAATTCTTATAGACATAAATAGGGGGAGATTGTTAGGAATATATGTGCATTAGTTTGATGATATGTTTAACAAAACACTTAAGTAGAAATCTAGTGTTTGTAGCCTCAACGGATAAGACCACTTTGGTTATCCGTTGATGGTGTAGCTTTACTTAGAAATAAGTCTAGTGTTGTAGCACATTTCAGTCTCTGAATTTGAGATATAATTCTTAAATGTTGAGGGAAATTATAAGTCATGTTGACTACTAAAGGATATGCAGATAGGAAGGCCAATTGTAAATATTTCATGCCTTGTAATTTTGTATAAATGAAATGGTGTCAACGGATAACTTAAAGACCTTCAACGGATGAGAAACAAAGCTTCAACGGATGTCTCTAAAGCTTCAACGGATAACATCCTTCAACGGATGAGTGCATCAACGGATAGAGCTTCAACTGCTAACACATCAACGGATAAAGCCATCAACGGATGAAGGCTTCAACGGATGTTCTGTTAAATAGCAGTTGACAAGTGGTAGTTGTACCTACAAACAGAGGCACATGGGTTGACAGAGACAACTGAGATGTGGTAGCCTATTTCAGGAACATCAGAAAAAGCAGCCGTTCTACTCTAGTATAAAGAGGCAATAGTCAACAATGCACTGGAGTAAAATGGAGAAGAAACAAGTGGAGAACTTATTTTATTATTGTACTTTTTATCTTTTTCTTCACTTGTAAACTTGGTGTTATATAAACCAAGTAGCAGCTAGTAATTAGAATAGAATTTTTCCAGAGCTGTTTAGAAAAATCTTGAGAAAAATTATCTAGTTTGTACTAGGATGCAGCTGTGATCAACTTCTTGAATCACAGATTTTCTGAAATACCATCTCTGGTGGAACAACAAATCCACCAGAAAAGTTTTTAAGGTCTGTTGTGTTCTGTACTTTTGTGCTTGAATATATATCTGTCTATATTAGCTTAAAGCAATTCACACACTTGTTTATCTTAAACACACAGCCTTTGAAACTGCTCAAAACTTGAAAAAGTTTTGAGATTTACATTCAACCCCCCTTCTGTAAATCTCATTGTTAGTTCACTAGGAATAACATCATTCTCTATGAGGGCTCTATTAAATCAATTGAAGTTTTATTACGAAAAACCTCACCACCATAATAATGATTTATTCATCATCCGTTCACCTTAAATTTTCCTCCTTGATTATCACATAGTTTCACGGCTCCATAGGGTTGTACTCTCAAAATTGTAAAGGGACCGGACCATTCGGATTTCAGCTTTCTCAGAAATAACTTTAACCTTGAGTTGAATAATAAGACTTATTGCCCCACTTCAAATACTCGAGATTGAATATTTTTATCATGCCATATTTGTATCTTCTCCTTGTAAAGTTTAGCATTCTCATAGGAGAAGAATCGTAACTCATCTAACTCATCAAGTTGTAGCATTCTCTTTTCTCCAGCAAGTTGCATGTCAAAATTTAGATTTATGAGAGCATAATAAGCTTTGTGTTTGAGCTCAACTGGTAGATGACACACCTTTCCAAAAGCTAAACGATATGGTGATATGCTTAAAAGAGTTTTGTACACCGTGTGATAAGCCCATAGAGCCTCATCTAACCTTGTAGACCAATCCTTTTGATTCAGATTCAGAACTTTCTCAAAAACATCCTTGATTTCTCTGTTATACAACTCAGATTGCCCATTAGTTTGAGGATGATATGCTGTAGCTACCTTGTGTCACACATTTAGACAAAGTATTAGCCAACAATTTATTCACAAAGTATGTACCTTTATCACTGATTATAGCCCTTGGGGTTCCAAAGCGAGTAATGATGTGTTTTTCTAAGAACTTGACGATAACTTTTGCATCATTAGTGGGATATGAAGCAGCTTCTACCCATTTAGATACGTAATCAACAACCACTAATATGTACTCATTTTTAAAAGAAGGAGGGAATTTTCCCATGAAGTCAATGCCCCACACATCAAACAATTCAACTTCAAGGATATTTTTCAACGACATCTCACTTCTTCTTGAGATATTACCAACCTTTTGGCACCGATCACATCTAACAACATATGCATGAGCATCCTTAAATAGAGAAGGAAAAAAACATATTGTAGTACCTTTGCAGCAGTGCGTTGTCCACCAAAATGTCCACCAGAAGGAGAAGACTGACAATAGAAAAGAATATCTTGCATCTCAAATTCAGCAACACATCTTCAAATAATTTGGTCTACACCTTGCTTGAACAAATAAGGATCATCCCAAAAATAAGACTTTACATCATGCAAGAATTTCTTCCTTTGTTGGCTTGATAAAATAAGTGGCATTAATTCAGAGGCTAAGTAATTTACAATATCAGCAAACTATGGAGTAACATTGAGATTTGTACCCGAAAACATCTGTTCATCTGGAAATGTTTCTTTGATAGGAACCATAATGTGAGATTCATCTTTGTACTCTATTCATGATAATTGATCGACTAACATGATTTTCAACATCTTTTCTGTCTTGTATCTCAATATCAAATTCTTGAAGCAGAAGAACCCACCTAATTAAGTGTGGCTTTGCATCCTTCTTGGTGATTAAGTACTTTATGGCTGAATGGTCAGTGAAGGCAACCACTTTTGTGCCCACAAGATAAGAGCGGAACTTGTCAAAGGCAAACACAACAACCAAAAGCTCATTTTCAGTCACCGTATAATTTAGCTGTGCTCATGTTAAAGTATGACTTGCATAGTAGATCGGATGAAATACCTTGTTCTTTCTTTGCCCCATCACTGCTCCCGCTGCATAATCACTAGCATCACACATTAATTCGAATGGCAAGCTCCAATCTGGTGCAATAATAATAGGTGCTGAAATTAATCTCTGCTTTAACTCCTCCAAAGCCTTTAAACATGCTTCATCAAACTGAAAAGGAGTGTCATTCTTCAATAACTTACAAAGCGGCTTAGAAATTTTGGAGAAATCCCTGATAAATCGTCTGTAAAAACCTGCATGCCCAAGAAAACTTTGAATATTCTTGACTGAAGAAGGAGGAGGTAGCTTCTCAATAACCTCAATTTTGGCCCTATCAACTTCAATTCCCTTTCTTGATATTTTATGACCCAGTACGATGCCTTCTTTCACCATAAAGTGACACTTTTCCCAGTTAAGTACAAGATTGGTTTACATCTTTCCAACACCTTACCCAAGTTATGTAGGCAATCATTAAAAGAATCTCCAAATACCGAGAAATCATTCATGAACACCTCTAGGATTTCACCAACCATGTCGTAAAAGATAGCCATCATACATTTTTGAAAAGTTGGAGGAGCTTAAATAACCTGAATGACACCCATCGAAAGGAAAAAGTACCATAGGGACATGTGAATGTAGTTTTATGTTGATCCTCTGGAGCTATAGTTATCTGATTATAACCAGAGTACCCATCAAGAAAATAATAGTACTCTCTTTCCGCCAGTCTGTCCAGCATTTGATCAACAAAGGGCAATAAAAAGTGATCATTTTTAGCGGCCTTGTTCATCTTGCGATAATCAATACATATTCTCCAACCCGTGACTGTTCTGGTCAGAATTAACTCATTATTTTCATTCTTAATAACAGTGAGTCCACCCTTCTTAGGCACACATTGTACATGACTAACCCATGAGCTATCAGATTTTGGATAAATGATACCTGCATCAAGCCATTTGATAACCTCTTTCTTCACCATCTAACTCATGATAGGATTTAAGCGACGTTGTCCTTCAATGGACCCCTTAGCACCATCTTCTAATAAAATTTTATGCATACAAAGAGAAAGGCTAATACCTCGAATATCTGTAATAGTCCACCCAATAGCTTTATTGTGCTTGTTAAGAGTTTCCACCAATTTCTCTTCTTGTGCATCAGAAATTTCTGTAGAGACAATAACATGTAAGGTAGAAGAAGGTCCCAAATAAGCATCAATTCCAACTCTGGTGCTTCATTATTAGATGGCTTTGGAATCTTGAATTCCCTTGAAGATATCTCGAGTGATTCAAAGTGGCCTTTAGTTCTTATACCTTGTAAATTAGCTTCCAACCAAGCTAAAATATCAACATTATCAACTTCATCTTCAGATGCATTGAGAATTAGTTGCTCCAAAGACTCTAGGTTTTCAGAGACTAGGTCATCAACCAAAGTAATCGCTGAGCAAGATTCTACATCATTAGAATATTTCATCTCCTTGAAAAAATTAAACGTCACCTTATCCTCTTGAACTCTCATTGTTAGTTCTCCATTTTGTACATCAATCAACATTCTTCGTGTAGCAAGGAAGGGCCTACCCAAGATAATGGGAACTTCTCAATCTGCCTCATAATCCAAGACAATAAAATTAGCAGGAAAGATGAATTTGTCTACCTTTACCAAAACATCTTCAATCTTTTCTTTAGGATGAGCAAGAGATCTATCTGCTAGTTGAAAAGTGATAGTTGTAGGTCGAACTTCTCCAATTCCCAGTTTCCTGAATACTGACATAGGCATCAAGTTAATGCTAGCTCCCAAATCATACAATGCCATACCATAATAAGAATTTCCAATAGTGCAAGGGATAGTGAAACTCCCTGGATCTTTCATCTTCGGTGGTGTTTTATTTTGCACGAATGAACTACACTCTTGTATTAGAGCTACCATTTCAAACTCTCCTAATCTTCGCTTTTTTGTAAGAATGTCCTTCATGAATTTCGCATAGTTAGCATTTGCACAAGAGCCTCAACAAGTGGAATATTAATGTGAAGCTATTTCAGAACATTTATAAATTTATTGAACTGAACATCTTGCTTCTGCTTTTGAAACCGTTGAGGGAATGGTGTGTGGTTGAAGTGTTGGAACAATCTTAGAAGTTTGAATACCACCATTGTCAGAAATCTTCTCCTCATTTTCAGTTGTAGATGAAACACCATTTTTAAAATTAGATTTAGCATTCTCCAAGACTTTTCTGTTCTTCAGTGTCATGGCTTTACAGTGCTCATTCCTAGGCTTTTCAATGTCGCTAGGGAGAGTGCCATGTGGTCGATTTCTCAGCTCATTAGCTAGCTGTACAACTTGATTCTCCAAGTTTCTCGATGATGCCGCTTGACTTTGGATGAGTGCATCATTATTAGCCATGTATGCTTTTAACATATTTTTAAGAGAAAAAGTTTGAGATGCTTGTTGAGAGAATCCATGAGGATTATTCGGCATGAAAGCATTTGCTAAATTTCCAGAAGTAGCCACTTGATTGCTCCAAGAAAAATTGGGATGTTGTCTAGAAAACAGATTCCGGATTTAAAAGAAAATTATCATAAGTATGCTCTTTGCCACAATACACACACGACACATTATTGATGTGATTAACCTGTGAATTTATTAATTGCCCCATAGATTGGTAACCTCCCATAGTCAAGCTCTTGAGTATATTCTCCATAGATGACATTTGAGCTCGCATTGAAGTCATAACACCAAAGTTATATATTTCATCTTGAGCTCTATTAGTTGTCCACTGATAATTATTTGTTGTAATTGTCTCAAGAATCTCATATGCCTGATTATAAGAACTGTCCAACAAAGCCCCATTTGCAGATGCATCCACCATTAATTTTGTTTGAGCATTATGACCGTTATAGAAGGTCTCCATCTGAATGTAATGAAGAAGATCATGATGTGGGCATTTTTTGAGTATTGCCTTAAATCTCTCCCAGGCCTCATATAAACACTCCTCATCCAGCTACTGAAAAGAATTAATCTCATTACGGAGATTTACATTTTTGGTAGGAGGAAAACAATTCATTAGAATTTTTTTTTCCAAATCACTCCAAGTAGTCATCGAAGATGGTACAATAGAATTCATCCAATCTCTTGCCATGTCTCTAACAGAATATGGAAACAACTTCAATTGCAAAGCATCATCTGTCACGACCCCAAATTTAATACCACAAAAGCTATTATTAAAGACATATATTATAAATGTGACATGTTACAGAAATTATCCAAGATCACTAGGTTTAGTGTTTGAATAGCCCAACTACTACAAACTAAAAGTACTTTATTACATCGCATCTCCCACTGCTGGATCACTTAACTACCTGAGCTCGCATATGGTACAGGGATTGGTTCGATGATTTTCCTCAGGTGGACTTACAAGTTGTCGGCTTCAACTTAACCATTATCTCCTAGCTGAAAGATATACAGGGAAACAAGCAGTGAGCCAAATGCTCAACAAGTTCTACTAGCAAAAGATAAATATAGGGTAGAACAGTTCATAATTTAAATAGCATGGGAATGGCATTATCATTTTGTTAAAAAAACATTTGAAAACAATCTTTTAATCAAAAACTCATTTTATGACGCTACGGATTACAGCCGGTGATCAGCCGTGAAGTAATCCCGAACCTCACTGGCTTCTAAAAAATATAATGGGATCCCTAGGCAACTTTTAAGCCTAAAATAAATGTGGAAAGGACATGCATCTTAGTCCAGATCCACTAATCTCAAGAAAACATTTTTGTCTCTTTGACGATTCAATTTATAAAACTTTGCATTTTATCTGAATTTAGATGCCAAAATATTAACATTTCAAAAGCTCTTAAAGCATAAAAGAATCATATAGGTATTTAAGGGATTCTAGGTCAACTTCAACAACAATTATACTAGGACAAGATTTATTGCCAAATGAATTGAATCATCAAGGCAAAAAAATCATTTTGAGGTTCTATTGCAAAGGAATGATTCACTGGTTATGAAAATAATCAAGTGAAAAGGGTTGATGTCGTAAGTATGTGACAAGATCAAATATACGGGCATCTAAGGTTTCAATGAGCAAAGATATAAGTATTCAATCTAAAAAGGTTCAATAGCAAAGCAACAGGTAACCAATCAAAAAGGGTTCAAGAGTAAAGCAATAGGTAACCAATTTAAAAGGGTTCAAGAGGAAAGCAATAGGTAACCAATTTAAAAGGGTTCAAGCGTAAAGCAATAGGTAACCAATTTAAAAGGGTTCAAGAGTAAAACAATAGGTAACAAATTTAAAAGGGTTCAAGAGTAAAGCAATAGGTAACCAATTTAAAAGGGTTCAAGAGTAAAGCAATGAGTTTAGGGAAAGGTACATTGTAAAATGACAAGTCTCGGATTATGAATTGGTAATATTACAGTATAAGCAATTGGGTATATTAAAGGTTGCTACTTTAGTTAAGGTACGATCAATGAAATGGAATCAATCTGGATTGTATAAACAGGGTATAAATAAGTAGGGATCACTCTGGATAGATCATGAACATGGTAAGAAATTATACTCCTCAATTTAAATTGCAAACTGATAACAGGGTATGGTAATTATTTAATCTCGACTTAGAATATCAACCAACAATGATCTCATAATAATAACACTTGCATCATTATAGAATTTAAGGAAGTAATACTTGCATAAGGAAATTGGGGTACTTGCACTTGCATCATTTCAAATGATTTAATAACATTATTTAAATGAAGAAGGTTCGAACATTTGCTATATATCAAGAAAGGTTCAGGTGACTTGCAATAATTATAAGTTGAATAAGAGAATACTTTCATTATATCTCAAGAAAGGTTCAGGACACTTGCCTTAAGAAGGCTTGATCAACTCTCGTCTTGATCGTGGAGCTACCGGGAGCACTACTCGACTTTGACGGCAAGCTTACTATCTTATCCCGAGCCTACACAATAATATTAAACCTCATCAATATATATTCTTACGAATCCAATATTAGTTATAGAAAATTTGACTCATATCGGCACTTAGACCTATTTACACATTCGACTCTTCAGTATTCACATATTATGCTCCAAATAATCATTTAGAATCACATAACACATTTAATTACATAATATACATTATTGATATAATGGTGCACTATTGAGTATTGAATAATCTCACTCCACCAACACAAATGACTCGAAATGCTTAACTAGTCTAGTGTAACCCAACTAGATCTCCAAATTTGAAGTGCCCTTATTAGCCAATCCCCATTTCACTTAGCCACACCTATGGCCTAACCTTTTACTGACCTCTTACTAACAAATAAACTCAATGATCAACTCAGGCCTCACCTCTAAGAATACAAAAGCTAAGTGCAAA
Source organism: Apium graveolens (assembly GCF_009905375.1). Taxonomy (NCBI): domain Eukaryota; kingdom Viridiplantae; phylum Streptophyta; class Magnoliopsida; order Apiales; family Apiaceae; genus Apium; species Apium graveolens. The sequence goes on along the minus strand of NC_133648.1, from coordinate 136,178,865 downwards.
GACAAAGTGTTCCTAAGTGCAAATCTTAGGTGATATCGAATAGTACTAAGTGACAATGATCCCCTTTCCACTCAACGTTTGCCAGTAAAATTACTACACTGGAATCTCAGGTCCTAAATCTAACTTGTGCACTCGGAATGACATCAAGGCCCAACCTAGGCCTCCTTGGGCCTACTCTCAAATATGGCTCTCCCCTGTCCTAGTTACACTCAAACTGCCCTGATTTGAACTCACTTTATACTCTTGGTTTTAACTCTAAAACTTCAAACTATGGCTTGAAAAACCTCTTACTTTATACTCTTGGTTTTCCAATTGAGTTTGAACTTACCTCTCACATGCAACACCAATATCTCAATTTCTCAAAGAAAACATGTATGAAATGAATTGAACATGGTTAGGAAAGTAAGATTACACTTGGTTTCTTGATGAAATGGAGTGAAAATGAAGTGTGTGTGTGTGTGTGTGTATGTTTTTCGTTCGGCCGAGAGTGAAGAAGGAGAAGAGAGGAGAGAGTGTTTTTGGTGTACAAATGAGAGAAAATGATTCACTTTGGTGTTTTATTTGTTAAAAAATGATAGTGGAGGGAGCAATTACCATCTTGTCCTTCTCTCTTCAACTAACACCATTTGCATGCAAGGTTATTATGGTACTTTGGCTAGGTAGAGTGAGTTAGTGGAGTATGAAATGACACAATATATCCTTGTTTTAAATTGTGAGTGGAAATGCATGCAAGGGTAATTATGTAATCTAATAACTATTAATCTAATTAATTACAAAGAATACATTTTATAAATAAAACTACAAATCCATAAATGACGAGAGTGACATCATAAAATAGCATAGAATTTTAGGAATTTAACAAAATATAATTTGAAATTTAATAATAAAAATAATTTTAAAAAATAATTTTTCTTAGATAATGGAATGCATTTTATAACTTATATGAATAACAAATAATGTATTTTTTTTTAAAATTTTTAATAATACCACACAATTATTTGGCATCAATCAAATCACACAAAAATATATATTCACAAATTAAACTAATATAATTATATATATATATATATCAATTAAAGGATAATAAAATACCGGTTATGACATCATCCGTGACTGGAGAAAGTTTGAAAGAATCACAAACCTCGACAAACAACTGAAGGTGAAGATGAGGATCCTCAGTAGCCATCCCACTAAACTGAACGATAGTTTGCAACATCTGAAACTTGATTAGCTTTAGCTTGAATTGTGTTGCTTGAATGGTTGGTTTGACAATTCCAGAATTCGACTCATCAACACGAGGTTTCCCATACAGTCTTATAGCATTATATCTATCATCATTCACCATCCCATTGGGCCAAATCCTGGTTATTTTACCCGTTCACTCGTGACAATAATTGCTTCCTTTACTCTACGTTGCACTTTTCTTCGTGCTTTAAAAGTTCGCTCAATTTCAGGATCAAAGACAACTAATCCTGGGGGTTCTTCATTCATATACAAAGAAACCTGATAATAACAATAATTACTCACGTTAGTACAGAAGTAACTAAACCAAACTGCAAGAAAATTAACCTCGCAATTAACAACTAAAACAGTCCTCGGCAGCGGCACCAAAAAATTGTTGCATAAAATCTAAATATGCAAGTGTACACAATCGCAACCAAGTAATATAGTAGTAATACCAGTTATTGTACCTCAAGGATTGTAAATTTGTGTAAATCACAATTAATTATCTAATAATTTAGTTATCGAGCACAAAAGGTGTTGAAAGTTTTTATAACTAACTGATTTATAAAGAATAACTAATACTAAATTATAATAGCACAGGGAATCTTGAAAATTTCGAATATGAAGAGATAAGTCAGGATAATTACTTCCCCCTAACACGTGAATATGGGTAAAAGAGTTGCATAGTACTTTATGAATTCATAGTTCACTAGCTAGAATTCAATGTGTTATTCCCAAACAATGCAACAAGAATTACAGAAGGGGGGTTCAATATAATTCTGGCTCCTTTTTGATTTTAAGACTGTTCTTACTTAATATATATAACAATGTTTGATTTTGCAAGAAGTGCAGAATGAAACTTGAATTTAAATCAAAACACAAAGTAATAAAACACAAAGCTTTAAAACTTTCTGGTGGATTTGAACTTATCCACCAGAGATATATATTAGTATGAGAACTCTATGATGCTTGAATAGAACACAGCTGCTTACAAGTGAACTTACAAACTTAAAGAGAAATTCTTAACAGATACAGCTTTTTCTATCTCTCTGAAAATAATGCTTACTTAGTTAGTTGTTCTACTTGCTACACTTGGTTTATATATTACCAACTTACATGATAGTAAGACAAGACAATAAAAAAAATTATATCTAGTCTAACTTCATGCTTCTACATTACTCTATCCAGCATCTTTGAATATCTTCATATTTGCATGGAAATGGTAATGCTTTTTTGTTCTCTAAATCCTGTAATTAGGCTGCCACATTTCATTTGCAAACACCCGACGCATGTGACTGTATTGTCACTGTCAACTGCTAATTTGAATATTATCATCCGTCAGGATTATATTGATCATCCGTTGGGAGCCTTGTTGATTATCCGTCGGGAGCCTTTGTAGATCATCCGTCGGGAGTCTTTCTGCCACTTGACTCTATTTCACTTATACAGAATTACAAGACATCTTATATTTATAATTAGCCAACCTATTCTGCATATCAATCTAGTAGTCAACATGACTTAAAGAATCCTACAGTGTCTACTCAACTAATACATTGTTGTTTGCAGAAATGTATTACAATACTTATTGTCAAATAAGCTACACTCTCGATGGATGTCAAATTGTCATCCATCGGGACTATAAAGTTTATCCATCTGGACTATATTAAAACATCCGTCGAGAGCTACAAAAACACTAAGTTAAATCTAATAAGGTGTTTTGTTCAACTTATCATCAAGTTCACAACATATTTCTAACAATCTCCCCCAATTTATGTCTACTGGAAATATAGCCATAAATTAAGAGAAACTTGATGATAAAAAAACACCCTAAATGTACATATTGAATTATAGTAGATAAAACTAATAAGTGCTACATTTTTTTTGAAAATTGAACAAAGTAAAGTGTACAAAGAGTTCTCACAATCATTATCAAGGTGCTCCTCTAGTCTGAGCAAATGTTTTCTATTTCCTTGATTGTCTTGATTTCTTCCCAAGCTCCCAGTTATTTTCTTCTATTTGATTTTGGAGTTGTCTATGAAATTTAAATTCTTCAGCATTTGATAGGTCTAAATTATCTTGCATTTCCAATAGATTCTCATTGCTTGAGATGCTCAATTGGTCCTCCAATCTGAAGAGTCTTCTAATACCTTTGTCATACATGAATTTCATCAGTCAGTAAGTCCTTAAGTGCGCTGTATTTCCTGTGAAGGGAATAGATAGAGTTCTTGGAAGTGCATTTGAGGCTTTTGTACTCCTGAGTTCTTCTATCTTCTTTAGAACCAATTTCTTGGCTGTCACGCTGAATCCAAAATTCTTCTTGAAGGATGAGAAGATCTTTATCAGAACAGAACAACTTTCTTGAAGAATTCTGTGAAGGGGCCATGTAAACTATTTCCCACCTTTGTACTTGAACACCAGTCTTTCAGGGAGATTCCTGTGAGCATCAATTGCTCTCACTTCTTCTAGTTCATCCATGTAGAGATTAATGTCTGAAAATTCCTTGATATCACAGATGTATAGAAGATCTCCCTTGTTGACAGTTAGTTTAGCTTTGGTTAAGGTCTTGGTTTTGAGTTTCACAGGCTTGACCTTCTTGATTGCTCTTGTCTTTGTCTTCCTTAGCTTGTTGAATATTGGTAAGTTAAGTTCAGGAATATGTAAACTTTCCCAGTCTATTAGCTCATCCTTGGGAACTATAGGTTCACCTTGAAAATTCTTTGCAGGATCCACCTTAAATTCCTCGTGTACCACTGAGGGCTTGGTTGTTTGAGTTGAAGTTGTAGACTGTTTGGGAATGTAATCTTCCATTTCCTCATCACTGAAATCCAGTTTTCTTTTGGAATGGAGCTTGTATCTGAACTTCCTTTTCTCTTGAGGTTCCTTGTGCATTTTATGATCCTAACCTTCAGCTACTACAAGTGGTTTCTCAATAATCTCAGCTATAGTTTTCACAGCTTGAAGCTTGGCTACTATAGCAGCTTGCTCTTTCTTCTGTTTGAGCTTTTTGGCCTCTAAAGCAGCTTGCTTCTTTTCTTGCTTGATTCTTTGTTTTTCTTCCTTTTTAGCTTCTGCAAACTGAGGGTATCCAGCCACCACACAGATTACTTTCCCATTCCTATAGATTTTGGCAATTCTTTTCTTTTGTACTAAGTCAGTTGGATCTTCGAAGAATGTAATGGACCTTGCCAACAACTTCTTTTCATCTGGCCTTGGAGTCTCAAACATAAGATCCAGTGCGTTCTTGTCAGATGACTTTGGATAGTTTCTTTTGGGCTTTAAAACCATATTGGCTTTTAGAGACTTTATACATGAAGGTTGGCCCTTTTCCAAGTTTCCTAGACTCAATTCATTCACAGAAAATTTGTTTGACTTGAGAGAAGTGATGAAATATCTTGTTAGGTTTCTCAATGGGACCAAATTTCTTCTGAATTGCTTCATCAATCTTCTTCCATTTATCATCTAATTCTTTTTCAGCTGCTGCAACATCAAGCTTTATAAAAATTGACTTTGAATCCAACTTAGCAGCTGCTATTTGGATCAGATTAATGCTGTCCAATACTAGTGTCTTAGGAAAAGTAATTTCTGGAACAATTACCTGACTGACTTGGATGTTAAGCACATTATCCCCCTCACTGATTAGCTCTCCTTGACTAACTGGGACAAGTGAATCAATTTCCCCCTTTTTATTAGCATCAAGTTGAGTAGAGGTAGAAGTCTGTGCAGCCACTAATTTTTGAAGCAACTGAGTTTACTGGGCTTGATATAAATTAATAGCAGTAATGGAAGCTTCTAATGTCTTAAGTCTTGTGTCTAGGAAGTCTACTTAGGTTGCAAGATTAGATTTTTTCCTCAGTTATCTGTTGATGTCAAGCATGGTTATGTTTAGAAATTTAGCATCCAACCTCTCAGAAATATCCTTCTTGACCTGATCAGTCTCTGTTTTTATTGCAGTGACATCCAGATTGTGTTGAAGAGATTGAATTTGGTGTAGTTGAAGAGAATTGAGATGTGCTTGAAGAAGCCTCTTGGTGTTAGCATTGGTGGTGGTTTGAAGAGCTGTCTGTGTTTTTTGAATGATATGGAAGAGAGTTGTCTTGAAATGGTGCTCATCACAATCTTTGGAAAATACCCAAGATGGCATGCTAGATTTTGAGCTAGGTCCTGCTTCTCCCCCTATGTCCATTGGCTCTTCTTCATTATCATCTTCATCTCCAAACACTTCTTCAAAACCACCAGTTCCATAATCAACATCATCACCAGCTATGGAAGGCATGGCTAAGATGGCATCTTTGGCTCTTTGCATGGAGGCTATTGTATGCACCATATTTAGCATTCTTTCTGCAGCCACATTATCCTGTTCAACTAGAACTTGATAAGATGAAATATAGTGAGTAAATCCCTCAGCTTTATAAGAAACAGAATCTAAGACAGCTTGATATTCTTGCTGAATTAGTTGTTTCTTTTCAGCCTCATTGACATCCATTAATTCATTTACAATGGGCTCTTCCCATTCTGCTGTACCTGCTTTTCTCTCAATTTAACTCTGTTCTTGCATCAAGGGCTCCCCTTGGCTCACCACCCTCACCTTCACCTACTAAGGTGGAACTCCCCTCACTCACTTTTTCCAGACTGAAAGAAATAGTCTGCATTGTTTCTCTCGTTTCCTCTCCTTTTTCTTGAGTGCAACTCAGCCTCTCACTCTGTTTACTCCCTTCCCTCAAACCTAGGAGTGATTGTACAACTAATAACTCATCTACACTTGTAACAATTGATGAAAATTCAGTTTGTGTAGTGAGTACCGATAGATGAGGAACATCCATCGGGATAGTAGTTAGGATAGCCGACGGATGACTGCTGTTAGGCATATCCGTCGGGATACAGTCACTAACCGACGGATGAACAATATCCACCAGAATAGAGGAAATGATAGAGTTTGGAGTGAAAACTATTGTAGACTCTGTGCAGATTGATGAAGATTTATGCATATAAGTCTCAACAGTTCCTGAAAGAATTGGCAAGTGAGCCAACAAATCATCTAAAAGATGATGCTCATTTGCACTGAATTTTGTCTTCTCCAATAGAGTTAAAGAAGGAGAATCAGGGATTGATGTGTTACTCATATCCACATCCAGTGAGCGTGTGGGTGAGTTTGGTGTGTTTGGCTGTGACTCCACATTTATTGGAGCCACATCAAACTGAATTTGAGATGGTGAAGTGACTGAGTCTTTAGCTGCAGTTTGCACTGTGTGTGATCCCTGTGCATCCCCAAGTTTTCTAGATTTCTTCTTTCTTGTGTAAGTTTGGGGTGAATCTGTGTCCCTTACCCTTTTGGCATGTGCTCCTGGTTGGGAGTTTGTTTCAATAGTAACATCCTTTTGGGAGGATGAAACTAGCGATGTGCTAATTTCCTTATTAAGCACCACAGTTTATTGGGAAACTGTGGTGTGGCTAGGTTTGGGTACACTCATCTCTCCATCTTTATCCTTAGGGTTTCTTTTATTTTCACCCCGTCCCTCACGTATCTTACCACCCTTCACACTCCCCTCCTTGGTTTTGGTGGATTTTGAAACTGGCATCTTTTGAGAGACACCAGAGTGTGGTTTCTTTGACTTGGATTTAGAAATTTTAGATTTTGTGGCTTGGGTAGGCATCTGTTGGGTCATTGACACAGATGTCATAGCCACAGTCAATGGCAAAGAAATTTGAGAGGTAGAGATAGTAGAGACAGTAGAGCTTACCTCACTTACCCGAGGGCCCTCCATGATAGGCAAATAGACAAGGGGCTCTGTTCAAATCTGCAATTACTCTTCTTTCTTGAACCCAACAATCTAGTTTGTTGGTTGGGTTCTCAATCACAAGATCCTCATAGAGATGGTTAGCAATAATCATAAGAAATCTAGCATAATAGACATTTCTAGATCTCCTTTTAAGTTCCCCTAACTTGTAGCCTAACTAAAACATGACAGCATCACTAAAATTATAGAAATTATCAGTAACTAGCATGTAGAGCATATTAAGCATAGCAGTATTGACAGAATCAAAGTTACTTTACCATAAAACACTTTGGTAACTACATCACACAAATAACTCCACTCTTTCCTAAGACCTAGCCTTATAATCTCACTTAACTTAGTGGTAGGAAGTGCATAACCAATAGTATTAAGCAAGTTAACTAAATTAGCATATGTGTGTGGCTTAGTAGTAGTGTTATCAGGAATTCGAAAGCATGCTTGGATAGTGTCACTGTTAATACAAAATTGTAACACCCCCAAATCCGGGGTCGGGGATCCGGCTTGTCACGAGTTCCATTTCCCTTAATAACACCCACTCTTAATAAATAATCAACTACTCTGTACTGTGACCCAACAATAAACACACACACCACAAGTTATAGTCTCAGAGATGAATATCCAAAAATAATCACAAGTCATTTTATTCCATATATACTTTTCAAAATATTGAAAGTCCTCTTCCATGCATAATACACACAGAGTTCCAGTGTATAACTGTATAAAAATATCGTTGCAAGGTGATCTCATATATCTAACCTTGTCTCAACATTTTTCTGAAAATCTTTGTCATGCATAAGATAATCATTTACTAGATATAAGTTTAAAAGATGAAGTTACAAGATACTCCAATATACTTATATCTTTTCCAAATACTACTTGAACTACCACCATTCAAGTTATAATTAGTTTCCAAAGTTCATCACATAGATGAGACTACAAGACCAGATTTAAATAGATTAAATCTTTAAAATATCATCAAAATAAAATGAAGTTACGAGATACTTCATTTGATGCAAACATCATTTTGAAAACTTGACCCTGCCAACACTCAACAATCGCCCAACCGTAGCCATTCTATCGAAGTGCTCTGGGTAGTGTTGCAGAAATATCCAATTGGATGATGAACTCATTACGGGAGTTTGCCGCGCCAGGAAGACCACTTACGATGATCAGTCGTAGTAGTGCAACCCCACCATTTTCTACATGTAGAGGAGAACCTGTCGGATTTACTTGTCAACCGAACACTGAACTCCTAAGGAATGGACCGCCTTAGCGGAACTTCCAGGCCATTTGGGCCAATATAATAAGGCTGGGCCGGCGCCACTCGACCAGTTACGCCACTCCTAGTTCAGATGAAATCCATGACTCTGAAACGTAAAGCTCGTTCCCCCTTTCCCCAAGTAGAAACTTGTTGATACGGCTCCACCAAGAAGTCGTATCTAGTTGGAAAGGAAAACTCACCGATATTTCCCAGGCGATGCCTGTTAATGGATTAACTTGTTTCAAGAATTTTACTTCCCGAGTGTTGGGTAAGTAATCAATTCATTTATCAAAACAGCAACCTTGTTGCGAATATAAAACACACCACAGAGCCGGATCCCTCAGGTTTTGAGCGAGTATTTAAATCCCCTTCGAAAGGAGGATCTTAAATATAAAAATGAGTTTTGGGATCCGCTCTAACTTTTAAAAATCATTTTGAAGACTCGCAAAACATTTTTAAGAATGTTTGGAGTGATGCTGATTTAACAAGGTAAATCAGTCCCAATATATTAGAAAATATCTGAATATTATTATTTACATAATATTCCCATAAAGAATAATCTTTATAAAAATAATTGAAGTAGAAGTTTTAAAACTTATACTTGAAATGAATATTAAATAACCAAAGATATACCTATACGAAAGTACTATCTTTATTTAAATAATCAAAAGTGAGTTTGATTATCGACACCTTATTCTTTAATAAAATAAAGAATATATCTCAGCAAATAATCGGAGTTATAGATCCTCAAATGAATATTCAAATAATATTCAATAAATAAAATAAGCTGAGTCATAAGCCCTCGAATGAATATTCGAAATAATATTCAATAAATAAATAAGCTGAGTCATAAGCCCTCGAATGAATATTATAAATAATATTCATTAAATAAAATAAAGGAGTCATACATCCTCAAATGAATATCCAAGTAATATTCAATAAATAATATAAAGGAGTCATAAATCCTCGAATGAATATTCAAGATAATATTCATTAATAAAATCAAGTTATCGAATAAACCTTATTCGATTAATAGTTTTGAAAACTATAAACATATATATAAATATATATATATATATATAAAATCTACTCGGGATCCTCGACTCCCGGTTTTAGAAAATGTTTTCACCTTTGGGTCCCTATACTAAGGGTATATGCAAATTACTGCTATTCTCTAGCATAGGTATTATCAACTGAACCAACAGATATATTTGGCAAGAATACGAAACAGGCATGCATATATATACCATATCAGCATGCTTCAATATATCGCAACATTTGCTAATTAACCAACATGCATCTATCGCAAGATAATGCATATACATATATACATCACAACAACAGTATAACGGATAGAAAACTTGCCTGAGCGACTTGGGGTGAAAAAAAAGCTCAGAACGAGTCTGGTAACCTATAAACAAAAAGTAAGTTGGAATTAAACCAAAGTCACTTGTAAATCTATACTTTAACTAACTTGGACTCTAACGCTTGTTTTGCGCTTACTGATTTGCTTAAGTCACTCGGGTACCCTCGGCTCCACCATTTTTAATAATTTAACCTTTACGAGTTTTAAGGCGATTCCTTCACGAGTGTCTTACCAACTACCTAACACACTTACCATAAATGTTTCATACATTAATTAACCCTTTTTGGTCTTTAACCTATGTTTCAAAGTAAAGCGAGGGGAAAAGTTTCGTTCGCGAAACGCCGTTACTTGAAACGGTCGTTTCTCCTAAATCGTACATCGGAATCAAACGAACTACATATCAAAACGAAGCTCGTAACATGAACTATCTAGACATGGCAATGGTCAAAATCTATCAGGGTGTTCTCGGTCCAAATGTTATGAACAAAAGCAGTCTAAAGTAAATCAGACATTACGACGGCTATATTTACGCGATTACCAATGTTTAAACTACTCCAATTAACCACCAACCAACTCATAACCATCAATACAACAAAACTTTACCTAAACCATACCACATCAGTCCATAATCTCCAAGGTTTTCAACTCAAACAACCACAATCAAGACCTATGAACTATAATCAAGCTTCAATTACCAAAACACTTCCAAATCAAACCAAACTACTAATAATCACAATCCATGCTTCTCATTTCACAAAACCAACCATTAAGCTTACTAACAAATAAATTAAAGGCTAGGGTTTGAAGTTTATACCTTCCTTGGGAGGTGTTAAGTTGCTAGGAAGCCTTTGGGAGCCTCCTACAAGCTTGATCTTTCCAAAGAAATCAAGAACACAAAGTTAGGCTTTGAAGTTTCTAAAAGTCCGATTTAAAGAACTGTAAAATGAGGGTCTTACCATGATTATTTGGACGAGACTTGTGAACAAGAGTTGTAGGCCATCTCAATACCTTTCTAATGAGCTATAGAACACAATATTTGAGTGAGAAATGAAGGAGATACAGCAGTTTTAGTGTGCTAGTTCTGTTTTGGCCGAGAGCATGAAGGACAATGCCTTGGTTTCTTTTTGATTTTGATGAAAAATGATTTGCTTGGCTTGGTTAGCTTGATTTTTGTGTTTGTTTTAGTAAATTACCTAGTTGCCCTTGATTTTGTGTGGTTAAAAAGCCACCACATCTCCTTCCTTCCCATGTCATGCTTGTGTCATCCTCATGATGTCATCCTCCCCTCCTTGTTCTCTTCTCATTGGTTGGGTGACATCATCCTCTTTAATCCCTTTGATTAACTTCCTAATTGTTTGCCTAATGACCGCTGATCTGTTATACAGTTCGCTTAACTTTCGTTTTCGTTTATCGTTTGAGGGATCATACCCGGGATCTTATTACTTAGGTTCCCTTAACCTTTCTCAATACATTATATTCCTTTTTATGATCCTCTATTACAATCCTTTAATTTAAATCATTTTATCCTGTTACCTTATACTCAATTCTTTCCGTATCTATTGGATTTCCGGGAAAAATCAAAGTGTTCGGATTTGGATTCTGACGATCTTTACATACACTTATATCCCATATAAAGTACTAATAAAATCTCAGAATATCCATATCAGAACCCCTACATAGTGTGGCATGAAAAGTTTTCTCATTTAGCTAAAACACTATTCACAAGGGTTACAAAAAGTTTAAAATTTTGGGAGTTATTACAGTCTCCCCTCCTTAAAAGGATTCCGTCCCGGAATCAGATAGAAAACAGTTGGGGATGCTTTTCTAGCATTGTGCCTTCTAACTCTCTAGTCAATTTCCCACATTATGGTTCTACCACCAAACTCTGACTAGTTTGATAACCCTTCTCCTAAGCACTTGTCCCTTTTCGATCTATAACCCTTTCTGGTTGCTCCCTATAGGTTATGTCTGGTCGCATGCCTATGCGCTCATATGCCCCTATTTATCTGGCATCCGAATTACATTTTCTTAACATTGATACGTGGAACACATTATGAACTTGCTACATATTCGGGGGTAGGGCTAGCTCATATGCTATCTTCCCAATATGTCTTAATATATCCAAGGGTCCAACAATTCGTGGACTTAGCTTCCCTTTCTTTCCGAACCTCATCCTTCCTTTCCAAGGGAATACCTATAATAATACTAGGTCCCCCACTTCCTATTCCTTGTCCTTTCGTGTCAAATCAACATACTTCATGTTCCCATCTTGGGCTACTACCAGCCGTCCTCTGATTAAAATCTATTATATCCTTGATCCTTTGGACTACTGCGGGTCCGAACATCTTGCGCTCTACAACTTCATCCTAACATAAGGGAGATCGACATTGTCTTCCCTCAAGGATCTCATAAGGCGATATCTCAATACTGACATGTGATCTATTATCGTAAGAAAACTCAATCCGTGTTAAGTGATCATTCCAAATTCTTTCAAGTCTATCGCATGGAATTTTATCACAGCTTCTAGCACTATAGCTTTGGCGTCTCAATACCCATTCTTTTCCAGTTCGTAATCGCTACTACCTTCCGTTCCTAATATTATACTGGTTATACTTTTGCTCGTTAGCGTTCTATAACCTTTTAATAACCACGTCAACCTTAGTATCACGAATGTATTTCCATTCCGAATACTACCACAACTTTATTACTCCTTTTTCAGCTGTTTCTATTTCCCAAAGTTTGATCAATCATATAGAAGTAAATGAATTTGTTGAGAGATCACTATGATCATGAACACTTGTTATATCGCTTAGTTAGTACAGAAGGTGGCCAGCCTTTAGTACTTGACAAGCAATTTAAATAATAGATGGTATCCTACTAGGCTTCTATCACACAGATAGATAGTCATTCGGCAATACCTCCCCTTTCTGGAAGGGTTGTTCTTCTCAGCTTACATGAAATGAAAAGAAGAGAAAAGAACGAATTGAAGAGAATTGTATATATGAAAAATATACTACCACAAAATATCTGGCTTGGAACCTACCTCTGAACTATAGAGGTTTGTCATAGGAGAACAAAACATATATGTATTTATATCAGCATCAAGTATTATAGCATCGTATTTCCCATGCCTAAATATTTCTATTCCGTCCATCATTCTATGGACCCATGCTCTTCCTCGAGCTTATACACAATCACCTTTGAAACTCCCTCGATATCGAAAATCGAATCTGGGATCTCATTCTAGACATCATCGTTACTAGAATTCTATGCTTGCACCGTAACCTTCCTCGTATAATAATATGACTCTCTATTGATAAGAAAGAATAAATATTCAATAGGTAGATACTCTACTTAGTTAGTCTATCAATGTTCTATCAATGATAACTTATACACTACCATGACCCGATTAGTGGTACTCAATCTCAACACCCATTCCAATACAACTCTCACGGTTGTAATCAACTCATTACTCGTGGAATCATTACTGCATTACTATGGTCCAACACTGACCTACTGTCGTCATTCACCTTTCCATAAAATCTTAATATCTAACCATACGGAGTCCATACATGTCGTATCAAATCCTTCTAAGGAGGTAACATAATCACCATTCATGATTCATGAAGAAGACTCCTGATCCTGACATACATACATGACATGAAGCAGATAAAAGTGTAGAAGAGTTTCAATCAAAGCAACGATAGCAGGTTAATACCATTCTTAATCATACGCCCTAAATAGAAGACTTAACTCAAGGGTTCATCTAGTCCTTTTTGAAACATGGTCCTGGCTTATCTCAAGATAGGACCTTCTAAGATAGATAGCCCGTTCATGGCGATTACACGAATTAAACCTTTACCAACTACTATTACGGTTGGGTATTGCACAGTCATCAGGAGGAATGTCAATCTTCCAAACCATAATACAACCTTCACAGTTTTAACCATCATCACTGTATTCTTTTGGCACAAGCGCCTATAATTATCCTCTTACCTTTAAAGTATCGGCCACCTCTTTAGCCTTTCCTGATAGTAAAATTTCCTTACAGTCAATGTCATTTTAACCACCTCCAAATAAATTTTCTACCTTATTTCAATCACAGCTTATGTGAAAATGCTTTCCTTAAAATCTGATGAGTAAAAAAAAATCACCATTTTTTTTCCATAAGTTATTGCCTCAGTCTTTAGAGGTTAATCACTGTCATGACTGACTCTCAATCATAATTAGAACATCTTTTATCTTAAGTCCTAATTGCCCTGAACAATTTCGACCATTACTGGTTCGATCCATACTTTCTCGTGGTTTAACACGTGCCCCACTTGGCAACATTATAATTATGTCATATTCCCTTTATCAACATTTTTATTCTTGAGAATTTCGAATATTTCCTTTCTCCTTGTAAAACCTCTAAGGTTATCCTTTAATCGTTCCTCCTGTATTCCCTATATACAGGGCATATCAAAATACCACTTACTAATACTAGAACCATTGTCTATATACTTCTGAAGAATTTCTCCACTGATCCTTAAAGGTTATTATTACCTTAATCCTTTCCAATTCATACTGTCAAAACTCATACTATCCCTATTAAGGGTGAAATTCCAACCTTTATGCATTCCCCGAGGATTCATTTTAAGTTACCGATGTTCTATCCTTAATTCCACCTTTAAAAGGTACATGCATCCTTCCATGGATAAATCAAGTCATATATCCCTGATAAGGGTATCTTATTCAATCATTCCCACCTCGATAGTATATGCCTAATTTCACAATAACATCTGTATTCAAAATGAGGTCAATCAATATGGCCTCCAAAAGATAAGAACGGTTATCCGCTTTTCTTGCCTGATTCAGTAATGATAATAGGGATGTTCTAGAAGATGTTTGTCGTGTTCAACATGAACCTTTTAGTTCTAACTACTCATTTACCTCTTTTATTTATCTCAACAGTCATCTCAATGTTGGGATATCTTTCATACCTGGCGTCTCCCTTTCTGGGTATCAAGCCACCGGTCTTACACTTCACATTCTTGAAGGTCACTTCCTTCATCCAATTTTCCTAATTTCTTACTTCCTTGTCTCCTCAGTCTATCCGCGTCTCATTGTTTATCCTTCGAACTATCTCAATGTTTCCTCGAATCCTCCCAACTTAAAGGGGATAAAATATATGCATCTCTTATTCCTTCAACCGTCAACTTTAACTCATGATGAATCACCCTCATCCTGACGATCATATACTTTTCTATTTCTATTAATATGAGTCTTTAAGGTTTCCTCATACCCAACTCCCTTATCATTCCTCAAACTCTGTTGCCTTTATATTCCTTTCCACTTCAATTCCTTTTTATTTTCCTTTCTCTTATCATTATTTCATGAACCAACACAACATAAGCATTGATTTCAAATATCCCGTCATTCTAGATTCGCGTCTTCAGAACGAATCTTAACAACTTTTACAGCTTAGATTCATAATTCATCATACTCGTCTGCCTTTGTTCTGGCTCTAAAGCTTTTACACTATCTCCATAACCTTGGGAAGTACTTTCCTGAAAACAATTGACTGAACTTAAATCAGTTTATTATAATCTCTTGCTCCGTGCCTTCCTTGGCCTTTCACCAGCGGGTGGTCTCTCTCTTAGGAGGGTTAGTGACAAAAACAGTCTTTTGTGATTCGTCAATCATTCAGAATCTCAAATGATTCCTCTATTTCCTTTAGCCAGGCTCTTGCCTCGACTGGGTCAACCTGTTCCTTGGAACTCTGAGAGCTTAGAGACTTACAGGTCCTGAAAGAATTTCCTATCGCATTGTTTCCTCAAGGTGGTGGTTGGGGATAATAGTCTAAGTTCTGTCTAGACAGGTCCATGAATTGCCGTATAGGAGTACCGTCTCGGGTCTCCTTTCCTTACTCGACTTTCTGTTTCCTTAGTATGAAATGTTTCATCCTACTCCCCATAATTGGGGTCATCTTTTAATTTAAAATCCTCATTTTCCACTCCATTATGTCATGGGTTCCTTCTATCTTGATGGCGACCTCCCTGACTATCACGTTCAGGGTTTGCTCTAAATCTTATTCCTCAAACTATGGCTCTCATCTAAGTTCTCATCCTTACGCTCTTGAACTTTCGGAACCCAAATTCTATAGGAATACCTCATTATTCCCTTATCATCTTTCTCGGTATTAATCTCATATTTATTTGTTGGCTCTCTGCCTTCATTCATCACCTTTCTCTGGCACCGTATGCTCTTTTCCAATAATTCGGTCTCTATTGCAATCTCAAACAGCTTTTCGGTACCGGCTGCGGTTACCTTCACTACTATTTCCAAAATCTCTTATAAACTCTCCCAAAGACATTATCATCTTGAGTCTCTCCTTTTTACTAAGGGCATCAGCCACCACATTGGCTTTCCCCGAATGATAAAGAATCTCCCAATCATTATTCTTGATTAGCTCTAACTGCCTCCTCTGGCATATGTTGAGCTCTTTCTACGTGAAAATGTACTAGAGCACTTATGGCTTAGGTAATTCTCGCACTTCTCTCCATACAAGTAGTGCCTCCAATCTTTAGGGTAAAACTATTGCCACGAGCCTAAGCTCATGGGCGGGGATATCGAATTTCATATTACCTTAATTGTCTTGACGCGTACGCGATTACCTTGCTGCGCTGTATGAGAAGCACCCTAATTCCTTATGCGAAGCGTCACTACACTTCACAAAATCTCATTTTCCATCCGGCAACGCCAACATAGGGAACGTCACCAACCTTTGCTTCGGTTCTTAAAAGTTGTTCTCGCATTTCTCTGTCCATTCGAACTTCTCAGTCTTACGAGTAAGCCGCGTTAAAGGGGCTACTATCTTTACAAACTTGAACGAACCTCCGGTAGTGACCGGCCAATCCTACCTCTGGGAGTTGCCCTAACCATGGTCATCAATTCATTAGTGGTCCTTTATTCATTCTTGTCAGGATCCTCCACGAGATCCTCCTCAGCAACAATCCCATCTAGGACAACATCCTCAACCGCTACATCCTCAATATCAACATCATCCGGTCCTGCATTAGGACACTCTATCCGATCCACAATCCGATTTCCAATTAGTAATAAAACATCATCGCGCTGTTGCTCCTCAACCTCAGGGTTCGGAGTCCCGCTACTCTATACAATAACGAACTACGCTTTTATCGCTACATTTATAAGGGTTCCCATAAGGGTTTTAACTGTCAGTACTACGTTAGGTAGTCCGACTATGAACTTGGCAAGAGTTCTTATTATCTTAGTGAACTTATTATCTTAACGTCCCATCATCTCTGAGGTTTATAACGCTTGGCTCTGATACCATTTCTGTAACACCCCCAAATCCAGGGTCGGGGATCCGGGTTGTCACGAGTTCCATTTCCCTTAATAACACCCACTCTTAATAAATAATCAACTACTCTGTACTATGACCCCACAATAAACACACACACCACAAGTTATAGTCTCAGAGATGAATATCCAAAAATAATCACAAGTCGTTTTATTCCACAATTATATGCCAATACACCTTAAACAGGTTTCTGAATAAATTTACATTTCTTTGCCATTATTACAATTCATAAATATACATAATCTGATACATCAAAAGTTGAAAGCCTAGCCTATTGGTAGTTCCTACCTCAGCTACAGCGACATCAACGCCTATAGGAAGCTGCAGAACGTTTCCTATCCGCTCGCGAATTGGGAGCTTGGTCCTGTTCATCTTGTCTATCTGATGTTGTGTGATGAAAGAAGAAAGCAAGGGTGAGCAGCAAGCCCACCAAAATAATATGTATAATGATTAACAATATATGAGCCTTCTCATAGTACTCATGAAGGTCTTGGTCAAAAGAAATGAACCAAGATGATATCTTAATGCGATGAAGTCGCAAAATATTCAGTATATATATACATATATACTTTTAAAAATATTGGAAGTCCTCTTCCATGCATAATACACACAGAGTTCCAGTGTATAACTGTATAAAAATATCGTTGCAAGGTGATCTCATATATCTAACCTTGTCTCAACATTTTTCTGAAAATCTTTGTCATGCATAAGACAATCATTTACTAGATATAAGTTTAAAAGATGAAGTTACAAGATACTCCAATATACTTATATCTTTTCCAAATACTACTTGAACTACCACCATTCAAGTTATAATTAGTTTCCAAAGTTCATCACATAGATGAGACTACAAGACCAGATTTAAATAGAATAAATCTTTAAAATATCATCAAAATAAAATGAAGTTACGAGATACTTCATTTGATGCAAACATCAATTTGAAAACTTGACCCTGCCAACACTCAACAATCGCCCAATCGTAGCCATTCTATCGAAGTGCTCTGGGTAGTGTTGCAGAAATATCCAATTGGATGATGAACTCATCACGGGAGTTTGCCGCGCCAGGAAGACCACTTACGATGATCAGTCGTAGTAGTGCAACCCCACCATTTTCTACATGTAGAGGAGAACCTGTCGGATTTACTTGTCAACCGAACACTGAACTCCTAAGGAATGGATCGCCTTAGCGGAACTTCCAGGCCATTTGGGCCAATATAATAAGGCTGGGCCGGCGCCACTCGACCACTTACGCCACTCCTAGTTCAGATGAAATCCATGACTCTGAAACGTAAAGCTCGTTCCCCCTTTCCCCAAGTAGAAACTTGTTGATACGGCTCCACCAAGAAGTCGTATCTAGTTGGAAAGGAAAACTCACCGATATTTCCCAGGCGATGCCTGTTAATGGATTAACTTGTTTCAAGAATTTTACTTCCCGAGTGTTGGGTAAGTAATCAATTCATTAATCAAAACAGCAACCTTGTTGCGAATATAAAACACACCACAGAGCCGGATCCCTCAGGTTTTGAGCGAGTATTTAAATCCCCTTCGAAAGGAGGATCTTAAATATAAAAATGAGTTTTGGGATCCGCTCTAACTTTTAAAAATCATTTTGAAGACTCGCAAAACATTTTTAAGAATGTTTGGAGTGATGCTGATTTAACAAGGTAAATCAGTCCCAATATATTAGAAAATATCTGAATATTATTATTTAAATAATATTCCCATAAAGAATAATCTTTATAAAAATAATTGAAGTAGAAGTTTTAAAACTTATACTTGAAATGAATATTAAATAACCAAAGATATACCTATACGAAAGTACTATCTTTATTTAAATAATCAAAAGTGAGTTTGATTATCGACACCTTATTCTTTAATAAAATAAAGAATATATCTCAGCAAATAATCGGAGTTATAGATCCTCAAATGAATATTCAAATAATATTCAATAAATAAAATAAGCTGAGTCATAAGCCCTCGAATGAATATTCGAAATAATATTCAATAAATAAATAAGCTGAGTCATAAGCCCTCGAATGAATATTATAAATAATATTCATTAAATAAAATAAAGGAGTCATACATCCTCAAATGAATATCCGAGTAATATTCAATAAATAATATAAAGGAGTCATAAGTCCTCGAATGAATATTCAAGATAATATTCATTAATAAAATCAAGTTATCGAATAAACCTTATTCGATTAATAGTTTTGAAAACTATAAACATATATATATATATATATATATAAAATCTACTCGGGATCCTCGACTCCCGGTTTTAGAAAATGTTTTCACCTTTGGGTCCCTATACTAAGGGTATATGCAAATTACTGCTATTCTCTAGCATAGGTATTATCAACTGAACCAACAGATATATTTGGCAAGAATACGAAACAGGCATGCATATATATACCATATCAGCATGCTTCAATATATCGCAACATTTGCTAATTAACCAACATGCATCTATCGCAAGATAATGCATATACATATATACATCACAACAACAGTATAACGGATAGAAAACTTGCCTGAGCGACTTGGGGTGAAAAAAAAGCTCGGAACGAGTCTGGTAACCTATAAACAAAAAGTAAGTTGGAATTAAACCAAAGTCACTTGTAAATCTATACTTTAACTAACTTAGACTCTAACGCTTGTTTTGCGCTTACTGATTCGCTTAAGTCACTAGGGTACCCTCGGCTCCACCATTTTTAATAATTTAACCTTTACGAGTTTTAAGGAGATTCCTTCGCGAGTGTCTTACCAACTGCCTAACACACTTACCATAAATGTTTCATACATTAATTAACCCTTTTTGGTCTTTAACCTATGTTTCAAAGTAAAGCGAGGGGAAAAGTTTCGTTCGCGAAACGCCGTTACTTGAAACGGTCGTTTCTCCTAAACCGTACATCGGAATCAAACGAACTACATATCAAAACGAAGCTCGTAACATGAACTATCTAAACATGGCAATGGTCAAAATCTAGCAGGGTGTTCTCGGTCCAAATGTTATGAACAAAAGCAGTCTAAAGTAAATCGGACATTACGACGGCTATGTTTACGCGATTACCAATGTTTAAACTACTCCAATTAACCACCAACCAACTCATAACCATCAATACAACAAAACTTTACCTAAACCATACCACATCAGTCCATAATCTCCAAGGTTTTCAACTCAAACAACCACAATCAAGACCTATGAACTATAATCAAGCTTCAATTACCGAAACACTTCCAAATCAAACCAAACTACTAATAATCACAATCCATGCTTCTCATTTCACAAAACCAACCATTAAGCTTACTAACAAATAAAGTAAAGGCTAGGGTTTGAAGTTTATACCTTCCTTGGGAGGTGTTAAGTTTCTAGGAAGCCTTAGGGAGCCTCCTACAAGCTTGATCTTTCCAAAGAAATCAAGAACACAAAGTTAGGCTTTGAAGTTTCTAAAAGTCCGATTTAAAGAACTATAAAAATGAGGGTCTTACCATGATTATTTGGACGAGACTTGTAAACAAGAGTTGTAGTCCATCTCAATACCTTTCTAATGAGCTATAGAATACAATATTTGAGTGAGAAATGAAGGAGATACAGCAGTTTTAGTGTGCTGGTTCTGTTTTGGCCGAGAGCATGAAGAACAATGCCTTGGTTTCTTTTTGATTTTGATGAAAAATGATTTGCTTGGCTTGGTTGGCTTGATTTTTGTGTTTGTTTTAGTAAATTACCTAGTTGCCCTTGATTTTGTGTGGTTAAAAAACCACCACATCTCCTTCCTTCCCATGTCATGCTTGTGTCATCCTCATGATGTCATCCTCCCCTCCTTGTCCTCTTCTCATTGGTTGGGTGACATCATCCTCTCTAATCCCTTTGATTAACTTCCTAATTATTTGCCTAATGACCGCTGATCTGTTATACAGTTCGCTTAACTTTCGTTTTCGTTTATCGTTTGAGGGATCATACCCGGGATCTTATTACTTAGGTTCCCTTAACCTTTCTCAATACATTATATTCCTTTTTATGATCCTCTATTACAATCCTTTAATTTAAATCATTTTATCCTGTTACCTTATACTCAATTCTTTCCGTATCTATTGGATTTCCGGGAAAAATCAAAGTGTTCGGATTTGGATTCTGACGATCTTTACATACACTTATATCCCATATAAAGTACTAATAAAATCTCAGAATATCCATATCAGAACCCCTACATAGTGTGGCATGAAAAGTTTTCTCATTCAGCTAAAACACTATTCACAAGGGTTACAAAAAGTTTAAAATTTTGGGAGTTATTACAAAAATTCCTTACCTTTAATGGTGAAAGTTATGGTTTTGTCAGTTGCTTGGTACACGACAGTAGTCCACATCTCCACAACTTCACAATAGATTGTGGGTGATTCCAATATGGCATAACTGAGCTGCATCCCTTCACAAACTCCATCATTTTGTGATGGTCCTCAGAGGCTGGAATTTCATTGTTCACAAGAGCTACGAAATTGTTCTTCTCATAGATGAATCTTGAATGAGACATAATCTTGACTACTGGTGCCATTGTTAAAGTAAGGAAAATTTCAAAAAGCAAGGGGTTTTGCTTTGAGAGGGAAGAGATCATTTAATTGTAGTAGAGAGAGATAAAAGCAAAAATGAACTGAAGTTAGGCTTTTATGTACTCTCAAATAAAATGGGATAAAAATTAAAGATAAAAATTAAAGACCCAATGAGAATTACCCAAAATAGCCGTTTAAAAGTAAAATAAACTGTCAAAATTCTGTCAATTATCAGTCGTGATATACTTACAGACTATAAGTATATCTGATGGATAATGTTTAGAACTTTAACGGCTAAGATGTAGACAATTCGACGGATGAGAAAAAAAGTAATTATCTGTCGGGTATAAAATAATTCAGAAAGGTAATTGATTTTTACCAAGCTATTCTATTTCGACGGATGATCAAACTCGATGGATAATGAACATCCGTCGAGATGTAAATTTTGACTTAGCCAAAATTTCATATAAAACAGAAAAATCAATTAAGTTTCTGGCTGCATTACAACTTGAAAAATTATCAGAAATAATTTAAGATAATTAAGCATACCTAACTCACTTACCAACCTAGTAAAGGTGGATTCATCAAGTGGCTTGGTAAAGATATCTGCAAGCTGCTTCTCACTTGGAATAAAATGATGTTCCACAGTACCATTCATCACATGTTCCCTAATGAAGTGATACTTGATGTCTATGTGCTTTGCTCTTGAATGTTGTACTGGATTTTCAGTGATGGCAATTGCACTTGTGTAATTACAGAAAATAGGAATTATGTCCACTTGCAGACCATAGTCCAACAATTGTTTTTTCATCCATAGAATATGTGCACAGCAACTGCCAGCAGCAATATATTCAGCTTCAGCTGTAGAAGTAGAAACTGAATTTTGCTTTTTACTGAACCATGATACTAGCTTGTTTCCTAGAAATTGACAGGCTCCTGTAGTGCTTTTCCTTTCAATCTCGTACCCTGCATAGTCTGCATCTGAATAACCAGTTAGATCAAAACCAGAATCTCTAGGGTACCAAATGCCAAGTTTTGGTGTTCCCTAGAGATATCTGAAAATCCTCTTAATAGCTATTAAATGAGACTCTCTAGGATCAGCCTGAAATCTAGCACAAAGACAAGTAGCAAACATTATATATTATATCTGGCCTACTAGCTGTTAAGTACAAAAGTAAGCCAACCATGCCTCTATATCTTGAAATATCCACTGACTTTTCAGTAGTGTTTAATTCAAGTTTAGTTGTAGTGGCCATGGGAGTTTTTATAAATGTGCAATCCAGTAGATCAAACTTCTTTAAAAGATCATAAATATATTTGGTTTGACTCATGAATATTCCATCACTAACTTGCTTAACTTGAAAACCAAGAAAGTAAGTTAGTTCTCCCATCATGCTCATTTCATACTTACTTTGCATAAATTTGGCAAACTTTTTGCAAAGTTTTTCATCTGTAGAGCCAAATATAATATCATCTACATAAATTTGAACAAGTATACTAGAGCCATTTACATTTCTAAAGAATAAAGTTTTGTCAACAGTACTTCTTGTAAAGTGATTTTCTAAGAGAAATGTTGACAAGGTATCATACCAGGCTCTAGGTACTTGCTTCAATCCATAAAGTGCTTTCAAAAGATAGTAGACATATTATGGAATATTTGGATCTTCAAAACCAGGAGGCTGACTAATATAGACTTCCTCCTCCAAATCTCCATTCAGAAAGGCACTTTTGACATCCATTTGAAAGGCTTTGAAATTGGCATGGGCTGCATAGGCTAAGAAAATTCTGATGGCTTTAAGTCTTGCAACAGGAGCAAAGGTTTCATCAAAATCTATTCCTTCTTGTTGACAGTAGCCCTTAGCAACCAATCTAGCTTTATTCATGACAACTATGCCATTTTCATCCATCTTGTTTCTGAATACCCACTTGGTGTCAATTGGATTCTTTCGTTTAGGCTTGGGTACCAGCTTACATACCTTGTTTCTTTCAAATTGGTTTAGCTCCTCTTGGATAGCTAGAACCCAATCAAGATCCAACAGAGCTTCTTCTACCTTCTTTGGTCCTTCCTTTGAGAGGAAGCTGCTATACAGATATTCTTCTTGAGTTTATTTCCTTGATTGAACTCTAGAAGATGCATCACCAATAATGAGCTCAAAAGGGTGATCTCTAGCCCATTTTCTCTGTTGACGAAGATTAGCTCTAGATGAAAAGGCCTCATCATTGTCTTGATGTGTGACTGAGTTTTGATTAGAAGAAACTCCCCCTGAGTTTATGAATCTTTGTTTTGAAGAGGGAGTTCTTTCTATAAGTGATCTATTTTGACTCTCAGCTTCTCTCATTGTTCAGATGGATGATGCACTTTGTATCTCGACGGATGAAGCTGATTGTCTACCGACGGATGATGCATTATGCAACTCGACTGATCTGAATTTTTTGTATCATTGGGGATAGTCTTTTCTGCATTATCCTTAGCCACTGTTTCTTGATCACTATCATCATCACTGTCTTCACAAATCATCTCCATATTGTCAAATTTGAGGCTCTCATGGAAATCTCCATCTTGCAGTCCTTCAATCTTTTTATCATCAAACACAACATGTACTGTAAAGCATAATGTAATATAACATGTAATCGAGGATTTATAACTCAACATAAAAACAGAAACAGATAAACTTTATTAAACTGTGAAGTACAGGAACCCTTCAGATGAAGATAGGATAAACACAAAGAACCAAATGATGTGATTGATTCATTAAGCTCTCCTACAGATCATGGGAAGAAGTTCATTACTATGTTCAAGAAGCCATGAAGAATAAGACATCAAGAGGCTTTAAGTATCAGCTGCATGTATTGACTTCAAGTGTTACAAATCAAGGGTTTAGTGAAAGAAGCAATGGATAAACATCAGTATGTTTCAACTCAGAATTATAAGACAAATTGAGTCAGGATCCTCTCAAGGCTAGTTGTTTTTGAACCAGACTAGTGCATCAAACATCAGCATTTCAAGGAAGTATTTTGATTCAATTAACAGAAGAAAAATGATTGATACACTGAAGAGTGACTTGACAAAGAACCAAAAATATTCTAAGTAAAGACACTAAGGAACCCCTGTCGCCATAGGAGAAGTAATCACAGAGGATTTGCTCTAAGGAACCTCTGTCGCCACAGAAGCCTCTGTCACCACAGAAGGTGTTAGAACAAATTGCTTAAGGCAATACAGGGAGAGTGTGTGTCACCACAGAGGTTATACAAGAGAAGGTGTCGCCACAGAGCTTGTCACCACAGAGTGTTATAAGACAAACTTTCGCCACAGAGGCCATACAGGAGAAGGTGTCGCCACAGAGGCTATACAGGGTGATTGTGTCGCCACAGAGCTGTCACCACAGAGGCCATACAGGAGAAGGTGTCACCACAGAGGCTATACAGGGTGATTGTGTCGCCACAGAGCTGTCACCACAGAGGCTATACAGAGGAACTTTGTCACCACAGAAGGTGTTGTTCACTGAGTTAAATACAGCAAAGTTAAATGGTTTGTGTGGACATGAATTGGCCAGCTGTTCATTTAATTTTGAAAGACTACAAAATTGAAGTGAATGTAATTCAATTCAGTTAGTTATCTTCTTCAGCAAACACAGACAGTTTACGAGAGCTCCATTAAAGCTTGAATTTATTATCCTTGTAAACAGAATGTTATGCTGCTGAATTTATTGTAGCTAATCAATACTTTGATTAGATTGTTGCAACCTCAAGGTTTATGTTAATAAAACAATATATTCCTCGAATTGTTTTTTTATTTTTTTTGATTCCTTACTTTTAACGAAGAACTTAAAATGAATCGAAAAAGATTGTAAGTATCGTATTCAACCTCCCCTTATACGATACTTTGGGACTAACAATTGGTATCAAAGCTTGTTGATTGACATACAAATCAAGATCCGGAAAAAGAAACAAGTTTTTGAAAAATTCTTGAATTTTTTAATTTTCAAAAATTCTCATTTCTTGAAATTTTTTGAATTTTAAATAATTTAATTCCGCCAAGAAAATGAATAACCAAAGAATTGGAAGCATAAAAGTTCCTCCATTTGAGAGAGATAATTACAACCTATGGAAGAAAAAGATGATGCTGTTTATGAAAGCTTCGAATCCACTTTACATTGGGATACTACTGAATGGACCTTATGTTCCGATGAAAGTAATTACTGAATCCACAACTGCAACTGGTGTAAGAATTCCTTCCACATCTTCTCCCAGGGATCCGTCTAAATACACGGAAACCGATAAGGAGTTGATAAATCTGGACACAAGTCTTCAACTCATAATTATGGAATCGACCGATAATGATATAAGCCATCAGCTTCTAGGAAGTAACAGTGTAAAAGATATGTGGGAGACCATTGAGCTTTTGGTGGAAGGAACAGAGGAAGTCAAAGAAAACATGATGGATATTCTGACGACTCAGTATGAGGCATTCAAACTTTAACCCAGAGAAGTGTTGTCTTCACTCTTTGAGAGATATACAAGACTGTTAAGTGAATTAAAGCTGCAAGGGAAAGTCTACCCCATACGAGAGTCTAACAGAAAGTTTATGCTAACGCTTCCAGTTCACCTGGAACAAAAGAACACTTCAATCAGGGAAAGATCTGATTTTATCACTATATCCCTGGATGTGATCTATGGGAAGTTAAGAACACATGAGCTGGAGCAAGAGCAAAGAGCCATTATCTATGGACCTGGTTCTATTGACAGTAAGAGTACGACACTTGCAAAAACCACTGCAATTGTAGCTCATAAACCAGAATCTCAAGAAAACAAGGTTACACCCTCCTCAACAATTAAAGAAGTTGTTGTAGCTGAAATTACTCATGGTGAGCCAGAAGATGAAAGTGAGTTCTATACTCAAGAAGAACTTGAACAGTTGGAGGACAAATATATGGCTTACATGGCTGCAAAGTTTAGTCATGTTAGATTCAGAAGAAAGCCCAACTACAAACCAAGGGGTTCATCAGGGAGATTTCAGAAAGGAAACTACTCATCAGGGTCAAGCTCCAGAGGAGGCTACAAGTCAAGCTGGGTTGACAAGAGCAAAACCAGATGCTACAACTGCAATGAGTTAGGGCACTTTGCATCTGATTGTAGAAAGCCCAGGGCAGCAAAATCTAATGATTCCTATGAAAAGAAGGAAACTTTTGAAGATCTGAAAAGGGAGAATAAGAAGCTGAAACAGAAGCTGAATGCTTATGTGGTAAAGAAAAAAGGAAGAGCCTACATCGCTGAAGGAAAAAGCTGGGATGATACTGATTCGCATGTAAATTTATCTCTCATGGCAGACTCTACAGAGGAATCACCACGATCATCTCAGGTTCCTGAACTTACCACTATAGAAATGTATGTATCTGAATACAAATCTACTGTGCATGAACTTACTTTAGAATTGTATAATGTTCATACTAGCATGCTTGCATATAAAATGGAAAATGATAAGTTAGTTTTTTAAATCTGAGAGTTTAACCTCTAGGAATGAAGAACTAGAATTGCTTGTAGTTGGACTAGAAGACCTTAAACAAAAGAATGAATATCTAGAGAATAAGGTTAAGTGCAATGCAGACATAGAGGCCATTCTTAGAACCCAAATTGCTGACTTCGAAAAGAAATTACAGGCATTTAAGAATGCAGCTCTGACTCAAAAGGAGATAATAGATAGTCAAAGATTTAAATCTAAGACTTCAATAGGACTTGACTACTCTAAGCTGAACAGTAAGAAACATAGTGGCACATCAGAGATAAACATGTTTGTCTCAGAAAAGGTTCCATATGTTATTAAGGATATTGTATCTCCCTTATTCACTGAGTCTGTTTCAGAACCTTTGGACGAAGTAAGTTTGCTGATCAATGAGGAATTGATTGTTGAAGATAGAGAGAAGATAGAGGAATCCCCTAAGACTCCTAAGGCTCCAGCTACGAAAGCTAAATCCATAGCTGACCTAGGTACTAAGGTGGATAGAAAGGAACCTGAAACTCTTAAGAAACCAGAACCTATAGTTAATCCTAAGACTGGTAAGAGTACTAAGGTTAAGACTAAAAAGAACAGGAATGGAAAGGTAGGTGTTAACAAGAAATATGATTTTGCATCTTCCTCATCTGCATCTAGGAAGCTTTGTAATAATTGCAATTATGTTGCACATCTTACACATGCATGCACTAAAGGTAAAGTAGAATCTATTGCAACTTCCAGTATGCCTGCCATTCCTAACATGCCTAGTTTTCATGAACCTTGTGGTATAGTTGGATGTATGCCATGTGCATTTGTTACCATGTCTGATTATTTTAAAGCTTTTCATGCAACTGCTAGCACTTGCATCGACACTAAGACAAGCATGAGTAATAAGCACACACAAGACACGACCGGTACTCCTATCTCTAAGTCTGGAAACTTTGTTGAGACTGACACTGAGAAGGAGCCAGCCATAGTAAAAGCTAAGCCTGTTAAAGGTTCAATTATTGATTCTGTTTCTACCCCTAAACCTTCAGGACCCAAGAAAGCTTGGGTACCAAAGTCTTCTTAATCATTCTGTGTTTGCAGGGTAAGGTAAGAAAAGAAAAAATCATGTCGATTCTGGGCAGTGGGTGTTCTAGGCATATGAAAGGAGAAAAGTCCCTGCTCACAGGTGTGGTTGAGAAAGCTGGCCCTATAGTTACCTTTGGAGATGATAGCAAAGGATTTACTAAGGGATATGGAAATTTGAAAATTGGCAATGTCATTACTGAGAATATCTCTCTTGTGGAAGGATTAAAGCATAATCTCCTGAGTATAAGTCAATTCTGTGACAGGGGATACAATGTTGATTTCAGAACAGAAAGATGTTTGATCTCCCACAGGAAAGATGAGAAGCTTGCTTTACAGGGAGTAAGGAAAGGTAATCTGTACATAACTGACTTGAAGTCTGCCTGTGATGGAGTAAGCAGATGTTTCTACAACAAAGCTTCATCAGATCTAAGTAGGTTATGGCACAAGAAGCTCTCGCACTTAAACTTCAAGACAATGAACTCTCTAATCAAGAGAGAACTAGTGAGAGGACTACCACAGATGGAATTCTATCAAGAAGGACTCTGTGAAGCATGTGAAAAAGGGAAATCAAAGAAAGCCTCACACAGAAGTAAGGAAATGACAAGTATAACTGAACCTCTTCAATTGATTCATAAGGACTTATTTGGTCTAGTGAACGTATTGTCACTATCAAGGAAAAGATATGCTTTAGTACTGGTCGATGATTTCTCCAAGTACACATGGGTGTTGTTTTTACAATCCAAGGATGAAACACCTCAGCTAATAGTGGATCATATAAAGAAGATTGAGATGGAAGCGAAATTACCTGTTAGAAAGATCAGATCAGATAATGGGACAGAATTCAAGAATGCATTTCTAAATGAATTTTGTACGGAGAAAGGTATTTCGAGACAATATTCAGCCCCAAGGACTCCTCAACAAAACAGGGTAGTAGAAAGGAAGAATCGTACCTTGGTTGAAGCAGCAAGGACTATGCTAAGTGAATCAAGACTTCCTGAAGCTGTCAACACAGCGTGTTACACTCAAAATCGTACCCTGATCAACAAAGATCATGACAAGACTCCTTATGAGATTATGGCTGACAAGAAACCTACACTGAAATACTTTCACGTATTTGGTGCCAAATGCTTTATGCTAAAGGAAGGAAATGAACATCTAGGAAAGTTTGATGCTAAAGCAGAAGAATGTATATTTCTTGGCTACTCTCTGGAATCTAAAGCTTACAGGGTTTATATGATTTCTGATCAGAAGGTGATTGAAAGCCTTAATGTAATATTTGACGACACCAAGTTGGCAAGCCTGCAGAGAAAAAAGGATTTTGAATCTCTGGAATTTGAGAACCTATCAGATGATCCTTTGGATATAATAGAACCTGAGATTTCTAGAACTGGGCCTGTAGTTTAGGGCATTGCTAATTCAGGATCAAGTGATGGTAATGGTGGAAATAATGATCATAATAATCATACAGAAACTCCATCAAGAACTATTACAAACAGATCAGAATCATCCAGTCATGGTGACAACAACTCAGGGGGAGCAGAAAGAGGATCTACAGTTCATACTCAACATCAGGCTGAATAAGGGGAAACATCAAGATCTTATCTGCCTTGTCAAAGAGTTTGGAACAGAGACCATCCCTTTGAATTGATCATTGGTGATTCTGACACGGGTGTAAGAACTAGACATGCCACTCAGAATGAATGCCACTTCTCAGAATTTCTTTCAGAAATGGAACCTAAGAAAGTGGATGAGGCACTAGAAGATCCAGATTGGGTTATTGCAATGCAAGAAGAACTCAATCAATTTGAGAGGCAGAAAGTGTGGAAGCTGGTACCCCGACCAAAGAACAAGCAGTGATAGGCACAAAAATGGGTATTCAGGAACAAGCTAGATGAAGATGGCATTGTAACGAGGAACAAAGCCAGACTGGTAGCTAAAGGTTATTCTCAAGAAGAGGGTATTGATTATGATGAAACCTATGCACCAATAGCTAGACTTGAGGCAATCAGGATGTTTCTTGCATTCGCATCACAATCAGAATTCAAAGTTTATCAAATGGACGTCAAGAGTGCATTCCTGAATGGAGAGCTAGAAGAAGAGGTGTATGTGGAACAACCACCTGGTTTTGAAGATCCAAATCTGGCTGATTTTGTATACTTTCTATTCAAAGCTCTCTACGGTCTTAAGCAAGCTCCGATGACATGGTATGACACTCTCTCTGAGTTTTTACTTGAAAATGGTTTCACTAGAGGTGTCATAGATAAAACTCTGTTTCACTAAGTGCATAAATCTGATATGATATTAGTTCAAGTATATGTTGATGATATTATATTTGGTTCTACTAATGATGATCTTTGCAAGAGATTCTCTAAGCTAATGCAGAGTAAGTACAAGATGAGTATGATGGGAGAGTTGAACTAATTTCTTGGATTACAAGTGAGTCAAAGGAAAGATGGGATATTTATTTGTCAATCTAAGTACATCAGAGAACTTCTTAAGAAGTATAATCTGGAAGATTCAGCTCCAGCAAAGACTCCCATGCCAACAGCCTCCAAGCTTGATCAGGACAAAACTGGTAAGAAAGTTGACATCACAATATATAGAGGTATGATAGGCTCATTACTCTATCTCACAGCAAGTAGACTAGACATAATGTTTGCAACATGCTTATGTGCTAGATTTCAAGCTGAACCAAAAGAATCTCATTTAATAGCTGTTAAAAGAATATTTAGGTACTCTAAGGGAACTCCAAATTTTGGAATTTGGTACCCTAAAGGTACAGGTTTTGACCTAGTTGGCTATACAGATTCAGATTTTGCAGGTTGTAAGATTGACCGGAAAAGTACATCAGGAAGCTGTCAGTTTCTTGGAGGAAGATTGGTATCCTGGCATAGCAAGAAGCAGCACTTAGTATCCACATCAACTGCTGAAGTTGAATACATAGTTGCTGGATGCTGTTGTGCTCAAATCTTGTGGATGAGGAACCAACTCCGGGATTATGGTCTATTGGTATCAAAGATTCCAATATTCTGTGAAAATACAAGTGCAATAGCAATCTCAAACAATCCAGTTCAGCACTCAAGGACAAAGCACATTGATATCAGGTATCACTTTATCAGAGAGCATGTCATAAATGGCA
This sequence comes from Apium graveolens, assembly GCF_009905375.1. Taxonomy (NCBI): domain Eukaryota; kingdom Viridiplantae; phylum Streptophyta; class Magnoliopsida; order Apiales; family Apiaceae; genus Apium; species Apium graveolens. Next base: position 136,147,604 of record NC_133648.1, on the reverse strand, counting down.
CTGTGGAGGTACACTTTATACCCACAGAAGATCAAATTGCAGACATCTTCACCAAACCACTTGATGAAAACACTTTCTCTAAGTTGGTTAGTGAACTTGGGATGTTAAATATTTCTAATTAATTTTAGAAGACAATGCCTGCAATTTGGTCTGGTTAAATTCACTTGTTTAAATTCAATATCTTAAGGACATCTAAATTTACATGCCATTTATTATTTCTCACAATTCAATCATTTTTGTGCTTACATATAAATTATACATATGGTTAAGCACATTAATAGTGATAAAACTATTTAATTTGATCTCAGTGGACTTTAAATAATCAATATCTAAAGGGGTTCATTGAAAGTAAAATTAAATATAATGCAACATAATTATTTATAACAAAATTATAGTGTTATTAATAAAATAATAACATCTGTAAAAATATGAAATATAATTGTGAATATTTATTTTTTCTAAACATCTTTTTCACAGAATTATTTTTGATGTTTGAAATAAATCAGTAGCAAAGGGTTGTGACTTAGAAATTTTTCTAAGTCCTATACTCTGTGTCGCCACAGAACTGTGTCGCCACAGAGAATGAACTTAGAATTATTTCTATGTCCTATACTATGTGTCGCCACAGAACTGTGTCGCCACATAGAATGAACTTAGAATTATTTCTAAGTCCTATACTCTGTGTCGCCACAGAACTGTGTCGCCACAGAGAATGAACTTAGAATTATTTCTAAGTTCTATACTCTGTGTCGCCACAGAGAGTGGTCACCACAGAGAGGGTCGCAACTCAGCCCCTTGAACAAATTGACTGTTTTTGTGATATATACACAGTAGATTTGTTATACACACAGCTTCACCATCGCAGGAGAAGAGAAAAATTTTTAATTGATTAAAACCCTAAAAAAATACTGTCAAAATTTCTAATTTTTACAGTATTGGATTGCCCAGTTCACAAGGAGTGATTTGATATCAAAATCAATCAGTTTCATCGGTTAATTTTGCAGATCGAATTACCCTATCTTTGACTATTTAAGGCTGTGTTTGGTTAATCCAGTAAGGGTCTCAATATCAATTAAAATTTATTAATCAAGGGTCTGTTTGGGCATTTCTTAATTTAAAAGTGTGTTTAATTTAGAGTCTATTTATTTCTTTTAACTAATTCGAAGTGCTCAATTTAATTTGTTTAAATCTAAATTTTATTCTCATTTTATTCAAATGGCGAATAATATTTAGATTCCAAAAACAAATTTTGTTTCGGTTATTGAATGTGATCCCGTGAAAATGGTACACTTTGAAACTTGGATCTGTTTTTTAAACGAACATTCAATTGTGCGCTTCGCATTAACGACTAATGTAAAATTGAATGTTGGGCTTCTCATGCATGTACACACAACAGCTATCAACTCTTCTGCAGATGACAAATTAGCTTTCTCTTTTGACATTGAAAATGATACCATCAGAATTACAGAGGATGATCTCAATGGATATCTCCAGTTACCTCGTGATAACTTTAATGACATTCCAGAGGACTGGGAACTACTCAGCTTCTTCAGGGCAATTAGGAGCACAATGACAGCAAATGATGACTTACCAAGGCACTTTAACAAAAGTCATCTTCCGAAAGAATGGAATTTATTCTTCAGTATACTGTCTCATTGCTTGTCTCCCAAGACAGCTGGATTTTATGGACTCACTATCTTCAATCAAGTTGATGGGGTTGCTGTCGCGAATAATCGTTGCATCAACTTTGGGAAGTTATTCATGAAGCACATCTTGGAGAACCAATCCAATCGTCAGAACTTTATCCTATATGCTAGGTTTCTTTAGATAGTGCTCAATGGGAAACTGAAAGAAGCCCAAAAGACAACCACTCACAGTGACTTAATGCAAGATTCTCATGTCTTGTCTCAACTGTTAGTAACCAAGCTACACAAGAAAGGGAACTATCCAAACTCAGAGGTTGATGTCCTAACAGATCACATGATGGATGCCTTTGCCACTATCAATGCTCAATATGAAGCAGAAGAGAAAGTTAAAGAAGCACCTGAAACTGAAGATGTCCCCCTAGCTGGAAATGACCCAGAGGAAAACATTGCTAATGAGCCTGTTGGAGATGAGGATGTAGAAGCAGATCAACCTATTTCTGAACATGGTGACCAAGCAGAGGCTGAAGTTGAGCAAGAACAAGAAGCTGAATCTGCAGAATCCTCTCAACCTCAACCTGAAGCTGCTAGTCCAGCACATCAATCTGCTGAATCTACTCATTCTAATACCTCTGTCTATAGACCAGTCTTCTCAGGTATGGGTACTTCTTCTATGAGTTGTACTTTTGAAGCATGTTCTGATTTTATTAGCATAGATCAATTATACCTTGATCCCCAGCACACACAAATACTTGTTGAACAAGTAGATAGGTTAGGGAGTGAATTTGGTATGCCACAAATTCATAGCCACCCTCTAGAGCCAAACCAAACACCATCATCTCTCCTAGCTCAAGCCCTGGAGTATAAGGATCCTATGCAAATAGAGGGAGAAACTGCACTAGATGAAGCAAATAAGGAAGGTACTGTGAGTGAACCCGCAACTCTGTCTCCTATGAAGCAAAGTAGTGAACATCCTGAGACATCTGCAAACCTCCAGGTATCTTTCCAAAAGGATTCTCTAGCTAAAAAGGCACATACACAATTACTAGATCTATCTTCTCAACAAGGTAGATCTATTGAAATTCGCCCGTCAGGCACGACATCCTGTAACGAGTCAAACACCTTATCCAATATCCAAGCTCTTGAAGCTTTAAATGAGTCAATTAGAAGAGTACTATTTGGTGAGGACGTATTGACGGTAACAGGGAATTCGACCATTTTACGGTTAGAATATCCTGTTCAAGGTCCTTCAATGGATCAACTGCCTTCACAGGTTGTAAGTCATATGTCATAGCCTATTTGTATATTCGAGGATTCAACTCAACTCAAATAAGAATGTAATAAGTAAATAGTGGATCTACCGTCAGAGAGATCTCGCAAAGTAATATCTGTCAAAGGATTCAGAAATAAGGTTCATCTACAGACTTGAGGAGTTAATTCACTGGAAGAAGTTCAAGAAGTTGATCATGCCTCAGTGATATAAATCAAGATCGTGGATTTAATCAAGTGACAGAGATCTCGTCAGGTATCAATTAATTACAAGGATTTAATCTGAAGAAAATCAAAGTGTCAAAGTCAAGACATGAAGAAACGTCACGGAAGTTAGTCACTCATGAACCAGACAGTACATCGAGTGTCAACGTTGAAGTGGTGGAATTGATTCATAATTGACTGTGATTATCAGAAGATTTTTAGAAGAATGGTTGCTGCTTAAGATTAGTTTTAATTCTCTAATAATTAATTAAGTCATATAATTTAATTAAGAAAATAAATTATATCTGCAAAGATTAATTTATTGATTAATTGAATTAATTGATTAATTAATTCTGAATTAATATTAATGATTTTCAGAATTTTAATTGGATTAAAATCTGCATTAAATCAGCAAGACAATTGAAAATGAACTAGCATGACAATCAGGATTGTCATACCGATTGTCATGCTAGGCCATTTTCAATAGTCTCACCGAAAGTTACACTAGGAGGATGATTGTCTTGCTAGTTCATTCTGATTGTCATGCTAGTTCATTCAGATTGTCTTGCTAGTTCAATCCATTATCCTACCGAAAGTCTTGCCAGCTATAGGATTGTCATGCCAGTTCAATTCTATTCGGCTGTTGATTAAAAAGAAGCAGAGCAGCAGCAACTCAATCATCCAAAAAAAAAAAGAAGCCAAGAACAAACAGAAAGAAAAAGCAGCCGCCTCTGAAACATTCAATTTTTTATCTGCTTAATTCAAGATCAATTTCTAGATTGCAAAGTTAAATCCAATCAACTAGAAATCATTCTCTTGTTCTTGTGTAACAATCTAGCGGATCAAAATCCCTAGAACTTAATCTCAAATCGCGTTTAGCATTTGATTCTAATTATTGCAAGAATAGAAAAAGTTCATGTCGAATTTATTCTAGATTTGTGATAATTGATTTGAGATTAATACCTTGTAATCGATACAGTTATTGTAACACCTTTCAAGTTTAATAATATTTTTATTTAACTTGAATTTTGTTTCAATTTTTTTATTCCGCATTTATTTGATTATTTGGTACTGTTTGTATTCAACCCCCCCTTCTACAAACACATTGGGACCTAACAATTGGTATCAGAGCATTCTGATTAACGAACAAATCAAGATCCTAGACTTTTGTGATTTTTCAACTCCTTGAATTTTTATTTATTCAAAAATTCATAATGACTTCACATAAAGTTGGAACCGTTAAAATTCCACAATTTGATAAAGAGAATTATATCATGTGGAAGAAGAAGATGCTATTATTTTTACAAGTTGCAAATCCCAAATATTCAAACTTGTTAAAGAAGGGTATAAAAACTCCGATGGTTATTGAACCGGAGGTAATAATAGATGGTGTGGTGACTACTAAAGCTAGAACCTATCCAAAAGAGCCCGAAGATTTTACTCCTGCTGAGAAGGAAGAAGCCTCCTTGGATGCCAGCCTTCAATTAATATTAATTGATTCCCTTGATCCCTTGATGAACAGACATGTGATGAACTGTAAAAATTCTAAACACATGTGGGAAACTATTGAGGTAATTAACGAAGGCACAGAGGAAGTTAGGGAGAACAAGTTGGAAATCCTAACCTCTGAATATGAACATTTCAAATCAAATCCAGGAGAAGGAATTACTGAAGTGTTTGAGAGGTACAATGCGTTGATCAACAACCTGAACATCAATGGAAAGTATTATTCAATCAGGGAGGTCAACAAAAAGTTCCTTTTAACACTGCCAGCTCATCTTGAACATAGAATCACTGCCATTAGAGAAGCTAGAGATCTGAGTGAGATTTCTTTGGACAGGCTCTATGGAGTGTTAAAAACTTATGAGTTGGAGCAGATTCAACAGAAGGAAGTCTACGGGAAGGATAGAATGGTCAGCACATCTAATGCACTTGTAGCTGAAGGTCAACAACAACAACAATCTCAACAGTTAGAAAGAATGGTACAGTTTTCCAAGGGTGAGGAAAATGAGTTAGTAGCAGAATATGATCCTCCTACTACAAATCAATCAAGTGATGATTTTTATTCCTTGGAAGAGCTGGAGCAATTGGAAGATGAATTAATGGCCCAAATTGTCAAGAGATTCTCCCATGTCAGATTCAGGAGGAATCCCAAGCTTAAGTACAAGTCCAACTACAACAAATTCCAGAAAGGTGGATCTTCATCCTCTAACACCAGCAGTGGTGGGTACAAAACAGGGATGGTTGATCGGAGCACCATTAGATGCTATAACTACAATGAGTTGGGACACTTTGCCACAGAATGTAGGAAGCCAAAGCAAGTAAGAAAGAACTCTGAAAGGGCTTATCTGGCAAAGGGAAGAAGCTGGGATGATACTGATAGTGAAGATGAAGAAGAAGGAAATCTTGCTCTTATGGGTATTGATGAAAAAGCTTCATCGTCAAGAATAGAGGTAAAACTTTCTGATGCTGAAATGGTTTATCATCTAAGAGGTAACTTAGATTGTGCACATCGTGATAATGAACTGTTAAGTTTACAGATCACAGACCTTGAGAAAGAGGTCAATGAATTAAGACTTGTGCATATTAATCAAGACAAATTAAAAGAACAGGTATCTTTTCTAGAGAATAGAGTTGACTGTTATAGAAAACTCGAAACTATTCTCAAAGACAAGATCACCGGTCTTGAGACTAAGGTTAGAGCCTACTTCAATTCTTGTTCGAAGGCTAAAGAGTTCTACAGTAAGCAAGCTGTTAATCAAACATCTGGAATAGGTTATGATTACAATGTTGCTATTGGAGAATTAGGCATAAACTCTCCTCCTCATGTCTGTGCTAAAGGGAGGGAAGTACCACATGTGCTTAAGGGTGTTGATGAACCCCTCTATAAAGCATCAATTGCTGAACCATTTGATGCGACCTCTTTTGTTATTCAAGAAGAAATACGTGCTGAGGATCATGCTTATGAGAAGATTGTTTCCAAGTCAAGTGAGTCGAAAGTTCCAGTCAAAGTTGTGAAAGCAACTGAGAATAACTCAGACACACATGAGTTGGATAACAATAATGCCATGTCTACCATGCATAAATTACCTGCTGTTAATCACTCTCATAAAGCATGTGGTGTTGCTTATTGTATGTCTTGTGTTTTTAATATGATGTATGCTTATTTTAATGGTAAGCATGTGTCTAATGATAAGACTACTCCTCGTCAGCATGTGAATAACAAGAAGCATGATAGGTCTAAGACTGCTAGTCCTTCTAAGGCTAGAAAGGAGACATTTGTGCCTAAGCTTAAACAGAAATTTGTTAAGGCTGTTTACAAGGTCAAATGTTCAGTCATTGAGAATGTTGAGATCGTTAAAATTAAAAATGTTGTTTTGCATGACAAAGGACAATTCTACAAGTATGCCGGGCCCAACCAAGTTTGGGTTCCGAAGAAGGTCTAATCCATTTGAAGTGCAGGGCAGTATACAGGTGTAACCGGTAGTGTGGATTCTTGACAGTGGATCATCAAGACATATGACCGGAGATAGAGCCCTGCTATCAAATGAGGATTGAGAAAGCTGCCCCCCTGATTACCTTTGGAGATAACAGCAAAGGTTTATCCGAGGGATATGGCTGTTTGCAAGCTGGGAATGTTATCATTGTAATTTTGTATATTGTGCTAGGTTATTATCAGGAAGCAGTATCTAACATATAGCACCAGTGACGAGACTTGAGAATATTACGACATATCAAGCACCTGCTGCACATTACACTTGGAATTAAACTCTAGTAAGATGTGTACAAGTGTACTTCTGTTTGGTGAGTCAAAAGAGGAAGTCAGTGCACCTCAGTTCATGGACTTTGCAGTTGCAGATCTATTGGACTATGCAATCTTTTCTTCACAATCTCATGTCAGGTTGGTATGAACTAGTATACTGCTCAAGCAATCGTCAAGGACATGGTATGGCACTCTAACTGCAGTTACAGTTTTATATGAATAAGTAGAGTCGTCATATTTATAACTATCTTATCACTAGGCACAATCATATTGTTTTATATGTGCAGTGGTATATTGTTAATGCAACATAACAATTAGTATCTAAAGTACTTGACAAGTATCGGTCAATGATATGTTGTTAACATTATGTTGCAGATATTTGTAAGCTTTTGACATGAATGAGAATTACTTAGACTTTACCCTAAGTGATCAATGTTTTATCAAAAACTCATTCATATTGAAAAATAAAATCAAACTTCTTTCTACATTAGTGATTTCTTATTTCATGTAAAATCTTTTGAAATCACTATTGTAAATCATTTTCTCTCTTTTACCATATGTTCTGTGTTACAGGTTCAGTCTCCAATGACTTTCTTTCATTGACAGTCATGAGGTTTAAAACCCACAACATCTATCCCAGACTGTAAAGACAAACACAGAAACAGAACCAACCAACACTCTCTTACCACTAAATGTAGTATGAATGAGCGTGAGGGAGATAGTGCCTTAGTGCACCACATAAGGAAGGTTCTGTAGTCAACCCAGTAGCTCTGTCTCCTACATAGATGAGTAGCATTTAAACCGAGACAACTGCTAGCCCCCATACATCTTCTCAAAAAGATGTAATGGCTGAAAAGGCACAAAAACAGTTACTAGATTCATTCTCTCAACAGGGTGCGTCTATTGAATTTTGCCTGTCGGCCAAGGCATCCGATATAGTGTCACCACTTCAAATATAAACAATTCCTGATGCACAAGGAGAGTTTACATACACAAAGGATGAGTTGACGGAAACAAGAGTTTTGACCATTTTAAGGTCAGATTCGATTGTTTAAGGTTCGTTAGTGGACCAATTGCCTTTACAGGTGTTAGGAGAGGATACTGATCCAAAAGCCATATGTCAGTGGTCAGTATCTACCTCCCCATGCTTAAATCCCCTGGATGCATCTGCGGATAGTGGATCTGACATAGGTGCAGATCGGCAACTTGTTGACAATGATTCAGATATTACCTGATAAGTCACAAGGAAATGTCTTCACAGACATTAGAAGGGAACTTTGATCTTTATGCTAAATTCTTTGGATCATTGTTTACCTTCCCAGAATTCAAATCTACAACCCTAAAAGGGAAACTAGCAACTTGTAGATTATGACTCAGATTCATCTGACGAGTTTAACAGGGATGGGGATTTGTGAACTCCCATTGCACCACCTGTGACCTCCTTAAGGATGGCTAAGGTGATTTTCCTTGCAGGTACAGCTGGATTATGGAGCTATGAGAGAAGAGTGATACACTTGTGAGAATGAGTGTAAACACGAGTGGAGAGAAGAGTGAAACACATGTGAGGTACACTAAAACACAATCACACACTCACAGTGAGGAAGAAAGAGAAACTTCCTGTTATTTCTTTTCCAACCAAGTGAAATATGAGAACTCCTTCAGACGATGGCATACATTCCTTCTTTAAGGGGGAGATAAAAGCTTAAGTAATAGTTTGGAGGATTCCTCAACTAAGGGGGAGAAATAGCAGGGAGGAAGAAAAAGATCCTACATATGTACACTACACCACACCATTGTTGTTTGTAACTACGGATCCTATTGTACGGGAGAGGTGGTAAACACAAGGTGATTTTCTAGTAAGGGAAGAAGCTGTTTTCAAAAGGAGAGTACCATTGGTTTTTATCTGCGGATCCTATTGTACGGGAGAGGTGGTAAACGAAGGTGATCTTCTTTAATCAGTTGATTCTAATAGGGGGAGAAGCAAGAGAAATATGGGCTTCTCAATAGGAAATGTGGTTGTACAAATGAAGATGGAACTACTTGAAGATATGTTCAGTCTAGAGGAACATCTACTTGGAATCTGGAAAATGTTAAATCTCATCCAGAACTTTTCTGCTATTTACTTTGCATGTATGTTTATATCTTTTTCTTATTTTTTAGTTGAGTTATCCTCTAGGTATTTGTGTGTTATTGTCTAACAAACAAATAGGGGGAGATTGTAAGTCATATGTCATAGCCTATTTGTATATTCGAGGATTCAACTCAACTCAAATAAGAATGTAATAAGTAAATAGTGGATCTACCGTCAGAGAGATCTCGCAAAGTAATATCTGTCAAAGGATTCAGAAACAAGGTTCATCTACAGACTTGAGGAGTTAATTCACTGGAAGAAGTTCAAGAAGTTGATCATGCCTCAGTGATATAAATCAAGATCGTGGATTTAATCAAGTGACAGAGATCTCGTCAGGTATCAATTAATTACAAGGATTTAATCTGAAGAAAATCAAAGTGTCAAAGTCAAGACATGAAGAAACGTCACGGAAGTTAGTCACTCATGAACCAGACAGTACATCGAGTGTCAACGTTGAAGTGGTGGAATTGATTCATAATTGACTGTGATTATCAGAAGATTTTCAGAAGAATGGTTGCTGCTTAAGATTAGTTTTAATTCTCTAATAATTAATTAAGTCATATAATTTAATTAAGAAAATAAATTATATCTGCAAAGATTAATTTATTGATTAATTGAATTAATTGATTAATTAATTCTGAATTAATATTAATGATTTTCAGAATTTTAATTGGATTAAAATCTGCATTAAATTAGCAAGACAATTGAAAATAAACTAGCATGAAAATCAAGATTGTCATACCGATTGTCATGCTAGGCCATTTTCAATAGTCTCACCGAAAGTTACACTAGGAGGATGATTGTCTTGCTAGTTCATTCTGATTGTCATGCTAGTTCATTCAGATTGTCTTGCTAGTTCAATCCATTGTCCTACCGAAAGTCTTGCCAGCTATAGGATTGTCATGCCAGTTCAATTCTATTCGGCTGTTGATTAAAAAGAAGCAGAGCAGCAGCAACTCAATCATCCAAAAAAAATAGAAGCCAAGAACAAACAGAAAGAAAAAGCAGCCGCCTCTGAAACATTCAATTTTTTATCTGCTTAATTCAAGATCAATTTCTAGATTGCAAAGTTAAATCCAATCAACTAGAAATCATTCTCTTGTTCTTGTGTAACAATCTAGCGGATCAAAATCCCTAGAACTTAATCTCAAATCGCGTTTAGCATTTGATTCTAATTATTGCAAGAATAGAAAAAGTTCATGTCGAATTTATTCTAGATTTGTGATAATTGATTTGAGATTAATACCTTGTAATCGATACAGTTATTGTAACACCTTTCAAGTTTAATAATATTTTTATTTAACTTGAATTTTGTTTCAATTTTTTTATTCCGCATTTATTCGATTATTTGGTACTGTTTGTATTCAACCCCCCCTTCTACAAACACATTGGGACCTAACACAGGTGTTAGGAGAGAGTGCTGTAATCGTTGCCAAATCTAGCACAACACTTACCTCCCCAGGACTAATAAACTTGGATGCATCTGCGGATAGTGGATCTGACGCAGGTGCGGATCGGCAACCCACTGGCGATGAACCAGATTTACTTGGTGAGCCTAAGGGGAATGTATCTTCATAGATACAAAGGGAAGCTGGGGATCATATTCCAGATATGAAGGCCCCAGTGCTCCTTCCGGAGATTCAAACTCTGGACGAATCATCTCCTGATGATACGCAACTTGTCTCGGACAAGGATGGGGAATTGCGAACTCCCATTGCATCACTGCTGACCTCCTTAAGGATGGCTACAGTGTCTTCTGCAGGTACACCTGGAACTCGGAGCTTTGAGAGGAGTGAACTTGTGAGAATGAGTGACACACATGACCCAAAGCCGAGTGATAGAGTGTTGAGCGATACACTGTGAGAAGCCTGTGAGACACCTACCATCCAAACTACACCTATAGATCTATCCAACTACGTCACTAAAGATTATCTCAAAGAGCAGCTAGCATTCAAAGACAACTATCTTAAGGAACAACTGGCTCTTAAAGATCAACACCTTCAGACAGAACTATCTCTCCGAGATCATCAAATCGCCAGTCTTTCCAATCAACTTGAACATCAACAAGCAGCATTCGCCAGTTTGCAGGAATTCGTTGAGCGATCTCTATCTCATACAGGGAAAGGAAAATCACCTGCCAATACTGAGCCAAAGATCTCAGTTAGCAAGCAGGCGCCTATCCCGATCTCATCTGAAGCAGCTCTTGCCAGTACTGGGCCAAAGACCTCAGTTAGTAAGCAACCGCCTACTTCTCTTGAGATCCCTGTCTCGACCTTACATGCTCAATCAGCACCAGCTCTGAAGGATAACCCAACTGAGGGGGAGAAAAAGGTAGTAGAACAAGAAAAAGTGGACACTGCTGTTAATCTACTTCAAATGCCTTTCAGACCACCGGTACGTATGATGTATTTGAAGAAAAGATGAAGGAAGAGTTAGAGGAGAGAATTGATGAAAGGGTGCTCCTAAAGGAAAGATTCTCTAAAGAAAGCGCAAAATCTCAGGGGGAGCAATCAGGGCATCTGAGCAGAATCATTACAACTCAGAGAAATCTGCTGTCTCAGATTTAGGTTCCGACACACTTATTTTATGAAGAAGAATTAGAAGAAGGTGAGATAGATGAAAGTGATGTTCCGATAGGGTGTGAGCCAAGATTTGAAAAAGTGGCTACGGAAGAAAGAATGATCATCACATAGGATGAAGAATTTGAAGATGAAGATGCTTTCTCGGATGACTGTCTATCCTATGGAATCACAGAGAAAATAAATCGCCCTTATTTAGAAATTCAAGAAGAAATAAAAAGATCCAGAGCAAGAATTCAAAGAGTTATTCAAAGGAAAAGGAACAGAGAGGAGAGAGAAACATATCTTCAAGCTAAAAGGAAAGGAAGTAAATGGGAAGAAACAAAGAAGAAAATGGACAAACCAGAAATATATCACTATTTAGACCCTGGAAACTCTAATATGTTGAGAACTGTGGAGCATCACAAAGAGACATATATAAACATCCATGAGTTCTATGATCAGTTCAGCAAAGTAATTATTGGAACTACTGTGAACATTATGAAGAATGGATGGAAGATCACTATCAATCACAGAGATGGTCTACAGATGAAAGTGTCTACAAGTGTACTGAAGAAGTTGAATATTATTGAACTGTTTGTCTTAGCCTCAAAGATCCCATGGTTGAAATCAAATGAAAATGAATACTTCAGAGACAGACTTTGGAGAATGATGATGGATGTATCTCCTTAAGCATTTATGTATCCATTTATGATCAAACTTGTTGCGGGTGGTAGATTGCAGAATATCACCATGTCTGACCAACACATAAAAACCATTTGGTATCTACAACTTACCTTTCTGGAAAGTCAACTAAGGAGTAAAAGAGCTAAACTGACAGCTCCAGGTGTTAAGAGATCTCAAGCAGATGTCAAAGCCGCTGAAGTTCTGTATGCTTATAGGCTCAATGACAAGATGATCAGAGACACATAGAAGGATATGAGAGCAATCAGAAGAGAATATCATGAGATGGTGTTCATTAATGGAGAAGCAGAAATTGGTCTTCTCAAAGACACTGAACCCATAATCAGCATTGACTGTGAAGGAGATTTAGTCTTTAGAATCAACAAATGCAGAATCAGAATCAAAGACTTCAGGACAAGTGAATCAAGCTCAATTCAGCAAGCCTTAACGGATGTCAAACTGTCTACCTGTAAAGATGACAAGGTTGCTTTGATCCCTATCATAAAGATTCTTGACGAAGTAACGGAAGAAGAATCGATCAATGACACCAGCAGAGTAAGAGGACATCCAAAAAGGATAACAGTCTTCGTAATGTCCAGAAAATCATCTCTACTATTTGATCTGGTTCCTAAATACTCTAAAGTCAAGTATCTTGAGATAATGCTTCATGAGCTAAACAATCCACCTCCAGTAAATGCACTTAAAATAGAAGCTCGTGATTGTGTACAAGCTAGATTGAATGAGCCTCCTCCAAAACCTTTAGGTCCTCAGAAGAAAGTCTCTAAGAGAAAATCCGTTCAGCCTCAAGAAGAAGAAGGAAGCAGGAAGAAGAAGAAGACAAAGACAAAGAAGACATAGAATATATGTTCAGGCTAGAGGAACACTTCTTTGTAATTTGTATTGTAAGAAATCTGGAAATGAATATGTAATACAGAATGTATTTAATATCTTTATCTATTTTTATAGTTCATACTTTTTCTTATTATCAGTTGAGTTATCCTTAAGTATTTGCTTGTCGAACTCTAACAATCAAATAGGGGGAGATTGTAAAGCATAATGTAATGTAACATGTAATCGAGGATTTATAACTCAACATGAAAATAGAAACAGATAAACTTTATTAAACTGTGAAGCACAGGAACCCTTCAGATGAAGACAGGATAAACACAAAGAACCAAATGATGTGATTGATTCATTAAGCTCTCCTATAGATCATGGGAAGAAGTTCATTAATATGTTCAAGCAGCCATGAAGAATAAGACATCAAGAGGCTTTAAGTATCGGCTGCATGTATTGACTTCAAGTGTTACAAATCAAGGGTTTAGTGAAAGAAGCAGTGGATAAACATCAGTATGTATCAACTCAGAATCATAAGACAAATTGAGTCAGGATCCTCTCAAGGCTAGTTGTTTGCGAACCAGACCAGTGCACCAAACATCAGCAATTCAAGGAAGTATTTTGATTCAATTAACAGAAGAAAAATGATTGATACACTGAAGAGTGACTTGACAAAGAACCAAAAATATTCTAAGTAAAGACACTAAGGAACCCCTGTCGCCACAGGTTAAGTAACCATAGAGGATTTGCTCTAAGGCACCTCTGTCACCACAGAAGCCCCTGTCGCCACATAAGGTGTTAGAACAAATTGCTTAAGGCAATACAGGGAGAGTGTGTGTCGCCACAGAGGCTATACAGGAGAAGGTATCTCCACAGAGCTTGTCACCACAGAGTGTTATAAGACAAACTATCGCCATAGATCCGTCGCCACAGAGGCCATACAGGAGAAGGTGTCGCCACAGACCTGTCGCCATAGAGGCTATACAGGGTGATTGTGTCGCCACAGAGCTGTCGCCACAGAGGCTATACAGAGGAACTTTATCGCCACAGAAGGTGTTGTTCACTGAGTTAAATGCAGCAAAGTTAAATGATTTGTGTGGACATGAATTGGCCAGCTGTTCATTTAATTTTGAAAGACTACAAAACTGAAGTGAATGTAATTCAATTCAGTTAGTTATCTTCTTCAGCAAACACAGACAGTTTACGAGAGCTCCATTAAAGCTTAAATTTATTATCCTTGTAAATAGAATGTTATGCTGCTGAATTTATTATAACTAATCATTAATTTGATTAGATTGTAGCAACCTCAAGGTTTATATTAATAAAACAATATATTCCTCGAATTATTTTGCATTGTTTTTTATTCCGTAATTTTAACGAAGAACTTAAAACGAATCGAAAATGATTGTAGGTATCGTATTCAACCCCCCCATTCTACGATACTTTGGGACTAACAATTGGTATCAAAGCTTGTTGATTGATATACAAATCAAGATCCGGAAAAAGAAACAAGTTCTTGAAAAATTCTTCAATTTTTAAATTTTCAAAAATTCTCATTTCTTAAAATTTTTTGAATTTTAAATAATTTAATTCCGCCAAGAAAATGAATAACCAAAGATTTGGAAGCATAAAGGTTCCTCCATTTGACAGAGATAATTACAACTTATGGAAGAAAAGGATGATGCTGTTTATGAAAGCTTCGAATCCACTTTACATTGGGATACCACTGAATGGACCTTATGTTCCGATGGAAGTAATTGCTGAATCCACAACTGCAACTGGTGTAAGAATTCCTTCCACATCTTCTCCCAGGGATCCGTCTAAATACACAGAAACCGATAAGGAGTAGATAAATCTAGACACAAGTCCTCAACTCATAATTGTGGAATCGACCGATAATGATATTAGCCATCAGCTTCTAGGAAGTAACAGTGCAAAAGATATGTGGGAGACCATTGACCTTTGATGGAAGGAACAGAGGAAGTCAAAGAAAACAGGATGGATATTCTGACGACTCAGTATGAGGCATTCAAACTTCAACCCGGAGAAGCACTGTCTTCACTCTTTGAGAGATATACAAGACTGTTAAGTGAATTAAAGCTGCAAGGGAAAGTCTACCCCATACGAGAATCTAACAGAAAGTTTATGCTGAAGCTCCCAGTTCACCTGGAACAAAAGAACACTTCAATCAGGGAAAGATCAGATTTTATCACTATGTCCCTGGATGTGATCTATGGTAAGTTAAGAACACATGAGCTGGAGCAAGAGCAAAGAGCCATTATCTATGGACCTGGTTCTATTGACAGTAAGAGTACAACACTTGCAAAAACAATTGCACTTGTAGCTCATAAACCAGAATCTCAAGAAAACAAGGTTACACCCTCCTCAACAATTAAAGAAGTTGTTATAGCTGAAATTACTCATGGTGATCCAGAAGATGAAAGTGAGTTCTATACTCAATAGGAACTTGAACAGTTGGAGGACAAATCTATGGCTTACATGGCTGCAAAGTTTAGTCATGTTAGATTCAGAAGAAAGCCCAACTACAAACCAAGGGGTTCATCAGGGAGATTTCAGAAAGGAAGCTACTCGTCAGGGTCAAGCTCCAGAGGAGGCTACAAGTCAAGCTGGGTTGACAAGAGCAAAACCAAATGCCACAACTACAATGAGTTAGGGCACTTTACATCTGATTGCAGAATTCTTGAACTCAGTTCCATTGTCACTCCTGATTCTTCTTACTTTGAAATTAGGATGGTTGTTGACTTGCCTTATGTGATTGATGATGATTTCACTAGTTCATCTTTGGATTTTAGGAAAAATGTCCATGAGAACTTTGAGAAATCATCTACAATTACTAGGAAATATCTTTTCTTTGAAATGGACAACATATTGACTGGTCCAAATAAATCCATGTGCAAAAATTGCAAAGGTTCTTCAATAGTTGAATCAAGCTTCTTTCTGAATGATGCTTTAATCTGCTTTCCTTTCTGGCAGGCATCACATAATCCATCCTTAGAAAACTCCACTTGAGGAATACCTCTGACCAAGTCTTTCTTGACTAGCCCATTCATGGTCTTGAAGTTTAGTTGGGACAGCTTCTTATGCCATAGCCAACTTTCATCTTGACTTGCCTTGCTAAAAAGACAAGTGATAGATTCTGCATTTGATGAGTTAAAATCAGCTAAGTACACATTTCCTTTTCTCACCCCAGTGAGAACCACTTTGTTGCTTCTCTTGTTGGTCATAACATAGGTTTCAGAATTGAAAGTGACTGAGTTGCCCTTATCACAAAGGTGGCTGATACTCAAAAAATTATGCTTGAGTCCATTCACTAGGGGTAACCTCTTTAATTATCCTTTGAAATCAAGCCATATCCCACACTATAACCCTTGTTGTCATCTCCAAAGGTGATGCTTGGGCTATCTCTTTCCTTGAACCCAGTGAGCAGGGTAGAATCTCCAGTCATGTGCCTTGAGCACCCACTATCCAAATACCAAAGATTCTTTCTATTTCCCTACACACATCAAAATCAAATCAAGTTGATTTTGGTACTCAACTTTCCTTCGGTCCTGCCTTGTTAGCCTTTTTCTTTGGTTTCTTAGTTTTGACCTCATTTGACTTGGTTATTTCAGATTCGTCCTTAGTCATTTGAGTTGGTCCTTTGAAACCATTCATTGAAGCAGAATTATCATGCACATTTTGATTAACATGAAAAGGCATGCTTTGTGCAAACATGTTATTCCGAGAAGGCATGCTAAATGGCATTTGAGGCATACTAAATACAACATAATAGGGATTAGGTGCAAATGGCATGTTAGCATATTGTGCATTCAAATTTTGTGCAGGCATAACATCAACAGACATTGTAGGAATTCTGGGAAATGAAGGAGGTTCAGACATAGGGGTAGGCATGGCAAGTTTGCAATTAATAAATAGATGATTAACACTACCACATTTAACACAGATTTTTCTTGGAGCATATTTATCATGTGTGTAGTTGTTATATTTGTTAATTTCTACCTTCCCATTTCTGTTGTTTTTCCTTTTTGATTCTGCTTTAACCTCAATCTTATCTAATATGTCATTCAATTGCTTGATAGACAGATGACCAACATTGACTCTCTTTTCTTTTCTCACTTGACTTGATTCTCCTGGAACAAAGTTTTTAGAAACTGATCCAAATTTATCATTCAACTTAGCTAACTTAGCTTTGTTAACTGGCTTACTAACATTCGACGGATGTGGCTCATTGTCTTTCGACAGATAATCTTTTTGATAATTCAACGGATAACTTTCATCGTCCGTCGAATCCACATCTGTTGGAAGTCCTTCAACCAGATTGGAATCAAGCTTCTCTTTGCTCTTTTTCCAGGCTACATCACAGAAGGATTCTATACCTTGAACTTTAGTAATTCAAGCATGGACATCTCTAGATGATTTCCATGCCTTAATTACTTCTTGTTCTCGTTCAAGTTGCTTTCTTAAAATCTCCTCTTTCTTTAAGGATTCTGTTAGTTCATCTTTGGAAACCTTGCATTCTAATTTCAATTTTTCAAATTCAATAAATTGAGTCTCTAGCACATTATTCCTCTCACTTAAATACATATTATTCTCCTTAATTTTACTGTTTTCTTTGCTGAGAGACTTAAGTGTAACACGCAGGTGATATAGTTCAGTAGACATGTCATTTATGGCATCATTACACTCAGCTTTAGATAAATGAGCTAGGTTTGTTGTGATTACCTGATTGCTCGATGAACTGGTTTATGTTTCATCTGATTTGGCCATAAGTGCAAGGTTAACATAGTTTGTTTCTTCATCTTCATCAAATCCATCTGCAGCCCAGTTAGTTTCTTGTGTAATGAAAGCCCTTTCCTTTTGCTTGAACAACTCAAAGTATTTTTGCTTGTAATCAACAGGCTAGAACTTCTTTTTACCAAAATCAGGCTTCCTGCATTCACTTGCAAAATGACCTGCCAAGCCACACTTGAAACACTTGAATTTAGATTTATCAACCATATTTCTGTTTGACTTAGCTTCTCCAAAATTCTTCCTGAATTTGAGCTTGGAAAATCTCCTGGATAAGAATGCTAGATGCTTATCTATATCATCCATGTCATCTTGGCTCAACTATTCTTCATTTTCAGCTACCAGCCCTTTACCCTTGCTCTCACAAACCTTTGACTTTGATGCAGATTCCACAGCTTCAACCTTCATCTCCTTTTCCTTCTCTAGCTCAGCAACTAGTGCAATGGATCCTCCTTTCTTCCTTCCTTTCTCCATCCTCTCATCTTGCTCTATTTCAAGCTCACAAGTCTTTAGAATTCCATACAATCTTTCCAAAGTGAATTCCTTGTAATCTTGAGAGTTTCTTAAAGAGACTGTCATGGGCTTCCATTCCTTTGGAAGAGATCTAAGGAATTTAAGGTTTGAGTCTTTTGTTTGATAGACCCTTCCATGCAACTTGAGAGAATTCAATAGCTTTTAAAAACTACTAAATATATCAGTGAGTGATTCACTTTCTTCACAGTGAAAATGCTCATATTGCTGAATCAAGCGTTGCATCTTGTTCTCCCTGACTTGCTCAGTACCATCACAAATAATTTGTATTATGTCCCAAACCTCTTTAGCTGTTTTACAGTTTATGATGTTGTTAAACATATCACCATCAACACCATTAAATAGTATATTCATGGCCTTTTTATCTTTCCTGAATTGCTCAATGTCTGGATCAGACCATTCATGTCTAGGCTTTGGAACTGATGGTTTATTCCATGTTGCAGCTCTCATAGGGACATAACGACCTCTTTCAATACAGTCCATATAAGCTTCATCTTGAGAGAGAAGATATAGGTGAATCTTCACCTTCCAGTGGTGATAGTTGTCTTCGTCCAGAAATGGAATCTTTACTCCAACATCCTTTTTGGTCATCTTATTGATTGTTGTGATCTTTACACTCTTCGTACTTCAAGAGCTTTCTCTGATACCAATTGTTATTCCCAAACAATGCAACAAGAATTACAGAAGGGGGGGGGGGTTGAATGTAATTCTGGCTCCTTTTTGATTTTAAGATTGTTCTTACTTTATATATATAACAGTGTTTGATTTTGCAAGAAGTGCAGAATGAAACTTGAATTTAAATCAAAACACAAAGTAATAAAACACAAAGCTTTAAAACTTTCTGGTGGATTTGAACTTATCCACCAGAGATATATATTAGTATGAGAACTCTATGATGCTTGAATAGCACACAGCTGCTTACAAGTGAACTTACTGTAATAACCCCAATTTTTGGAATCTTTGAAACCCTTATGAATAGTGTTTTGCTGATTATGCTGAATAAAAAAACTTTTCATGCCACACTATGTAGGGGTTCTTTTATTGATCTTCTGGGATATTATTAGTACTCTATGTGGTATATAAGTGTATGTAAAGATCGTCAGAATCCAAATCCGAACACTTTGATTTTTCCCGAAAATCCACCAGATACCGAAAGAATTGAGTATAAGGTAACATGATTAAAAGGATTTAAATTCAAGGATTATAATAGAGGATCATAAAAGGAATATAATGTATTGAGAAAGGTTAAGGGAACCAAAGTAATAATGTTACGACCGGCATTTTATGTAATATTATTTGTGAATTTGGTATAATATTAAGTCAAATGAAAATATATTCAATGATTGTACGTTTGTGTGAGTGAAAATTTCTGCATTATAAATTTGCTTTGGGTAGTATATGATTTTTCAAAGCAAGAGTTTATTTAATTTCTTTATTTTTGATTTATAAGGAATATTCTAAGCTTTGGAAAAATCTTCTTTTAAAAGGCATTTTGTTCACAAATTTTGAAAATGATTTTATAAAGTCTCTAAAAATACAAGTTAATTTATGGTATAAATTTTATAATTTTTGAACTTGTATTTTATTTTATAAAAATAAATCATTATAAATTTTAGTTGTCATATTTACCAAATTACATGAATAACCTTGCATGCAAACTCTCTTCTATTTAATCAAAGGGCAAAGAAGACATTCTCAACCCCACTAACTCACATTTTGCTAACCAATTTACCCATTTACCCTTGCATGCAAATCTACCTAACTATATTGGAGGGTTACTCTTGTAAAATCTCAAACCCACTCACATTATAGTCAAATCAATGCATAAAAACAAGTCCAAGAAGTGATCATCACCTCACTTCACCCCACCACTTCACTCTCTTCTCCCTCCCTCCTCCCTCACCTCTCGGTTTTTCCCCTCCCCTCTCGGCAACCACCAAAACCGAGCCCCATCCCCTTCTTTCTTCAACTCTCACTCAAACAATCATCTTATATCCAAGTAATTTTACTCCCTATATGTTATTCTTATATATATTTCAAAAGATTAGAGTGAAAAACCTATGTTTTGACCTTGCATGGTGATGTTTTTGTTAAACTCAAAGTGAACCTCCTTGATTCTTGTGAATCTAAGGCTTTCACCATGAGATATAGTATCATAGGGTCAAGAATGGCTAGACATAAGAGTGTTACACTTATGAAATGTTGTTCTTACCCTAATCCATTCGGCCATGACTTGATAGGAGCCGAATGGATGGTGTTTTGTTGCCTTGTTACATTTTTGTGTATTTTGTGATGATAACGTGAATTTTATAGTAAAAGCTTGATAAAACCCTTTTGCATGCTAGTTGATCATTTAGTTGTAATCCATGTTAGGCTTGCATGTTGAATTATGATAAAAATTTATTTGGAAATCATGTTGCTTTGGCTTGAAAGATCCGAAAGCATGCATGCATGTAAATCACTTTTGATTTTTTTTGGAAGTTTTGATCATTTAGATTCATGTTGTTAGTGAGCCTTAATTTCAGTAGGAATAATGTATTAATATTGATTTATACTTCTTATTGCATGGTAATAATTCGTGGTTATCTATTATAAAAAAATATATATATATATCTTGTTGCTTCAAGAGCATAAAGGTTTGTGATTTGTAAAGAGTAGTCTCTTTTGTTTTGCCATAGTTGCACCTTAGGTAAGGATGATCTCACCAAGGTTATTTTGAGAAAAAGGGAGTTAGTTCAGTAGAATACCATGTATAAGTCTTTGTTTAAGTTTTGAGTTGTTGTTAGATAGGTTTGTCAAGTCAAAGCCTTGGAAAAATGAGAGTTATAATTTCTGCAGAAAAATCAGTTTAGTACCCTGAGGTTAGAGTGAGTTTTGACCATGTCATTGATGTGCACTTTGAGGCCCAAGCTACCAGAAGTTAGTATGGGGAGTATATAATAGGTTTTAGGAGTTGGTTGGAGGTTTGCATGTCATTTGGTTAGGTGCACAAGTAGAATAACAAAATCTGTCCAGCAGGGGACAGTTTTGTTGCAACTTAGAAATAGGGAGATTTGGCCATGTCATGGATAGGCCCTCATTAGGCCCAATTGGGCCTTAGTTAGAGGGTATGTCAGAGAAGTTTTTCCAACCATAGTTCATAAGATATGAGCTAGAACCATGTGTCACAAGATAATTCAAGTCAGGGCATTTTCTGCCCAGAAAAATAGGGGAACCTTGGACTTTTAGCTTAGGCCCAAGAAGGCCCAAGCCAGGCCTTTGAGCCACATCAAGCTTGTGAGATGCCCTTAGGTCAGGAGAGTCTTGTGTAAAAATTTTGAAGAAAAACTTGTAGTTTAAGAGTGTCTAATGCACTCAAGAAACCTTAGTTACCATTCTGAAATTTGGACCAGTGAGCACTTTCACTTATCACATAGCTTTAGAACACTTAGAAGTGAGTATTAGGTCGACCACCATAGTTGTAAGATAGTATAAGGTCAGTAGAGCAAAAGGCACAAGTGAGGGTCAATAGGTTTTGGATAATTTAGGAAAGGCACATTGAGTTAGGAAGCCCAAATTTGAAGACTTCGTTTAGTTAGCGACCAAGTGACTTAAGTGGTGAGTCGAGATCATCCAAGCCTAGTGTGGCATTATGGTGTATATGATGTTATTTGGTATTAATATACGATATGTGATTATGTGGCTACGTGTGTACATTTGAAAATATAATGGTGGATATGAATTAAGTGCGTATAGGCCTAAGTGCCATCCATGTTTAATTTCGGGTTGTAAATAGGTTAAGATGGTAAGAATATATTATAATGAGGATTATTATTATTTATGTAGGATCTCGAGACGAGGGAAAACTTGCCATAAAAGTCGAGTGAAGCTCCAGTTGTTGCTCCTACCAGTCAGACCAGACCAGTCTATCTCAAGGCAAGTGATTCAACTTGACCTTCGTATTTACTGTAAACAGTTCATATATCGATGCAATTATCCTGAGTCATTTTGATATATTTAAATCAAGCGTATCTTTTGTTTATCTTTGAGTTACATAGAGATGCCATGAACCCTCGAGTACGTATTGCAAGTAGTTCAAAAGTCTTTCATGATAGTTTAATGCCATGATAAAATGAAGAGTTGATATATTTCTTGATTGATCCTCTTGATTAACATGTTGATGTTTCCTATGCATTGATATCTCATCCTGATACTTGAACCCCTATGGAACCTTACTTTGAATTCTGATAGTCAGATACTTCCCAGCTTGATTCCTCATTAATTGATACCCTCTTTCTTATCCTAAAGCTTGAAAATTCTGATATACCCTGAGCTAAAAATCATTCTTCATACCTTAACACCCTTAATATTCATGAAGCTTACATTCTTAATGATCCAGCACTTGAACCTTGATGAGAAACCATTACTTTGAGCCCAAATTGGCATTACCCTTCATATTATCCATTAGCCTCACTAAATCCTCTTGTCCAATCTTTGATATATGAAAACCATTCAATTACTTGAATATAGAATAGTTTTGTGAATCATGGCTCTGATATTCAGTACATTGTTTCCCGTGTTTCGAGTTGATCTATAATTCCTTAATAAAAATATTTACTGTTAAAAGAGATTTTGTTACAATTCGGCATCAGCTTTTGAAATAAATAAAATGTGGATTTTCAGTCCCAAAGGGGGATAAATGTTTTCTTGAATGGTGGATCTGGACTGAGACGCGAGTCCTTTCCACACTTATATTAGGCTTAAAAGTTGCCTAGGGATTCCCAATAATGTTTTAGAACCCAGCGAGGTTCGGGATTACTTCGCGGCTGATCACCGGCTGTAATCCGTAGCGTCATAAAATGATTTTGATTAAGAATGATTTTAAAATTGTTTTGATGCAAGCATAATGATGCCAACTCACATAAGTTTTATCTCTCGTTATCATTGATTATGTCTTTCCATTGTCATTCCTAAAGGTATATCTCGATTTATGTTTTGCGTTGTACTGTTAGCACTTATTGAGCTTTTGGCTCACTTCTTGCTTACCCTGATATTACAGCTAGCAGCTATGGTTAGATTCAAGCAGACTGCCCGTAAGACCTGTTATGCTGATGCTTATGTTCGAGCTCAGGTAGAATAAGTAATAATAGCTGTGAGGATTCGGTATTTGTAATCAGATGTAATAGCTGGTAGTGATGGGCTGTTCCAAACCCTAAACTGTAAGATCTTGGATTGGTTGTGTATCCTTCATTAAAATGATGAAATAACTATATTTATTTCGCTATTTAAGTTGGGGGTGTGACAGGTTTTGGTATCAGAGCTACGGTTTAGAGTCCCTGGACAGCCCAAATAGGTTATAGGATTTGTGTGTAGGTTATAGATATTATGCGAGAGAGTAGGTTAAGTAAATTATTATTAATACTCCTCTTATTGGTTATCAGCAAAGGGCGCATTCCTCGTCATCCTCTGGGTCGGACGACACTATTGCTTTCTCCGTGTATGCTGAGTTGAGGCGCGAGTTCGACATGCTTCAGGGCAAGTACGACCGACTGATAGACCGACTGAAGAACGTGTATCCGGACAGCCAAAACTACGAAGGGAAGCCCAAGGAGCAGATGACTGCGAGACTTGAGACCTTGGTTCAGTACGTTAACACTAAGCTTGAGGAGATGCCAGCGCACCGGGACCGTACCCGCCAGTATGTCATTCAGATGGTGGCGGATGAGCTCCAGAGCATTGTGAAGACGCTTCGAGAGGAAAAGACTACCAAGCCCCGTTCAGATGGAGTGGAGCCTTAGTTCTTTCCATTTACCTTTCATGTTGTTGTACTATCAGACTCTATGGAATCCCCAGTTGTTTCCGTCTTTCCTTTAAATAAGCCTGTTATTCCCAGAATCAGACTATGTCCCAATCCTATGTATTGTGACCTTTAAAATTTCAATAATTATGTGCTATTGTTCCATTTGCTCTCAACTGTTATTTTATGTTTTTATCATCATATCTGCTTAATTTGGAAACTTGACCCCATATGTAAATGAGAATGCCATGCGATACCCTCGAATCATTTTATCATTCATATTTGTTTTGACACAACTCTTATCTCAAGGATCATGCCTCCCAAAAAGAAGAACCCAACAACCACCTTCACCACAGACCCAAATATTCTTCGACTACTGGAAACCTTGCAACAGCAAACCAATGCTATAGCTCAACAACAACTAACTCTTCAACAACGAATTGAAAACCAAGATAACCGTGAGCCACACCAACCACCTGAACCACCAGTACCACCTAGACAAATTGTCACTTTCAAAGCTTTTCAGAATGTGAATCCACCTGTATTTCATGATACCACTGATCCAGTGATAGCAAACACATGGATCAAGGAGATGGAAAGGGCTTTTGAGTTGGTACAGTTAGGAGACGATCAGAAGACGCCGTATGCCACTTACTTCTTGAAGGGAGAAGTCACCTATTGGTGGGAATCAGTAAAAGTTATGGAAGTCACTCAGCAGGTTTCTTGGGAGAGATTTAAAAAGTTATTTCTGGACAAGTATTACCCTAAGTACATGCAGAATCAGATGGAGCTAAAATTTCTTGAGTTGAAGCAAGGGAACATGACTGTATTGGAGTATGAGAAGAAGTTCACTGAGTTGTCAAGGTTTGTGACAAAGTATACCAGCACTGAGGAGGAAAAAGCAAAGAAATTTCAGCAAGGATTGAAGCCTTGGATCAGAGATAGGGTGGCTATGTTTGAGCTTGAAACTTATGCGGGAGTAGTACAGAAAGCTGCTCTGATTGAGAATAATGGGATGCAGTCAAGGAAAGAGAGGGATAACAAGAAGAGGAAGGTTCCATTTTATGGAGAAAAGTCTGAAGCTGGAAGTTCGCAAGATCGGAATGTAAAGAGGATTGGTTTCCAGAAGGGCGGAAATTTTCAAAGGAAGGGAAATTTGGGCAAAAGGCAAGAATCAAAAGGGAACAATCAGGCAAGCCAAGGGCAAGTTGGAGAAAATAGGTTCCAGAGGCCAGAATGCAAGCACTGTGGAAGAAGGCACCCCGGAGTATGCAATAAGCTGAGTATGACCTGTTATAGGTGTAATCAGAAGGGACATTTGGCAAACGAGTGCAAGATGCCGAAGCCAGGAGTTACGTGCTACAAGTGTGGGAAGACTGGACACATGGCTAGGGAGTGTAAGGCAACAGGACCAGTCAAAGCTCTGATGAACGTGGCAAGTACCAGTGCAAGCGTACCAGCTGAGGTATTGGCATTACCTCCACCACCCGCACCAACCCCGCAAGCAACAGCAAGGACATTTGATCTAAAGATGAAAGATGCTGTTCAGAATTCTGAGGTGATAGCAGGTACACTTTTACTCAATAATGTCAAAGCTAAAGTATTGATTGATTCGGGAGCAACAAGATCTTTCATATCAGAATCTTTTATTGATAAGCTCCAATGTGATAAAACGGTTATGAGTGAGGTAGTAAATGTGGTAATTGCGAACCAAGAGAAGATTCCTGTGAATCAATTTTGTCCAAAATGTGAGATTGATATTTCGGGATATAAGTTCTCAGTCGACTTGATACTCTTCAAGCTGGGAGAGTTTGATATAATTTTAGAAATGGATTGGTTAGGAGAGAATAGCGCTCAGATAAATTGTAAGACCAAGAGAGTGTATTTAAAGATGAAGAGTGGAGAGAAGGTAGTATTTAAGGGGCAGAGGCAAGAGAAACTATTTCTTACAATTATTCAGGCTAAGAAGTTACTTAGAAAAGGTTGTGAGTCGTTCCTAGCATATGTAGTGGATTCAGAGAGAGGCAGCCCCAGCATGGAAGATATTCTTGTAGTTAATGAGTTCCCCGATGTGTTTCCCGACGAACTACCAGGCTTACCACCAGATCGACAAATTGAGTTCGAGATCAACCTTGCTCCAGGCACGGAACCAGTTTCAAAGGCTCCGTATAGGATGGCACCAGCAGAAATGAAAGAGTTGGCGAGCCAGCTACAAGAATTATTGGATAAGGGAGTGATACGACCAAGTACGCCGCCATGGGGAGCACCTGTTCTCTTTGTGAAGAAGAAAGATGGGAGTATGCGTCTATGCATAGATTACCGGGAGTTGAATAAAGTAACGATCAAGAACCGCTACCCGCTACCAAGGATAGATGACCTTTTTGATCAGTTAAAGGGAGCAAAATGCTTTTCGAAGATTGATTTGAGATCGGGATACCATCAATTAAAGATCAAGGAAGAAGATATTCCCAAGACCGCATTTAGGACCATATATGGGCATTATGAATTCCTAGTAATGCCGTTTGGATTGACCAACGCTCCGGCCGCATTTATAGATCTGATGAATCGAGTATTTAAGAAGTATTTGGATAAATTTGTCGTGGTATTTATTGATGACATCCTTATGTATTCTAAGTCGGAAGAAGAACATAAGCAGCACCTCTGGATAGCATTGGAGATACTCCGACAAGAGAAGTTGTATGCCAAGTTTACCAAATGTGAGTTTTGGTTAAAGGAAGTTCAATTTTTGGGGCATGTTATTGGAAATGAGGGAGTTAAAGTGGATCCGGCGAAGATTGAGGCAGTTATGAGTTGGGAGAGGCCAAAGACTCCTACGGAAGTACGAAGTTTTCTAGGATTGGCCGGATACTATAGAAGATTCGTCAAGGATTTCTCGAAGATCGCCACGCCATTGACCAAGTTAACCAGAAAGAATCAAAAGTTTGAATGGAGTGCAGAATGTGAAAATAGCTTTCAAGAGTTAAAACAGAAGTTGGTAACAGCTTCGGTGTTGGTACTTCCAGATGATCAAGGGAATTTTGTAATATTCAGTGACGCTTCACATAAGGGTTTGGGTTGTGTGTTGATGCAACACAGTAAGGTAATAGCATATGCGTCAAGACAGTTGAAGCCGCACGAGTTAAAGTATCCGACGCATGACTTGGAACTAGCCGCCATAGTGTTCGCACTCAAGATTTGGAGACACTATCTCTATGGAGAGAAGTGTGAAATCTACACGGATCACAAGAGTTTAAAGTACATTTTTACTCAAAAAGAGCTCAATATGAGGCAGAGGAGATGGCTGGAATTGATCAAGGACTATGACTGTTCGATAAATTACCATCCTGGAAAGGCGAACGTAGTGGCCGATGCGCTGAGTCGGAAGGAGAGATTGAATATGATGATAACATCAAAAGAGTTATCTGAAGAAATCGGAAAATTGGAATTGGAACTTTGTGCTTATGGGAAAGTCAAAGAAGTTTGTCGTGCAATGACCTTTCAGCCAACACTAATGGAAAAGATAAAGAAGTGTCAAGAGGAAGTAATGGAAAAAGAGAAAAATCAGTTATCTGGAGAAGAGATTAATACTAAAAGGGATGAGCAAGGAATACTAAGGTTTTCATCCAGAATATGGATTCCTCATGTACCTGAATTAAAGAATAAGATCCTCCGTGAAGCCCACCATTCGAAATTTTCAATCCACCCGGGAAGCACCAAGATGTATCAAGACTTAAAGAAGAACTTTTGGTGGCCAAATATGAAGCGAGACGTGGCAGAATGGGTTGCGAAGTGCTATACTTGTCAGAAAGTAAAGGCAGAACATCAACGACCAAGCGGATTAATTCAGCCCCTGAAGAATCCAGAATGGAAATAGGAAAATATCGCTATGGATTTTATAGTAGGACTACCGCGAACAAAATCCGGACATGACGCAATATGGGTTATAATTGATCGTCTTACGAAGTCGGCGCATTTCCTTCCAATAAATGAGAAGTCGTCACTGGACAAGTTGGTTCATCTGTATGTGCACGAAATCATATTAAGGCATGGAGTACCTGTATCAATAGTTTCAGACAGAGATCCCCGATTTAACTCGAGATTCTGGAAGCAATTCCAGGAATGTCTTGGCACGAAGTTGAATATGAGCATGGCGTATCACCCGCAGACTGATGGTCAGAGCAAAAGGACGATTCAAACAATCGAAGACATGTTGCGCAGTTGTGCAATCAATTTTGCAGGAAGTTGGGACGACCACCTGCCATTGATTGAATTCTCATATAACAACAGCTATCATTCCAGTATCGGCATGCCACCATATGAAGCTTTGTACGGGCGAAAATGTAGATCACCAACAAGTTGGGATGAAGTAGGAGAAGGAAGAATTCTCGGCTCAAGAATTGGTACAACAGTTGCATGACTCAGTCAAGTTAATTCAGAAAAGGTTGCTTGCTGCTCAAGATAGACAGAGGAAGTATGCGGATCCAGCGCGTAAGGATGTTCAATTCCAAATTGGCGAAGCTGTGTTGCTAAAGGTGTCACCTAGGAAAGGGTTGATGAGATATGGCAAGAAAGGAAAGTTAGCACCTAGATACATAGGTCCTTTTGAGATTTTGAGTCAAGTAGGAAAGGTGGCCTACGAGTTGGCCTTACCACCTCAGTATCGGCATGTGCATAATGTGTTCCATGTGTCGTTACTTAAGAAATATAATCCTGACACTAGCCATGTGATAGAATATGAACCCGTAGAAATTCAGGCAGACCTGTCATTTGTGGAGCAACCGGTTAAAATACTCGACTGGCAAGTAAAGAGTCTTAGAAATAAGTCAGTAAAGTTAGTAAAAGTACTTTGGAGGAACCCTAAGGTCGAAGAGTCGACTTGGGAGTTAGAGTCTGATATGCGTTCCCGGTATCCTCATCTGTTCTCTTAGATTCTGGGGACACAATCCCTTAAGGGGGAGAGGATGTTACGACCGGCATTTTATGTAATATTATTTGTGAATTTGGTATAATATTAAGTCAAATGAAAATATATTCAATGTGTACGTTTGTGTGAGTGAAAATTTCTGCATTATAAATTTGCTTTGGGTAGTATATGATTTTTCAAAGCAAGAGTTTATTTAATTTCTTTATTTTTGATTTATAAGGAATATTCTAAGCTTTGGAAAAATCTTCTTTTAAAAGGCATTTTGTTCACAAATTTTGAAAATGATTTTATAAAGTCTCTAAAAATACAAGTTAATTTATGGTATAAATTTTATAATTTTTGAACTTGTATTTTATTTTATAAAAATAAATCATTATAAATTTTAGTTGTCATATTTACCAAATTACATGAATAACCTTGCATGCAAACTCTCTTCTATTTAATCAAAGGGCAAAGAAGACATTCTCAACCCCACTAACTCACATTTTGCTAACCAATTTACCCCTTTACCCTTGCATGCAAATCTACCTAACTATATTGGAGGGTTACTCTTGTAAAATCTCAAACCCACTCACATTATAGTCAAATCAATGCATAAAAATAAGTCCAAGAAGTGATCATCACCTCACTTCACCCCACCACTTCACTCTCTTCTCCCTCCCTCCTCCCTCACCTCTCGGTTTTTCCCCTCCCCTCTCGGCAACCACCAAAACCGAGCCCCATCCCCTTCTTTCTTCAACTCTCACTCAAACAATCATCTTATATATAAGTAATTTTACTCCCTATATGTTATTCTTATATATATTTCAAAAGATTAGAGTGAAAAACCTATGTTTTGACCTTGCATGGTGATGTTTTTGTTAAACTCAAAGTGAACCTCCTTGATTCTTGTGAATCTAAGGCTTTCACCATGAGATATAGTATCATAGGGTCAAGAATGGCTAGACATAAGAGTGTTACACTTATGAAATGTTGTTCTTACCCTAATCCATTCGGCCATGACTTGATAGGAGCCGAATGGATGGTGTTTTGTTGCCTTGTTACATTTTTGTGTATTTTGTGATGATAACGTGAATTTTATAGTAAAAGCTTGATAAAACCCTTTTGCATGCTAGTTGATCATTTAGTTGTAATCCATGTTAGGCTTGCATGTTGAATTATGATAAAAATTTATTTGGAAATCATGTTGCTTTGGCTTGAAAGATCCGAAAGCATGCATGCATGTAAATCACTTTTGATTTTTTTTGGAAGTTTTGATCATTTAGATTCATGTTGTTAGTGAGCCTTAATTTCAGTAGGAATAATGTATTAATATTGATTTATACTTCTTATTGCATGGTAATAATTCGTGGTTATCTATTATAAAAAAATATATATATCTTGTTGCTTCAAGAGCATAAAGGTTTGTGATTTGTAAAGAGTAGTCTCTTTTGTTTTGCCATAGTTGCACCTTAGGTAAGGATGATCTCACCAATGTTATTTTGAGAAAAAGGGAGTTAGTTCAGTAGAATACCATGTATAAGTCTTTGTTTAAGTTTTGAGTTGTTGTTAGATAGGTTTGTCAAGTCAAAGCCTTGGAAAAATGAGAGTTATAGTTTCTGCAGAAAAATCAGTTTAGTACCCTGAGGTTAGAGTGAGTTTTGACCATGTCATTGATGTGCACTTTGAGGCCCAAGCTACCAGAAGTTAGTATGGGGAGTATATAATAGGTTTTAGAAGTTGGTTGGAGGTTTGCATGTCATTTGGTTAGGTGCACAAGTAGAATAACAAAATCTGTCCAGCAGGGGACAGTTTTGTTGCAACTTAGAAATAGGGAGATTTGGCCATGTCATGGGTAGGCCCTCATTAGGCCCAATTGGGCCTTAGTTAGAGGGTATGTCAGAGAAGTTTTTACAACCATATTTCATAAGATATGAGCTAGAACCATGTGTCACAAGATAATTCAAGTCAGGGCATTTTCTGCCCAGAAAAACAGGGGAACCTTGGACTTTTAGCTTAGGCCCAAGAAGGCCCAAGCCAGGCCTTTGAGCCACATCAAGCTTGTGAGATGCCCTTAGGTCAGGAGAGTCTTGTGTAAAAATTTTGAAGAAAAACTTGTAGTTTAAGAGTGTCTAATGCACTCAAGAAACCTTAGTTACCATTCTGAAATTTGCACCAGTGAGCACTTTCACTTATCACATAGCTTTAGAACACTTAGAAGTGAGTATTAGGTCGACCACCATAGTTGTAAGATAGTATAAGGTCAGTAGAGAAAAAGGCACAAGTGAGGGTCAATAGGTTTTGGATAATTTAGGAAAGGCACATTGAGTTAGGAAGCCCAAATTTGAAGACTTCGTTTAGTTAGCGACCAAGTGACTTAAGTGGTGAGTCGAGATCATCCAAGCCTAGTGTGGCATTATGGTGTATATGATGTTATTTGGTATTAATATACGATATGTGATTATGTGGCTACGTGTGTACATTTGAAAATATAATGGTGGATATGAATTAAGTGCGTATAGGCCTAAGTGCCATCCATGTTTAATTTCGGGTTGTAAATAGGTTAAGATGGTAAGAATATATTATAATGAGGATTATTATTATTTATGTAGGATCTCGAGACGAGGGAAAACTTGCCATAAAAGTCGAGTGAAGCTCCAGTTGTTGCTCCTACCAGTCAGACCAGACCAGTCTATCTCAAGGCAAGTGATTCAACTTGACCTTCGTATTTACTGTAAACAGTTCATATATCGATGCAATTATCCTGAGTCATTTTGATATATTTAAATCAAGCGTATCTTTTGTTTATCTTTGAGTTACATAGAGATGCCATGAACCCTCGAGTACGTATTGCAAGTAGTTCAAAAGTCTTTCATGATAGTTTAATGCCATGATAAAATGAAGAGTTGATATATTTCTTGATTGATCCTCTTGATTAACATGTTGATGTTTCCTATGCATTGATATCTCATCCTGATACTTGAACCCCTATGGAACCTTACTTTAAATTCTGATAGTCAGATACTTCCCAGCTTGATTCCTCATTAATTGATACCCTCTTTCTTATCCTAAAGCTTGAAAATTCTGATATACCCTGAGCTAAAAATCATTCTTCATACCTTAACACCCTTAATATTCATGAAGCTTACATTCTTAATGATCCAGCACTTGAACCTTGATGAGAAACCATTACTTTGAGCCCAAATTGGCATTACCCTTCATATTATCCATTAGCCTCACTAAATCCTCTTGTCCAATCTTTGATATATGAAAACCATTCAATTACTTGAATATAGAATAGTTTTGTGAATCATGGCTCTGATATTCAGTACCTTGTTTCCCGTGTTTCGAGTTGATCTATAATTCCTTAATAAAAATATTTACTGTTAAAAGAGATTTTGTTACAATTCGGCATCAGCTTTTGAAATAAATAAAATGTGGATTTTCAGTCCCAAAGGGGGATAAATGTTTTCTTGAATGGTGGATCTGGACTGAGACGCGAGTCCTTTCCACACTTATATTAGGCTTAAAAGTTGCCTAGGGATTCCCAATAATGTTTTAGAACCCAGCGAGGTTCGGGATTACTTCGCGGCTGATCACCGGCTGTAATCCGTAGCGTCATAAAATGATTTTGATTAAGAATGATTTTAAAATTGTTTTGATGCAAGCATAATGATGCCAACTCACATAAGTTTTATCTCTCGTTATCATTGATTATGTCTTTCCATTGTCATTCCTAAAGGTATATCTCGATTTATGTTTTGCGTTGTACTGTTAGCACTTGTTGAGCTTTTGGCTCACTTCTTGCTTACCCTGATATTACAGCTAGCAGCTATGGTTAGATTCAAGCAGACTGCCCGTAAGACCTGTGATGCTGATGCTTATGTTCGAGCTCAGGTAGAATAAGTAATAATAGCTGTGAGGATTAGGTATTTGTAATCAGATGTAATAGCTGGTAGTGATGGGCTGTTCCAAACCCTAAACTGTAAGATCTTGGATTGGTTGTGTATCCTTCATTAAAATGATGTAATAGCTATATTTATTTCGTTATTTAAGTTAGGGGTGTGACAAATAAGATCCCGAGTATGATCCCTCAAACGATAAACGAGAACGAAAGTTAAGCGAACCGTATAACAGATCAGCGGTCATTAGCCAAGTGATTAGGACTTAATCAAAGGGTTAGTGGAGAGTGATGTCATCTCACCAACAAGAAGAGGACAAGTGTGAGAGGATGACATGGGAAGATGACCTAAGCATGACCAAAAGAGAGGTGTGTTGTTGGTTGATTGTGAACCACACAAAATTTACCATGGTAATAATCTAATTAACAAACCAGGTGGATCAACCAAGCCAAAAACAAATCATAAACATCAAAAAACACAAAACACTTCCATTTTCAAGAAGTGCTCTCGGCTTTGTCCATTTCAAAGGAAGAAAAAAACTCAAATCCTAGTTCCAAGCTTTGTTAATTAGTGAGGTAATTATCTAAGGTTCCTTGTACATAGATATGGATATCCTATAAGTTTAAGCTTCAAATTCCTTCACAATCTCTTCCAATAATTCAAGGAAGAAGATGGTGAATTGTAACTTTCAAAAAATAACTTTAGTTTTCTTGAATTTTTATGAAAGTTTAAGGTTATACAAGCAAGGATCAAGGTTCTTTAGGCATTCAAAGCTCTTGTGTTGTGTTAAGAAGCTTCAAGAAGGTATAAACTCCAAACCCTAGCTTTAGTTTTGAGTATTTTGGAATGGTTATAATTGATATAGTATATGTTAAGAATGATGCTTGTTTGTTTAAAGTTTGGTTGAGTTTGTAGTGATTTTGATGGTTGAATCTTGGTTATTAGTTAATGAACCTTAATATGGTTATTAGCTTTTGTTGTGATTGAATGAGTGGGTTAAAACATGAAGTAATGGACTGATGTGGTGAGGTTTGGAGGGATTTTGGGTTGTAATGTTGATTGTGGGTTGATTGTGGATTGATTTGAAGTTGTACAAATTTGGTAATCGCGTAAACATAGCACGCGTAATGTCTGATTATCCTAGACTGTTTTTATTCATAACATCAGGACCCGAGAACTCACTGTTAGGTTTTGAGCATTGCCATGATTAGATATTTCATGTTACGAGCTTCGTTTTGATACGCTTGAATCCGATGTACGGTTTAGGAGAAACGACCGTTTTAAGTAACGGCGTTTCACGAATGAACCATTTCCCCTCGCCTTACTTTGAAACATTGGTTAAAGACGTTAAATGACTAATTGGAGTATGAAACATTTATGTAAAGTGGATTAGGAAGTTGGTAAGGTGCTCGCGAAAGAATCGCCTTAAAACTCTTAATGGTTAATTTATTAAAAATGGTGGAGCCGAGGGTACTCGAACGACTTAAGAGAATCATTAAGCGCAAAGTGAGCGTTAGAGTCTAATTGGTTAAAGTATAGATTCTTAAGCGACTTTGGTTTAATTCCAACTTATATGTGGTTTATAGGTTACCAGACTCATCCCAGGACTTTTTGTAATACCCGGGATATATCGTATAATTATTTTGCTATTATATAATTATTATGTGTGTTCAGTATCTATTCTGTGAGCTAATTGTTAAGTGTTATCTGTACTTGAATATTCAAAAATAATATTAATGAAGTATTTTAATTTTTAAATGTCCAAAATAAAATATAGATAATTGTCATATCTTCCTAATTATTTTTATGTTGGTTTATGGATTTATAAGAATCATATGAAATTTCTAAAATCTTTTTCCGGATAATTAAAATCTATTTTATAAAAACGGGAAATTTGCAATCTAGTCGTATAAGTTTCATGAACCAACGAGGTCTGTAGAGAAGGGAGTTGTGTTTTGAAGTTTTCCGATGTTCGCCGGAAACTGGAAAATTTCACGGCCAAATTCCGGCCAACTCAGGTATTGTTAGGATGAATTGATTGCATGGTTGTGTTCCCGGTGTTGTGTAGATGTGATCTGGAGGTGATGGTGGCCTGAGTATCCCTGGAACGTGTTCTCCGGCCATCCCGGACTGTTTTCCGGCGACCCCCTGGAAAATTACAGTTTAGTACCCATAGTTTTAAAAACGATGCAGCTTGGTCCCTGTAGTTTCCAGACTTTGCAAAAATTGGATTTCTGTTTTAAAAATGTTTAAAAATCATATTTCCTATTTATTTTTATTATAAAAATTTGTTTTTAATTTCTGAAAATTCTAAAAATTATTATTTTAATTCTGAAAATTATTTTTAATTCACAAATAAATCTAAATTAATTAGTTAATTAATTTCAGTTAATTTCTAATTGATTAATAGGTCAATTAATTCGAAAATTAATTGATTAATTAATTTAATTAATTATTAATTGATTTTAATTAATTATTTAATTAGATTTAATTATTTAAAAATGATTTAAAAATTCTGAAAAATAGTTTCGAGCTTTAAAATATTATTCTAAATTATTTCCAAGGCTCGATAATTATTCTAAAATTATTTCGGAGCCAGAATTGGCCAACCGAACCCTGTTTATTAACCCGAAATTGATCCAACGACCCGTTTTAATTCCGAAAAATATTTTAAAAATCATTTTAAATACCAGAAAGCCTATTTATGACCCGAGACTTCTTTATAAATAATATATCATTGATTACGTGATGTATTATGTGCTATATGTGACTTGTTAATTGACTATCGGTCTATATATTCGGTGTTTACTTGATTATTGCATAACTTTCAATCCGTTAATCGGATTTGGGTAAAACGAAGGGTAGATAGAAGTATGTGTTGAACAGAATTCCATGAGTAAATTATTGATAGATGCTTATGATATGTGAGCAGAAGAGGCAAGACGTAGGAAAGGGGAACAGATAGTTGAGGAGTAAGACGCTTGTGATTGGAAACGAGTGCAGTGTAGTAAGCTAATATCAGGCAAGTGTTCTGAACTTTCTCGAGATATTGTAGTATTTGATAGTCAGATTGATATTACAAGTGCTTTGAAGCACTGAAACCTAAACTCTGATTCCAGTTATTGTTCTTGAGCCATAAACCTTATTCTTTCTAGACCATTGATTGTTGTATACCTAAACACAAATCTCAAGTATACGATATTACTCCACAAATACATGTAAACAAAATCCCAAACACTGAACTGAATTACTTGTACATTCAATCATTGTATCCTATGCTTTGAAAGCCCAAATCTTTGAAACCCTGAAATATTGATTCCTTTGTTATCCAATTCTTTCATTACCCAGCATCCAAGCTTTTAAATTGCCTTATTGATCCTTACAAGGATTGAAACCCTTTCATTGTTAAACATTTATTGTTGTTAATGATTTCAGTTATTGTTTATTATTACATATTCTGTTATTATGTTAGAATTGGATTGTTTTTATAAAATTGTGGACCAGATTCGTGGTCAAACCATATAATGGTCAAGTTAGGCCAATGTGTGCCTTGGATCCAGTAGTTAGAGCAATGCTGTGTGCCTTGCTCGGGGTTAGTGCGTGACTGATCAGCAGCCTAACCTTGGTTTTTAAATTAAAAGTATAATATCCAATTCTAAATCATAATCCATTGTTCACTTGATATCATAATCATATTCACCTGATGATCATTATTCTCAGTTTTGTCATTTTGACTTGCTGAGCTAGTTAGCTCATTTGTGCGATGTTGTTTATATTATTTCCAGTTAAAAAGGAACTAGTTGGTAGCAAGGATCCCCAATTCAGCGCGAGAGCTAGGGGTTCAGGTTGAGAAAGCTGAGCTAGTAGGCTTCTTTTGGGATAATTTAAGTTTGTAAAAGTTTGTAATAATGTTTAATACTTAGTTTGAGTTTGAAATAGTTGGGATTTGAACGGTTTTGGAATATATTAGTGTGTTTGGCTTCTGTGCATACTTTAACCTGTTGCGGTCCGTGGTGGTTGGTAAGTAGGGTCACTGCATATATTATTATTATCTTTATTATTGTTATAAGCAGGTTATAATTAAAGTGTGTGTGTGGACCCCAAACTTCTGACCCGGGTTTGGAGGGCGCCACAGGTTTGGTATCAGAGCTACATGTTATAAGTCACTAACACAAGCCTAGGTTGACGGGAATGGGTAGAGGGATAGGATTAGAAGTAAGGTATAGGATGATAGAACGTCGAGAGGTTGAGTGTTATGGTATAACCGGTATTAGTATAGTTTGCGTCGTGGTACGAGATTCTTATATTATGATATGATTTCAGATAGCAGAGATGGCCGACTCTTTTATTCCCGTATCAGCTGATCACTCAGAGCCTTCAGTTGGAGCACCAGCATCGGATCCACGTCCTGTTATTCCACCAGCATTGGCTATTCTACCTCCACCGGTGTTGCAGCCCGTACCATTGCAGGCTATTCCACCTCCAGGCATGAGGCCACCTGTTAGAGGACCCCCACCTGCTGATTCAGGCTTTACTAGTCATTCAGTCACATAAGTACCTTTCCAGTTCTCTTCATATCCTGTCCCATATCATCAGTTTGAAGCTTGCCTTATGGAGCAGCGATTCCTACAGGGTCAGATCCAGGAGTTATTGCATATCATGCGTACCAGAGAAATGGGGAGTGGTGAGAGGCGGCTTAGGGAGAGGCTCCAGGCGTTTCGTAGAGCAGCTGCTGTGAGGATTGCTGAGGCTACACATGAGGACATCACCCCTGATTTCCTAGTGGAGTGGGCTAAGTGGGTTCTAGAGGAGCTTGAGGAGATAGGAGGTCCAGATTTGCCATGAGCCAGAGATTCAGAGATGGAGATGCTGAGTAGTGTTGTTATGATTATGTAGTATGTACAGTAGTGTGTAGTGTGTATCAGTAGACTTTTGAGTTGTATTTATAGACTAGCGATGCTGACTAGTGAGTAGGTTGTTGTACCCTTTTTGCTTTTACTTTCGAAGCGTCTTTACGCTTGTACTACCTAAAACTTTTGATCTATATATCAGTACCTTTTTTTTCCTTTCCAACATTGTCATTTACTTTATTGCACCTGTTTTACTTTACCTTATTTATTGCACCAGTATACCCTGTGATACCATGTACCCTATTTTCCATAACTATTTATATTCTGTAAAGAAGCATGCAATTTACTTAGTTACAACTGTTTTCAAAAAGAAAAAAAAAAGAGATATTCCTGTTTTACAAAACTTTTCTTTTATATAAAGATTTGATTCAAAAGCTAAATAAATTGATTGATTCTTTACAGAAAATGCCTCCCAGAAGAAATACCCGCACCAACACCCAGAATGAAGAAACCTACAACAACAACAATAACAACCAAGATGATACAAACCAGAAGGTGAACCCAGGACCCATTGACCCAGTAATAGCCCAGATTCTTCAAGTCTTGGCCCAACAAACAGTTCACCTGGCACAACAACAGTAGAGACAGACCAATCCCCAGGTAACTTTCAAAACTTTTCAGGCAGTAAACCCACCAGAATTCAAGGGTTCCTTAGAGCCAATTGAAGCAAATGTGTGGTTAAAGGAAATAGAGAAGGCATTTTCCTTGGTAAAAGTGAAAGAGGAGCAGAAGGTTGAATTTGCAAGTTACTATCTGAAGAATGAGCCCACCTATTGGTGGGAGATGGTGAAGACATTGGAAAGCACAAATGTTATTACTTGGGAAAGGTTTAAGGAATTGTTTTTAGAAAAGTATTTTCCTCAGCTTGTTCAGGATCAAATGGAGCTGAAGTTTTTAGAATTAAAGCAAGGGAACATGTCGGTAACAGATTATGAGGGGAAGTTTGAGGAATTGTCAAGGTATGTGCCGTAGTATATTGATACTGATAGAAAGAAAGCTAAGAGATTCCAGCAAGGCTTGAAGCCATGGATCAGAGGGAAGGTAGCTATTTTTGAATTGGATACCTATGCCGGGGTTGTACAGAAAGCTATGATCGCAGAGACAGAGAGTGAGATGTTCCAGAAAGAAAAGGAAAGCAAGAAAAGGAAAGTTGAGGGAAGTGAGGATCAGTCACAAACAGGGAAGTTTCCAAATTTTAAGAAGGGCAAGTTTCAGCCAGGGAGAAATTTTAATTTCAGGAGACAAAATGCAGGAGACGGAGACCAGGGCAATCGTCCAGCTAATGTGATTCAGCCGAATCAATTGAGATTAACTTTTCCAGATTGTCAAGTATGTGGAAAGAAGCATGAAGGAGTTTGTAACAAGTTGAATGTGGTATGTTTTAAATGCAACCATAAAGGGCACTACTCGAGGGAGTGCCGAAATTAGCCAGCAAGAGAGCCAGCAAATAAGGATCAGCCTATCCGGAATCCAGCAGTGAACGTTCCAGCCATTGGATTTACATGCTTTAAATGTGGGAAGCCAGGACATATGGCCAGGGATTGCAAGACACCAGCCCCAGTCAGTAATACATTAAGGATTATGGGATCTACCCTAACAGTGAATGAGACTCCGAGGGCTAGAGTTTTTGACATGTCGGTGAAGGATGCGATCCAGGATACGGACGTCGTGGCAGGTACGCTTAATGTGAATTCTTTATATGCCAAAGTGTTAATAGATTCGGGAGCAACTCGATCGTTTGTTTCACAAGATTTTGTTAGTAAGTTGAATTGTCCAGTTGGGTATTTAAATGAAATAATGACTGTGGAATTAGCAAATCAAGAACGTGTAACTGTTAACCAAGTTTGTGGGAATTGTGAAATTGAGATTTCTAGTAGTAAGTTTTGTGTAGATTTGATACCGTTTAAGTTAGGAGAATTTGCCGTTATATTAGGGATGGATTGGTTATCTAAGCATGATGCTCAGATAGATTGTCGAAATAAGAAAGTAATGGTGAAAACACCAGACGAAAGAATAGTAACATTCAAGGGACATAAGCAGGTAAAGAAGTTCTTAACGATGATTCAAGCCAAGGAGTTACTACGACAAGGATGTGAGCATTTCGTAGCATATGTGATCGACAAAAGTCAGGAGCCAGCAAAACTTGAAGATATTCCAGTTGTGAAGGAATTTCCAGACGTGTTTCCCGACGAGTTACCAGGACTTCCTCCAGATAGAGAAATTGAATTTGCAATCGACTTAGCACCTGGAACCGAACTAGTATCCAAGGCCCCGTACAGAATGGCGCCTGTTGAGATGAAAGAGCTAGCAAAGCAATTGCAGGAATTGTTAGAGAAAGGAGGAATCAGACCCAGCGTATCCCCGTGGGGAGCCCCGGTATTATTTGTTAAGAAAAAAAGATGGAAGCATGAGACTGTGCATCGACTATAGGGAGCTCAACAAGTTGACAATCAAGAATAAGTATCCGTTACCCAGAATTGATGATTTGTTTGACCAATTGAAGGGAGCCCAGTATTTCTCCAAAATCGATTTAAGATCGGGATATCATCAACTGAAGATCAAACCAAAAGATATACCAAAGACAGCTTTCAGAACAAGGTATGGGCATTATGAATTTCTAGTGATGTCTTTTGGATTGACCAATGCCCCGGCAGCGTTTATGGACCTGATGAACAGAATTTTCAAGGAATATTTGGACAAGTTCGTTATAGTATTTATAGAAAATATTTTGATATATTCAAAGACGGAGGAGGATCATACGAAACATTTAAGGACAGCTTTGGAGATTTTAAGGAAAAAGAAGTTATATGCTAAATTGTCGAAGTGTGAGTTTTGGCTACAGGAAGTTCAGTTCTTAGGACACATAGTCAGTAATGAAGGGATCAAAGTGGACCCGGCAAAGATCGAGGCAATTATGAATTGGGAAAGACCGAGAACACCTACTGAGGTAAGAAGTTTCTTGGGATTGGCAGGATATTATCGACGATTCATTCAGAATTTCTCAAGAATTGCAACACCATTGACAAAGCTTACACGAAAGAATGAAAAGTTTATATGGAATGACAAGTGCGAAGAAAGCTTTCAGGAGTTGAAGCAGAGATTAATCACAACACCTGTTTTGTCACTTCCAGACGATCAAGGGAATTTCGCAATTTATAGCGATGCTTCTTACAAAGGATTAGGATGTGTTCTTATGCAGCACGACAAGGTGATTGCGTATGCGTCAAGGCAATAGAAGCCACACGAACAGAAGTACCCTACTCATGATTTGGAGTTAGCAGCTATAGTTTTCGCTTTGAAGATTTGGAGACATTATTTGTATGGAGAAAACTGTGAGATTTTCACGGATCACAAAAGTTTGAAATATATATTTACCCAGAAGGAACTTAATATGAGACAAAGGAGATGGTTAGAATTGATCAAGGATTATGATTGCTCGATTAATTATCATCCCGGTAAGGCGAACATTGTAGCAGATGCGTTAAGTCGGAAGGAAAGGTTAAATGTGTTATCCGTACCTGAAGAGATATATAAAGAATTTCAAAAATTGGAATTGGAGATTAGAATTTGCAAGCCTGAGGAAGCAAAAGTGTACGGTATGATTTTCTAACCGGAGTTATTGGAGAAAATAAAGAAATGCCAGAAAGAGGTAATGGATCAAGATATAAATAGTTTGGTAGGTGAGGAATTATGCACGCAACAAGATGATCAAGGTATTCTTAGGTTTTCTTCAAGAATTTGGATTCCACCAGTAACGGAGCTGAAAAATGAAATTTTACAAGAGGCACATAGTTCAAGATATTCCATCCATCCAGGGAGTACCAAAATGTACAGAGATTTAAAGAAGAATTATTGGTGGTCAGATATGAAGAGGGAAATTGCGGAATGGGTTAGTAAATGCTATACATGTCAGAGAGTTAAAGCAGAGCATCAGAGACCAAGCGGATTACTACAGCCATTGGAGATTCCAGAGTGGAAGTGGGAACATATTACCATGGATTTCATAGTTGCATTACCAAGGACAAGGGCTAATCATGATGCCATTTGGGTTATAGTAGATAGACTTACCAAGTCAGCTCATTTTCTGCCTATAAATGAATGATTTTCGCTCGACAAGTTAGTTCATATGTACTTGAAAGAGATCGTAGTTCGTCATGGAGTTCCAGTGTCTATTGTATCTGATCGAGATCCAAGATATAATTCAAGATTTTGGAAGAGTTTTTAAGAATGTTTGGGAACAAGATTGAATATGAGTACGGCCTATCACCCCCAAACGGATGGCCAAAGTGAAAGAACGATCCAGACAATCGAGGATATGCTACGTGTTTGTGCTATTGATTTTAAAGGAAGTTGGGACGAGCATTTACCCCTGGTAGAGTTTGCCTATAACAACAGTTATCACGCCAGCATTGGGATGCCACCTTATGAAGCCCTTTATGGATGCAAATGTAGATCTCCAGTATATTGGGACGAAGTAGGAGAACGTAAAATACTCGGACCCGAATTGGTGCAGCAGACAAAGGAAGTTGTTGAAATTATCCAGAAAAGATTAATAGCCGCACAAGATCGTCAGAGGAAATATGCAGACCAGTCAAGAAAAGACATGGAATTTGAAGAAGGAAGCTTGGTATTATTGAAAGTATCACCGTGGAAAGGACTAACGAGGTTTGGGAAGAAAGGGAAGCTAAACCCAAGATATGTCGGACCTTTTGAAATCCTAAAGCGTATTGGCAAAGTAGCTTACGAGTTGGCGTTACCTCCGCACATGGAGCACATTCACAATGTTTTTCACATATCAATGCTTAAGAAATATAATCCAGACTCCAGGCATGTAATAGAATATGAGCCAATAGAACTTCAAGCAGATTTATCATATGTAGAG
This sequence comes from Apium graveolens, assembly GCF_009905375.1. Classification (NCBI taxonomy): domain Eukaryota; kingdom Viridiplantae; phylum Streptophyta; class Magnoliopsida; order Apiales; family Apiaceae; genus Apium; species Apium graveolens. The sequence continues at coordinate 136,104,802 of NC_133648.1, read as the reverse complement.
AGTCCGATAGAGATTCTAGAGGAAAGAGAGAAAGTATTGAGAAATAAAGTGGTAAAGTTAGTAAGAGTATTGTGGAGAAACCCAAAGGTTAAAGAGTCAACCTGGGAGTTAGAAAGTGATATGAGAGAAAAGTACCCTCATTTGTTTTCTTAGAGATTCTGAGGACAGAATCCTTTTAAGGGGGGGAGGATGTAATACTCGGGATATATATAGTAATTATTTTGCTATTATATAATTATTATGTGTGTTCAGTATCTATTCTGTGAGCTAATTGTTAAGTGTTATCTGTACTTGAATATTCAAAAATAATATTAATGGAGTATTTTAATTTTTATAAGTCCAAAATAAAATATAGATAATTGTCATATCTTCCTAATTATTTTTATGCTGGTTTATGGATTTATAAGAATCATATGAAATTTCTAAAATCTTTTTCCGGGTAATTAAAATCTATTTTATAAAAACGGGAACCAACCGACGTCAACCGTTGTTACGTTTTTGGAACCCGAAACTCTTTCGAGAACTCCTTCCTAACCAAATTGTAATATTTCGAGCATATTCCATGTTTCGACTTTTTCGATCCGGCGTACGGTTTGTCCTGCGCGGGTCCCGGCGTAACATTTTCGATACAATATTCGTTTCGGTAAATCAATAAAACCCGTATTTTCGATAAACGGGAGCTTTTTATTAAACTATCACAATTATCACTTCGTAATACGTGTAACCAGGCGCTGAGACCAAGACCGCAGTATAAATTGTACTGATTTGGATAATTATCCCGAAAACCGATACCGTTTGGATCAGTTTTTACAAATAAACGTACCGTTTTATATCCGGAATGATCCAACGGGATACTAATTTCCCGTAATTATAAATAGCCTTTTACCGTATTTTATTTCGTATCAAAATCATTTGCAGACAGATAATTATATAATTTTCAGAGAAAACCCCTAATTTCCTAAAACTGTTCTAAGAATCAAACAAGCATTTGGAGGTGTTATTGAATTCGGTTTGGAAAGCTCGAGTAACCAATCTGAAGGTCTTGAAGAGCTCTACCAGATTCTGTAATCCATACACCTGCAAAAATCAAGGTTATTTTTCTAAAAATTTATTTATTTTCAAATTTATTTTATTAAAAATATGAATTTTTGTTCGGATGATTTTTTGTATGATTTGATGATTGCATGTTGTAGAGCTTGTTTTCCTGATGATTTTCATATGTCATACGTCTGATTTGGAGTTCAATAACATGTTCAAATTTGAGTTTGATTTTCGAATTTTAAAATTAGGGTTTATAACCCGTATGAATGTTCTTAATTGATATTTGGGGGTTTCTAATTCTGTGATAGATTGATGTTGTGTTATAGTGGGTTGTGTTCTCTGTGAAATTTGCAATCTAGTCGTATAAGTTTCATGAACCAACGAGGTCTGTAGAGAAGGGAGTTGTGTTTTGAAGTTTTCCGATGTTCGCCGGAAACTGGAAAATTTCACGGCCAAATTCCGGCCAACTCAGGTATTGTTAGGATGAATTGATTGCATGATTGTGTTCCCGGTGTTGTGTAGATGTGATCTGGAGGTGATGGTGGCCTGAGCATCCCTGGAACGTGTTCTCCGGCCATCCCGGACTGTTTTCCGGCGACCCCCTGGAAAATTACAGTTTAGTACCCATAGTTTTGAAAACGATGCAGCTTGGTCCCTGTAGTTTCCAGACTTTGCAAAAGTTGGATTTCTGTTTTAAAAATGTTTAAAAATCATATTTCCTATTTATTATAAAAATTCGTTTTTAATTTCTGAAAATTCTAAAAATTATTATTTTAATTTTGAAAATTATTTTTAATTCACAAATAAATCTAAATTAATTAGTTAATTAATTTCAGTTAATTTCTAATTGATTAATTGGTCAATTAATTCGAAAATTAATTGATTAATTAATTTAATTAATTATTAATTGATTTTAATTAATTATTTAATTAGATTTAATTATTTAAAAATGATTTAAAAATTCTGAAAAATAGTTTCGAGCTTTAAAATATTATTCTAAATTATTTCCAAGGCTCGATAATTATTTTAAAATTATTTCGGAGCCAGAATTGGCCAACCGAACCCTGTTTATTAACCTGAAATTGATCCAACGACCTGTTTTAATTCCGAAAAATGTTTTAAAAATCATTTTAAATACCAGAAAGCCTATTTATGACCCGAGACTTCTTTATAAATAATATATCATTGATTACGTGATGTATTATGTGCTATATGTGACTTGTTAATTGACTATCGGTCTATATATTCAGTGTTTACTTGATTATTGCATAACTTTCAATCCGTTAATCGGATTTGGGTAAAACAAAGGGTAGATAGAAGTATGTGTTGAGTAGAATTCCATGAGTAAATTATTGATAGATGCTTATGATATGTGAGCAAAAGAGGCAAGACGTAGGAAAGGGGAACAGATAGTTGAGGAGTAAGACACTTGTGATTGGAAACGAGTACAGTGTAGTAAGCTAATATCAGGCAAGTGTTCTGAACTTTCTCGAGATATTGTAGTATTTGATAGTTAGATTGATATTGCAAGTGCTTTGAAGCACTGAAACCTAAACTCTGATTCCAATTATTGTTCTTGAGCCATAAACCTTATTCTTTCTAGACCATTGATTGTTGTATACCTAAACACAAATCTCAAGTATACGATATTACTCCATAAATACATGTAAACAAAATCCCAAACACTGAACTGAATTACTTGTACATTCAATCATTGTATCCTATGCTTTGAAAGCCCAAATCTTTGAAACCCTGAAATATTGATTCCTTTGTTATCCAATTCTTTCATTACCCAGCATCCAAGCTTTTAAATTGCCTTATTGATCTTTACAAGGATTGAAACCCTTTCATTGTTAAACATTTATTGTTGTTAATGATTTCGGTTATTGTTTATTATTACATATTCTGTTATTATGTTAGAATTGGATTATTTTTATAAAATTGTGGACCAGATTCGTGGTCAGACCATATAATGGTCAAGTTAGGCCAATGTGTACCTTGGATCCAGTAGTTAGAGCAATGCTGTGTGCCTTGCTCGGGGTTAGTACGTGACTGATCAGCAGCCTAACCTTGGTTTTTAAATTAAAAGTATAATATCCAATTCTAAATCATAATCCATTGTTCACTTGATATCATAATCATATTCACCTGATGATCATTATTCTCAGTTTTGTCATTGTGACTTGCTGAGCTAGTTAGCTCATTTGTGCGATGTTGTTTATATTCTTTCCAGTTAAAAAGGAACCAGTTGGTAGCAAGGATCCCCAGTCCAGTGCGAGAGCTAGGGGTTCAGGTTGAGAAAGCTGAGCTAGTAGGCTTCTTTTGGGATAATTTAAGTTTGTAAAAGTTTGTAATAATGTTTAATACTTAGTTTGAGTTTGAAATAGTTGGGATTTGAACGGTTTGTAATATATTAGTGTATTTGGCTTGTGTGCATACTTTAACCTGTTGCGGTCCGTGGTGGTTGGTAAGTAGGGTCACTGCATATATTATTATTATCTTTATTATTGTTATAAGCAGGTTATAATTAAGGTGTGTGTGTGTGTGCACCCCAAACTTCTGACCCGGGTTTGGAGGGCGCCACACTTTTACCACCCCCAGTCGCTTAGGCAAGTTTTCTACCCGTTATACTGTTGTTATGATCTATACATATGTATATGCATTATCTTGTGATAGATGCATGATGGTTAATTAGAAAATCTTGCGATATATTGGAGCATGTGATATGGTATATATGCATGCCTGTTTAGTAATCTTGATATATATCTGTTGATTCAAATGCTTATTAGTTGCATAATACATATGCTAGAGATAAACAGTAATTGCGTATACCCTTAGTATTGGGGACCCAAAGGTGAACATTTTCTAAAACCGGGAGTCGATGTTCCCGAGTATATTATATATATATATATAGATATAGTTTTCAAAACTATGAATCGAATAAGGTTTATTCGATAACTTTATTTTTATTAGTGAATATTAATTTGAATATTCATTCAAGGGCTTATGACTCCGTTTATTCATATTAATGAATATTATTTTGAATATTCATTCGAGGACATATGACTCCGTTTATTTTATTAATGAATATTATTTTGAATATTCATTCGAGGACATATGACTCCGTTTATTTTATTTAATGAATATTATTATTTGAATATTCATTCGAGGACTTATGACTCCGATTATTTACTAATTATTATTCTTTATTTTATTAAAGAATAATGTGTTGATAATCAAACTCACTTTTGATTATTCAAATAAAGATCCTACTTTCGTATAAGTATATCTTTGGTTATTTAATATTCATTTCAATTATGAGTTTTAAAACTCCTAACTCGATTATTTTAATAAGAATCACCTTGTTAGGTCACACACACACTGTAGAGGGGGTGAATACAGTGTATAGTACACTCAAATCAAACTTTAAGAACTTAAGTAACAGAAAACAAACTTTATTGAAACAATAAACTCTGTTACAGTATGGAACTGTTACCTCTCAGTGATGAACAAATATCACGAGAGCTGCTAGGGTTACAATGAATAATCTTCTCTAATAATGATAACACTTATAGTGTAAACCCTATATCTGTGTTTATATACTACACAGTTACAAGATAATCGCTAATTGATATGGAATATAATTTTGCTTCCTAAAATATATCAATCAGATATCTTTTCTTCCAAGTATTCCATTCTTTACAGAATTCCTTCTTCATGCATATCTCTTCTTATGTTTATCTTGATCTTCTTTCCTTTAATCAGCTACTGTCCTTATCTGATTGTCCTTCAGCACTTAAGTTCTGATATCTATCTTCTGACGATTATCTCCTAATAACATATGTACTGATATCCTTAAGTCCTGACTTCCAGTATAAGTATTGATCAACAGTTAAGTTCTAATTTATCCTGTTCAAGTAAGATCTGAAAGCTAAACATAAAACATAATAGCCATGACATTATCAAATATATCTAACAATCTCCCCCAACTTGTAAATTAACATAATATACAAGTTTAACAGATATTTGATGATGTCAAAAACATTAAGTACAAATGCATGAGAATTAGACTAGATAACTACAACTTACAGTCCTTAAAGCTTTTACCAATTTCAACTTCTGATAACAACTTCAGTCTGTATAAATATCAGAATTTAAGCAGTTGTAGATCTTCGACTTGGCTTCATCATTTTCTGATCTCTCTGATGTCAGGAGTTGTTCTGAGATAGTTCTTCAACAAACATTTCTCAGCATATCTGAGTTCATCAATCATTCTCCTTTTGACATCTTTAAGCTCTGCAGTATCTTCACCAGTTTGAAAGATTGCAGCTCTGAGATCATTGATCTTTGCTTTTCTCAACTCCTGATCTAGTCTTATGACATAAGCTTTGTCAGACTCTAGATTGAATTCAAGTCCCTTAATACCAAGATATGTTCTGATCTGTGCAGTATTAGGCTTCATATCAACAATATCACCATTGTGATCTCTGTACTTTGGAACATATATGCTGTCAGACTTAACAGAATAAAGCCTTTTCTGTCTCTGAATCTGTTCTTTTAAGTAGTTTACAGCAGTCTCTGTTATTCTGTCATCCACTTGAAGTAAGAAAAGTACATGCTCCAATTCTTTAAAATACTTCAATGGAATGGCATTTTGTCTTATATGATAAACCCTACCATCTGTCATGAAATACAACTCTAGTTGATTCAATCTCTCAGGAGTTGCTCCAATACCTGGTTCACTCAAGGAAGTTGGATCATTAGTAGTGTTGTGTACTCTTCTTTCATCAGCACTTCCCAATCCAGTTTTATCTCTAGCTTCCTTTCCAGTAACTACTCTTGCTTCAAAACCACTTGCAGTAGTCTTCAAAGATTGAGTCTGTTTTGCTTTAGTGAATCCTGGTAGGAGTGTCTTTGATCTATTTTCTGATATCAAGTTAACTTGAGCTCTGTCAGAGGTTACTTGCTTCTTCTGAATATCAGAACTTACAATTTCTTGACTCTGAACAACTTGAGCCATGTCAGAGGTTGTTTTAAGAACTTTTCTTGAAGTCAGAGCAAGATCATCTTTTTCATCAGTAATTTCTTCTTCCTCAGGAGGTACATAAACCTTGATAGGTTCACCAACCTTTTCTTTACCCTTGGATCTTGGATCTATCTGTGGTTGTGATCTAGCCAACGTTGCTTCAGTATATGTCCTTTCTTTGATCACAATGCCTTTGAGTTTTGGAAGTGACTTTTTACCAGAAGCTTCAGATTTAGATGTGACTTTCTCCGATTTAAGTCTGGCTTCTTCTTCCTTTAAACTTTCCAAGTCCATTCCTGGATTTTCTTGAAGAAATAACTGTCTTGACATTTCCTCATCAAGATCTAGAAGTTCATCAGAACTTATCCTTTTACTAGCAGCAGAACTTATTCTTTTCCCAGTATCAGAACTTGTCCTGTGACTAGCTTGTCTTTATGTAAACCTTCTACCTTGACTATGACCGCTACCCATTCCAGAGTATCCTTGATCATCATTTCCATCATCCTTTCCTTGCAGTGTCTTGTTAGTGTTGCATTTGGACTTAATTACCTTCTCCCCCTTTTTGGCATCAGCAGGTAGTAAAAGAGAGATAAGTAATTCCACTGAGGATTGGATTTCAGTAAGTTGCGATTGCTGAGAAGCTTGATTTGTCAGAATGTCATCAATCTGAGCATGTTGTTTCTCTTGAGTTTGCTCAATATAAGCAATCCTGTCAATGGTAGGTTGAAAGAACTTTTTCTTATCAATTTTCTAAACTTGTTCTTGTTTGATAAAGTTCTCCTGAATCTTGTGTAGCTCTGCATGAGTAGTTGAATGAAGACCTTGTAGATGTTTAATACTCAATGCAGTGACTCTAAGCTGGGTTTTTAAATCATCAGAATTTAACATTTCATCAGCTTTAGTCAAGTGCTCAGCAAGATGTATTGCAGTTGGAACACATGAAACTGAGTTCCATTCCTTAGTCCACTCCTGACCTGCAGGAGTTTCACTCCAAGGTACTGGTGCAGCCCCGGTAACAAACTTCTTTACCAGTTCAGACTTAGGAAGAGTCTGTTGAGGAGTATGTCCTGAAGGACCTGCTTCATCAGCATCTACAGTTGGAGCAGCATCACCAGTATCTCCAGCATTTGCAGCATCAGAACTTAAAGAATCAGTATCTTCTGATAAGACAACAGTGTGAGTAGCAATGGAGGCTTCAGCATCCTCTAATTGATGATCTGATACTAAGTTCTGATCAACAGCCATATCCTGATGCTCACCTAAAGTCTGATCATCAGCATCTTGATGCAGAGAAGGTGTTGTTGATAACTCTGGAGTTTGAACAGCATCAGTAATAGGTGTTGTGGAAGGATTATTTGCTGTTGGAGCTTCTAAGAGAAATACTTCAGACACAACCAAGTGTTGAACATCAATATCAGCATTTGTGCCTGGAACAACAAGAGACACAGATGGTGAGTTAGCCTTGTCAGATACAGCTTCCTGAGATGGAGTTGATGGAGAAGAAGTGACTGGAGCAAATTCCTTGTCTTGTGAGATCATAGATTCCTGATCCCCTTCCTTAGCTGCTTCCTCTTCATCATCTGAAACTGGCCTTTGTGCCCTCTGTTTCTTGTACTTCCTTGTTGATTTGGATTCCTTGGGAGTTTCAGGAACTATCATTCGTCTAAGCCTCTTGATAAGCCTAGAACCCCCAATTTCAGAATCCTTCTGAGAAACCTCTTTCTCAGCTTCAGTAACAGCAGGTTCTCTAGCAGGAACCGGTTCCTCAGAATCAGATTCATCGCTTAATGCAATCCTCCTTCTCTTTTGAGATGTTTGAGGAACATTCTTTTTCCTCTTTCGCTTGGAAGATGAAGATTTCACAGTAGGTGCTGAAGATGAAGGTCGAGCAGTCTGTGAAGTTGAGAGATAGGATTTGAGATATGTTCTGAGGGTAGGTTGAGTAGAATGAGAGGTAGGTACTGAGGTTGATGGATTTTGGGTGTTTGGAGTTGGTTGGACATCAGAGTAAACAGATCTATAAGTATCAGGATCAGCATTTACCAGGATCTGTTTTACAGACTTAGGAATCTGTAATGGTCTAACCACTTTTTTCTTAGTATCAGCATTTACCAGGTCATTAAAGTATCGTTTTGCAACCTTAAAAGGTGGGGTTTGAGTGCTGACTAAATGAGGTTCATCAGTACAGTAAGTGTAAATAAGTTGACAGAATCTAGCAAAATAAACAACATCTCGATCCTCTGTCATCCTATCCCCAATAAAACCAATTATTCCAGTTGCAAAATCAAAATGAGTTTGATGAATAATAGCATACCCTATGTGCTGACTCAGAATTGGGATAACATCAAAATTTGAACATTTGTTCCCAAAAGCTTTGGTGATGCAATCAAAGAAGAAACTCCATTCTCTTCTGATATTAGCCCGTTTCAACTGTCCAAGTTTCGTCAGACTCTTTTCATATCCCAATTCAGCCATTAACTCCCGAAGGGCTGAGTCCTCTGGAATTGAGAAAGTACAATCTTCTGGAAGATGTAAAGCCCTGCGTACTGTACCAGGAGTGACTACAAAGGATGAATCACCCACTTGGAAGATAATACTGGGAGTTCCACGTTGACCACCATCATCAAAAAGTCCAGTCCTCCAAAACCTCAGAACTTGTTGGCTTGAAAAGAATTCAGGTTGTGTTAATGCATACCCAACCTCACTATGTGCAAGAAGATCTTGCACAAAGTACAATTCAGATGGAGCTTCAGTGTGATCAAGAACTGCAGCATAGTTGTTGGGGACAAACTTAGCTCCATCAATGATTAAATCCTTTGGTGCCATGTGAAAAAAAAATTGAGATTCAAGTATGCATGTTAGGTGTTTGAGATAATGTCTGTATGAAAAACCAACGTGAGAAAGAAAGAGAAAGAGAGTAAAAGTAAGGAGAGAGATAAAAGATAAAGAAAATAAAAGATTAAAGAAATCTTCTCTCTGTTGTACTTATACTCTGAACAAAAATGTTACCGTTGGACACCTGTCAGACATTCAGTAATAACGGACAGTTACTGGGCTCGAGAAAACAGGAATCATTACTTACCCAGTTGCCTAGTTTCAAGGAAAAACCGTTCCATTTATCAAGAGAAACAGTTTTAATTCAAAATTTAAACCGTTAGCACTGATTGAACTATTTTTCACTGCATCATTGATATTCTGAAAATACATCACATGAAAATGACCAAGATAAATTAGATAAGTAAGTGCTGAAAATGAATCAGAACTTAATATAAAATAAAATTTATATGGTCATCAGAATATCAATCAGGATTTATCAACACAAGATAAAATAACTCAGAGACAAAATCTTGAAGGAAAAACAACTTTTATTAATATATCAAGACAATACATTTATGAAATGGAAATTACATCAATACTTATACAAGATTTTCCCTAAGCTTCTAATCCTAACATCAACAGCCTTAGTCCTAGCTAAGAAGCCTGACAAAGCTGATGATGAAGAAAAACAGGAAGAAGACGAGATTAAGTCATCTTCTTCTTCCTACTCTCGACAAACAAAATGGCGAGTCGGATGATTCGCTCTTGCTGCGGAGAGCTTCCAGCCTTTCCTCCTCCAATCGCTCCAGATGGCGATGGTAGTCCATATAGAAGAACAGAAGGTGTGTCAGTACCTCCTGTGGGACAGAGTCCCATATCTCCTCAGGAATGGCTGTGACATGCCATTCCTGCTGCCACTCGGCACAACTTAGCTCCATATTGAAGTTTTGGTAGTTCAAAAACATGTTGTATCTGACCATTATGTTTTTGAAAGAAGAAGTATGAAGATAAGTGTGTGAGAAGAATTTGATGGAAAGACTGATGTGAAGTGGCTGCTTATATAGGCAAGAGAATGCCAGGAGACGCAAAGAAATTAAATGCTGACAGGTAGAATTAATTCTACCTCTTCTCCCTAGACTTTGAAAAAGAATAACATTCATTGGAAAGAGGAATCATGGTTTAAACCGCACAAGAAACAAGAAACAGTGGACTGTTCAAGTACGAATACCATTAATCCTAATCATAGTGACTATTAATCTTCCAGTTCAACATATTCTAGTTCGAACTGAGACTGTTATCAAATTTTATTCACAGATAAGCCAAGTAAAGGATTAGACTGAGAAATCAGAATTTAGACCTATACCAGAACTTAACAGTCATCAGAACATAATTTCTTAACTCGAAAAAGGAATGCCCATCTTAGTAAATCCTCATACAAGTTCTGAGTTATAGACTTCAGAACTTAATCATCAGAACGTGTAACTAGAACTTGTCCTCAGAATTTGTGCAATAATGACACAATGACTGTTTATCTAAAATAACATAGACCACCACAGAAATTTTCATCATTCAGATGGAGTGATTAGTGTGTGCATTAAGCTAAATAACAGACAAAGAGTAAAGTCTGATTCACTTCAGTACATCTTAGAAATAAGGCATAACTAAAATTTTGCTAAAGAGCTGTCATTGTCCTGAAACCTACTGATGAATGAGTTCATGCTTGAGTCCACCTCAACTGTTTTGTGCTAATTTTATGCATCTTTTGAAATTCTATTTTACAGTGGCTTCTCAGTGTAAGTGAGTCACGACTGTGTATCAGAATTTATGCTATTATCAGAGTATTTCTCCTGTAATCATAGAGTGTGAAAAGTCACCAAGAAAATATTTTGCTTTTCTAATACATATCTACTTAATACCAGCAATGCACTTGGGTCATCCCTTCCACATTTTTACTCTAGATCACAAAGGAGTACCTGATTTTATTCTTTGATCTTTTTGCTTTTTCTTTTGATAAGTGAGGTTTATCAGCACTTAGTACATTCAGCAGTTTTACTAGTATCAGAACTTAACAGATGAGTAGCATTATTCTAATTTGTGACTTAGTAATAAGATATACAAAGTAAACTTAACTAAGCTCAATTATCAGAATTTGCTAGTGTCATAGGGTTTCCACTGAAATAATTACTTCTTACATGGAATCATTTGTTTATTGAAGACTACTAGGTCAGTATATAGCACAGTTATCCTCATAGGATTGAAAAAAAAATAGACATATCACTTATCAGAGTTTAGAAACATATATCAGACAACAGTCAGTACTTAAAGACATTTATCAATTAAGCACAGAATACACAATGAGATTAATTCTGTAAATACTGAGCATAAAGTCTGATAACACAGAACAAGACTAAGCAGATTTAGAGAAAGAACCTGAAACCATTCCAAGTTCATTTACCAATCTTGTAAAAGTAGCTTCACACAGTGGTTTTGTGAAGATATCTGCTAGTTGTTGATCTGTGGGAACAAAATGCAATTCCATTGTACCTTCATCCACATGTTCCCTAATGAAGTGGTACCTGATGCTGATGTGCTTTGTCATTGAGTGTTGAACTGGATTACCTGTCATAGCAATAGCACTTTGATTATCACAGTAAATAGGGATTTTGAAATATGTTAACCCATAATCCAGTAACTGATTCTTCATCCAAAGAATCTGTGCACAACAGCTTTCTGCAGCAATATACTCTGCTTTTGAAGTTGATGTGGAAATTGACTTTTGTTTCTTGCTGTACCAAGAAACCAATCTGCCTCCAAGAAATTGGCAGCTTCCACTTGTGCTTTTCCTGTCAATTTTACAACCTGCAAAATCTGCATCTGAGTAACCTATTAGTTTAAAATCTGATTCTCTAGGATACCATAATCCCAGAGCAGTTGTTCCTTTAAGATACTTAAAGATTCTTTTTACAGCTGTTAAGTGAGGTTCTCTTGGATCTGCTTGAAATCTTGCACAAAGACAGGTAGCATACATGATATCAGGTCTACTAGCAGTTAGATAGAGTAGAGAGCCAATCATACCTCTGTAGTCAGTAATATCTACTGATTTACCGGTATTCTTATCCAGTTTTGTCGCAGTGGCCATTGGAGTGGATGCACTTGAACAATCTTGCATTCCAAATTTCTTCAGCAAGTTTCTGGTGTACTTGGTTTGAAAAATTAAAGTGCCTTCCTCATTCTGCTTGACTTGAAGGCCCAGAAAATAGCTAAGTTCCCCCATCATAATCATCTGATATCTTGACTGCATTAGTTTGGAAAACTTTTTGCAAAGTTTGTCATTTGTAGATCCAAAAATGATATCATCAACATAAATCTGGACCATAAGTAAGTCCTTCCCATGGTTGAGGTAGAACAGTGTTTTGTCTATTGTCCCTCGGTTGAATCCACTTTCCAGAAGAAACTGAGCTAAAGTCTCATACCATGCTCTAGGAGCTTGCTTAAGTCCATAAAGTGCTTTGTCAAGCCTGTAGACATAATCTGGATGTTTGGTATCTACAAAACCTGGAGGTTGTTCAACATATACCTCCTCCTCCAATTCTCCATTGAGAAAAGCACTTTTCACATCCATTTGAAAGACAGTAAACTTTTTGTGAACAGCATAAGCCAAGAATATCCTTATGGCTTCTAACCTAGCAACTGGTGCAAATGTTTCATCATAATCAATTCCCTCCTGTTGAGAATATCCTTTTGCAACCAGCCTTGCCTTATTCCTTGTAATTATGCCATCACTGTCAGTTTTGTTTCTGAATACCCACTTTGTACCAATAACAGATCTATTCTTTGGTCTTGGCACTAGGGTCCAGACTTTGTTTCTTTCAAATTCATTCAACTCTTCCTACATTGCTTGCACTCAATCAGCATCTTGAAGAGCTTCTTCCACTTTTTTTGGCTCAGTCTGAGAGAGAAAAGAATTGTAAAGACATTCATTTGAAGTACCTGTTCTAGTTCTGACACCTGCATCAAGATTTCCAATTATCAAATCAGGTGTATGTGATTTTGTCCACTTCCTTGCAGATGGAAGGTTTTCTCTAGAACTGGATGCTCCCCCAAGATCCATGCTATTTTTATTTTCATTTTCTGATGCTCCCCCTGAAACTATGCTCTCTGAGTTGGATTCTTCAGTATTTAGATTTTCAGCACTATCAGAACTTGGCTTATCAGAACTTGAAGAGCCAGATGTATGTTCTGATGTTTCTTGAGATGTGGTAGGATCTTGAGTATGCTCCCCCTGCATAGGTGCATCTTCCTTTGACGTAGTCTCCACAGTTTCAATAACATCAGAGTTTAATCCATCAGAGTTTACAGTATCAGGACTTAGACTATCAGGATTTTCTTTATCAGAATTTGAGTCTTCATTTTCAAATCTCAGCTGATCATGGTCAATGAAATCTTCAAGACCAGTAATCTTTTTGTCATCAAAAGAGACATTGATAGATTCTATGACCACTTTTGTTCTCAAATTATAGACTCTGAAGGCTTTTGTGGAAAGTGGATATCCAACAAAGATTCCTTCATCAGTTTTTAGATCAAACTTTGATAGCTGTTCAGGATGAGTCTTGAGAACAAAACACTTGCATCCAAATACATGAAAATATTTCAGATTTGGCTTCTTTTTCTTCACCATCTCATATGGTGTTTTTCCATGCTTGTTAATGAGTGTTGCATTTTGAGTAAAACAAGCAGTCTGCACAGCTTCAGCCCAGAAATAGGTTGGAAGCTTTGCTTCTTCAAGCATTATACGTGCAGCTTCAATGAGAGTTCTATTATTCCTTTCAACAACTCCATTTTGCTGTGGAGTTCCAGGAGCAGAAAATTCCTGCTTTATTCCATGGCTTTTGCAGAACTCTTCCATTATCAAATTCTTGAACTCAGTGCCATTATCACTTCTTAAAACTTTCACAGAATCTTTGACCATTTTATCCAGATGTCTGATATGATCAATCAAGGTTGATGCAGTTTTACTTTTTGTATGCAAGAAATACACCCATGTGTATCTGGTGAACTCATCCACTATGACCAACGCATACTTCTTCTTTGCAATTGACATGACATTTACTGGACCAAATAGATCAACATGTATTAGATGATAAGGCTCAAGAATTGATGATTCAGTCTTGCTCTTGAATGAAGATTTTCTTTGTTTGGCTTTCTGACATGAATCACAAAGACCATCAGGAGCAAATACTGTGTTTGGCAATCCTCTCACAAGATCTTTCTTGACCAGTTCATTTATATTGTTGAAATTTAAATGAGAGAGTTTCTTATGCCAATTCCAGCTTTCTTCAATTGATGCTCTACTCATTAGACAGATTGCAGAACCATCAGTACTTGTTGAAAGCTTAGCTTCATAAATGTTACCACGCCTGTATCCTTTCAGAACAACTTTGCCTTTAGATTTACTCGCAATTTCACAGTGTTCTTCAAAGAAATCAACATGATAACCTCTGTCACAGATTTGACTTATACTCAGTAGGTTGTGTTTAAGTCCTGAGACTAGAGCTACTTGTTTAATTATGACATTTCCAAGATTGATATTGCCATATCCCAATGTTTTTCCAATGTTGCCATCTCCATAAGAAACACTTGGGCCAGCTTTCTCCACAAATTCTGATAGCAGGGCCTTATTTCCAGTCATATGTCCTGAACATCCACTGTCCAGAACTAGAATATTTTTCCTATTGCCCTGCAATCACAAAGACCACTAATTATTAATTTTAAGGACCCAGACTTGCTTGGATCCTTTGGCCTTATTAAGTTTGTTAACATTTGCAGCGGATTTAGCATCAGAGTTTATGTTAACATTTTTCTTATCAGAAATTACACTATCAGACTTTGAATCAGAATTTACACTAGAAGGAACAATGGAAACTTTCTTCAAAGAAGGTTTTATTTGATAATAATCATAGTACAAACTATGATATTCCTTACAAGTATAAATGGAATGCCGTAAACTACCACAATGAAAACAAGGATTTTGTGGTTTGTATCTAACAAACTGACTCTTAACTCCTGATTTTGAAGGTAAGGAGTTAATATTCTTATTCTTCCTGCAAAAAGAAGCCAGATGGTTAGAACTTCCACAGTTATGACATGTTTTCCTAGGAGCATCAGGAACATGTTTATAATCATTGCTTTTATTCACACCTTCCTTTCCATTCCTATTTTTCCTAGGTGATTTTACCTTGTTTGCATTCTTGACATATTTCAGCTTATGCTTAAGCTGCTTCTTTGTCATTAAGCCTATGTTCACTTCAGCTGTCTTTTCCTGTTTTAGTTTATCAGAAGTTAATTTCTTTGTAACTTCTGATTTTTCATTTTCAGACTTTACAGTTACAAACTTAACAGGTTTTAACTTTGGCTTTTTTTTATCAACAGACTTAATTTCTTCAGTTCCTTTATCTTTCTTATCTTCTCAATAACCTAAGCCCTCTTTCCAGTTTCCACTACTTAGCAAATTTTGAGTTGTTTTGCCAGAGTTAGTCCAAGTCCTGATAATCTCTCTTTCCTTTTCTAACTCAGTTTTTATAGATTCATTTAATTTTAGCACTTCATTCCTAACATAAAAAGCATCATCTCTATCCTTCTGAGTTTGATGGAACATGACTAACTCTTTTTCTAAGAAATCATTTCTTTTCTTAAATGCAAGATTTTCAGAAGTTAATCTTTCACATGTTAAAGTTTGATCTCTATAGCTAACAAACATGGTTTTAAGATATCTTCTCAACTCATTAATATCATCAGTATGAAAAGCATAAGTAGTCTGAGGTACCTTTGTTTCAGCAGCTTCAGAACTGCTCTCAACACTTTCTTTATCAGCATTTGCCATCAATGCATAGTTTTCCTCACTTTCAGAGTCTGAGGTGTCTGTCCAGCTTTTCTGCTTTGTGACAAGAGCCTTGCCTTTGTCACCCTTTACCTTCTTGCAGTCAGGAGATATGTGGCCTTTCTCACCACAGTTATAGCATTTAACATTGGTGTAATCTCCTCTGTCAGAACTTATGCCTTTCCTGGAAAACTTCTTTCCCTTCCTGAACTTCCTGTATGCAATCTTTGTGATTCCTTTCACCATAAGAGAACACAGCTTCATCATCTCCTCATTAGCATCAGTCTCAGGTAAGCTTTCAGAATATGAGTCATCATCACTCTCAGAACTTGATGACTCGGTATCAGACTTTATGAAAAGAGCTTTTCCCTTGTCTTTCTTTGAAGAAGCTGCTTTGGGGAATTCTTCTTCAGCCTTAAGAGCAACTGTCCTTGACTTTCCTCCTTTCCTCTTGCTTCTTTGTTCCATCTCCAGCTCATGAGTCTTGAGCATTCCATAGATTTCGTCAAGAGTTGTTTCATCAAGATTGTAGTTGTCTCTTATTGTCGTTACCTTCAAATCCCAGCATTCAGGAAGAGCTAACAGGAACTTAAGGTTTGAATCTTCAAGATCATACTCTTTATCAACCAATGACAAATCATTCAAAAGTTTGACAAATCTATCATATAAATCATTCAATGACTCATTAGTCTTTGAGTCAAAGTGTTCATACTCTTGAGTGAGTATTGTCTTCCTGTTCTTCTTAATTGTGTCAGTTCCCTGACACCTTGTTTCCAGAGCATCCCATATCTCCTTAGCAGTCTTGCAGTTGATTACCCTGTTTGACATTACATTATCAATGGCAATATGCAGTAAGTGTCGTACCTTAGCATCCTTAGCAATTGATTCTATGTCTTCAGCAGTATAATCACTCTTCTCCTTTGGTACGGTCTTTGCTGCTTCACCTGCAACTGCAACAGCGAGTTTGGTTGGTTTGTGAGGGCCTTCTTTGATTCTATCAAGGTATTCTGAATCTGTTGCTTCCAGGAACATGGTCATCCTTACCTTCCATATGGGATATTCAGATGGTCTCAGTATGGGAACTCTGATGGTCTCATACCGACTCTGAATTTGTGTCTTTGGTGGTTCCTCAGTTTTGGTAGGCTTAGTTAGAGTTTCTGTGTCCGACATGATTGTGTTTGGATCTTTAACTGTATGTATGTTAACAGATAGGCTCTGATACCAATTGTTAGGTCACACACACACTGTAGAGGGGGTGAATACAGTGTATAGTACACTCAAATCGAAATTTAAGAACTTAAGTAACAGAAAACAAACTTTATTGAAACAATAAACTCTGTTACAGTATGGAACTGTTACCTCTCAGTGATGAACAAATATCACGAGAGCTGCTAGGGTTACAATGAATAATCTTCTCTAATAATGATAACACTTATAGTGTAAAACCTATATCTGTGTTTATATACTACACAGTTACAAGATAATCACTAATTGATATGGAATATAATTTTGCTTCCTAAAATATATCAATCAGATATCTTTTCTTCCAAGTATTCCATTCCTTACAGAATTCCTTCTTCATGCATATCTCTTCTTATGTTTATCTTGATCTTCTTTCCTTTAATCAGCTACTGTCCTTATCTGATTTTCCTTCAGCACTTAAGTTCTGATATCTATCTTCTGACGATTATCTCCTGATAACATATGTACTGATATCCTTAAGTCCTGACTTCCAGTATAAGTACTGATCAACAGTTAAGTACTGATTTATCCTGTTCAAGTAAGATCTGAAAGCTAAACATAAAACATATTAGCCATGACATTATCAAATATATCTAACACACCTTTATGGGAATATTATTTAAATAATAATATTCAGATATTTTCTAATACATCGGGACTGATTTATTTTATTAAATCAGCATTACTCCAAACAAACTTAAAAATGTTTTTGAGTCTTCAAAATGATTTTTAAAGGTTAGGGCGGATTCCAAAACTCATTTTTTTATATTTAAGATTTCCTTTCGAAGGGGATTTAAATACTCGCTCAAAACCTGAGGGATCCGGCTCTGTGGTGTATTTTATATTCGCAACAAGGTTGTTATTTCGATAAAAGAGTTTTTGATTACTTACCCAACACTCGGGAAGTAAAATTCTTGGAACAAGTTAATCTATTAACAGGCACCGCCTGGGAAATATCGGTGAGTTTTCCTTTCCAACTAGATACGACTTCTTCGTGGAGCCGTATCAACAAGTTTCTACTTGGGAAAAGGGGGGACAAGCTTTACGTTTCAGAGTCATGGATTTCATCTGAACTCGGAGTGGCGTAAGTGGTCGAGTGGCACCGGCCCAGCCTTATTATATTGGCCCAAATGGCCTGGAAGTTCCGTTAAGACGGTCCATTCCATAGGAGTCCAGTGTTCGGTTGACAAGTAAATCCGACAGGTTCTCCTCTACATGTAGAAAATGGTGGGGTTGCACTACTACGACTGATCATCGTAAGTGGTCTTCCTGGCGCGGCAAACTCCCGTAATGTGTTCATCATCCAATTGGATATTTCTCCAACACTACCCAGAGCACTTCGATAGAAAGGCTACGGTTGGGCGATTGTTGAGTGTTGGAAGGGTCGTGTTTTCAAAATGATGTTTGCATCAAATGAAGTATCTCGTAACTTCATTTTATTTTGATGATATTTTAAAGATTGATTCTATACAAGTTTTGTTTTGTAGCTTAATCTATGGGATGAACTATTTGTACATTGAACGGTGGTAGTTCAAGTAGTATTCGAAAAAGATATAAGTATACTGGAGTATCTTGTAACTTCATCTCTTAAACTTATATCTAGTAAATGATTATCTTGTGCATGTCAAAGATTTTCAGAAAAACGTTGAGACAAGGTTAGATATATGAGATAACCTTGCAATGATATTTTTATACAGTTATAAACTGGAACTCTGTGTACATTATACATGTTAGAGGATTTCAAAGATTGTGAAAAGTATATATGTATATATATACTAAATATTTTGTGACTTGGTCGCGTTAAGATATCAGCTTGGTTCATTTCTTCTTGACCAAGACTTTCATGAGTACTATGAGAATGCTCATATATTGTTAATTATTATACATATTATTTCGGTGGGCTTGTTGCTCACCCTTGCTTTCTTCTTTCATCACACAACAACAGATAGAAAAGATGAACAGGACCAAGCTTCCAATTCGCAACCGATTAGGAAACGTTCCGCAGTTTTTTGGAAGCGTTGATGCCGCTATAGCTGAGGTAGAAATTACCAATAGATAGACTTTCAACTTCTAATGTACCAGACTTATGTATCTATATGAATTGTAATAATGGCAAAGAAATGTAAATTTATTCAGAAACCCTTTTAAGGTCTAACGGTTTATAATTGTGGAATAAAATGACTTGTGTTATTTTTGGTATTCATCTATGAGATTATAACTTGTGGGGTGTGTGTGTATATTGTGGGGTTACAGTACTCAGTAGTTGGTTGACTGTTAAGATTAAGTATTGATAAGGGAAATGGAACTCGTGACAACCCGAATCCCCGACCCCGGATTTGGGGGTGTTACAGAAATGGTATCAGAGCCAAGCGTTATAAACCTCAGAGATGATGCGACGATATAATATAAACTCACAAAGATAATAAGAACTCTTTCCAAGTTCATAGTCAGACTACTTAAAGTAGCACTGACAGTTAAAACCCTTACGGGAACTCTTATAAATATCGTGATAGTAACATAGTTCGTTCTCGTATAGGCCAGCGGGGCACCGAACCCTGAGGTTCAGGAGCATCAGCATGAGGATGTTTTATTACATGTTGGAGATCAAATTGTTAATCCGATAGAGTACCCTAACGAGGGACCGGATGAGATTCATATTGAGAATGTTGCGGTTGAGGATGTTATCTTAGAAGGGATAGTTTCTGAGGAGGATCTCGTGGAGGATCCTGACGGGAATGAAGAGAGGATCGCTGAGGAATTGATGACCGTAGTCAGGGTGACTACCAGAGCAAGAATGGCCGCGAGGGTGGCACTAGAGGATGAAGAGTTACCAATGGCACAAAGGTTAATGAGGGCAGAAGGAGTGGGGCCTTCTACGGAACTAATTATACCAGTATCAGACCCTCTTCTAGAGGATCCTGTAGACGTCCATGAGGTTCCACCAATTCCTGTTCCCTCCCCTGTACAGAGCCCAGCACCTACTGAGGAAATGCCACATTTATCTCCTGCACCATTGTCACCTGATACCGTGCTTGGTTACCCATTTGGATCTCCTGGGTCTGTACCACCTGCACCCCATGGACTGCTAGATGCTACCACTCAGGCTTCTCTTATCGCCAATTATCATATGACTTTGGGTGGCCTGTCTGAGGCCCGTAATGTTAGAAGTGATCTGTTGGACCGACTTACTGCACCAAGAATTGAGGGCGGGGTACTTCCGGCAGGATTAGCTTATAGCATGGAAAGGATTGAGGGTACCACCCGAATTACAGCTAGAGGCCATCTTGAGGGTCAGATTGATCCAGCTCTACTTGCGACTATCTTAGACCTTATCACCGCCTTAATGGAGCAGGTTAGGGATGTCGTGCGTGCCCGCATTTCTTGATCCATAATAGTGTGCAGGGTCTGGGCAATCAGACAATGGTTTCATGTAGCACCGCTTTTGGAGGATTAACCTAAGTTATGAATGATTAGTTTTAATGACTAGATGATTATCTATGGTAGTACTTTTGGGATAGAAGCGATCAGATCAAATGATGTAATTCTCTTTAATGTGTTCAGTTGTTGTACCCTCGAATAAATGGTTATGTATATATTCGTTAATTTCAGTTCATATCAGTTTGTTTGTGATAAGTTCATATTGTTAATTGCACTATTAACACTTAAGAGAGTGTTATGAAGTTTATAGAACTTGAGAGTTCATAATTTGCAATCATGCAAGGACTGAACGAGGGAAAGACTTAAGCAAAGTAAGTAAGACAAATATCCAGAGATTCTCAAAATTTTTCCAAGTATTATGCCCCCACATGGAATAAGATTAAGGGCAAACCTTGAATGTGATAATCAGGGAGGTCGCAATTAAGATATAAGGAACCCAGAACATAATGAAGTGGAAAACAAGGATTTTAACGTATAAGATAACTCCAAGTATGGGAGAAGGATGAACATTTCATACTAAGGAAACAGAAGGTCAAGTAAGGAAAGGAGACCCGAGACGGTACTCCTATACGGCAATTCATGGACCTGTCTAAAAAGAACTTAGACTATTATCCCCAACCACCACACTGAGAAAATAATGCGGTGAGAAATTCTTTCTGGTCCTTTAAGTCGCTAAGCTCTCAGAGTTCCAAAGAACAAGCTGACCCAGTCGATTCAAGAGCTTGGCTAAAGGAAATATAGGTATCATTTGAGATTCTAAATGAGTTATGAATCACAAAAGACTGTTTTTGTCACTTACCCTCCTAAGAGAGAGGCCACCCGCTGGTGAAAGTCCAATGAAGGCACGGAGCCAGAGGTTACAATAAACTGATTAAAGTTCAGTCAATTGTTTTCAGGAAAGTACTTCCCAAGGTTATGGAGATAGTGTAAAAGCTTTAGAGCCAGAACAAAGGCAGACGAGTATGATGAATTATGAATCTAAGTTGTAAAACTTGTCAAGATTCGTTCTGAGGACACGAATCCAGAATGACGGGATGTTTGAAATCAATGCTTATGTTGTGTTGGTTCATGAAATAATGATAAGAGAAAGGAAAATAAAAAGAAATTGAATTGGAAAGGGATATAAAGGCAATAGAGTTTGAGGAATAATAAGGAAGTTGGGTATGAGGAAACCCTAAAGACTCATAGTAATAGAAATAGAAAAGTATGTAATCGTTAGGATGAGGGTGATTCAACATGAGTTAAATTGATGGTTGAAGGCATAAGAGATACATATATTTTATCCCCTGTAAGTTGGGAGGATTTGAGGAAACCTTGAGATAGTTCGAAGGATAAATAATGAGACGCGGATAGACTGAGGAGACAAGGAAGTAAGAAATTAGGAAAATTGGATGAAGGAAGTGACCTTTAAGAATGTGAAGTGTAAGACCGGTGGCTTTATACCCAGGAAGGGAGATGCCAGGTATGAGAGATATCCCAACATTTAGATGACTGTTGAGATAAACAACAAAAGTAAATACAGAATTATTAAGAAGAAGTTCACGTTGAACACGACCAATATCTTCCAGAACATCCTTGTTATCGTTACCAAATCAAGCAAGAAAAGTATATAACCGTATTTATCTTTTGGAGGCCATATTGATTGACCTCATTTTGAATACAGATGTTATTGTGAAATTAGGCATATACTATCGATATGGGAATGATTGAATAAGACACCCTTATCCGGGATATATGACTTGATTTATCCATGGAAGGATGCATGTACCTTTTTAAAGG
Organism: Apium graveolens; assembly: GCF_009905375.1. Taxonomy (NCBI): domain Eukaryota; kingdom Viridiplantae; phylum Streptophyta; class Magnoliopsida; order Apiales; family Apiaceae; genus Apium; species Apium graveolens. The sequence goes on along the minus strand of NC_133648.1, from coordinate 136,082,582 downwards.
TGGAATTAAAGATAGAACATCGGTAACTTAAAATGAATCCTAGGGGAATGCATAAAGGTTGGCATTTCACCCTTAATAGGGATAGTATTAGTTTTGACAATATGAATTGGAAAGGATTAAGGTAATAACAACCTTTAAGTATCAGTGGAGAAATTTTTCAGAAACATATAGACAATGGTTCTAGTATTAGTAAAGGGTATTTTGATATGCCCTGTATCTAGGGAATACAGGAGGAACGATTCAAGGATAACCTTAGAGGTTTTACAAGGAGAAAGGTAATATTCAAAATTCTCAAGAATAGAAATTTTGATAAAGGAAATATGACGTAATAAAAATAATGCCAAGTGGGGCACATGTTAAACCATGAAAAAGTATAGATTGAACCGAACGAAGGTCAAGAATGTTGAAAACAAGAAGGACCCAAGATAAGAGACGTCCTAAGTATGATCGAGAGTCAGTCGTGACAATGATTAACCTCTAAAGACTGAGGCAATAACTTATGGAAAAATGGTGGTATTTTTTTTACTCATCAGATTTTAAGGAAAACATCTTCACACAAGAAGTGATTCGAAATGAGGTAGAAAATTTAGTTGGAGATCGTTCAAATGACATTGATTGTAAGGAAATTTTACTATCAGGAAAGGCCAAAGAGGTGGTCGACACTTTAAGTGTAAGAGTGCAATTATAGGCGCTCGTGCCAGAGGAATACAGTAATGATGGTTGAAGCCGTAAAGGTTGTATTATGGTTTGGAAGATTGTCATTCCTTCTGATGACTGTGCAATACCCAACCGTAATAGTAGTTGGTAAAGGTTTAATTCGTGTAATCGCCATGAGCGGGCTATCTATCTTAGAAGGTCCTATCTTGAGAATAATTCAGGACCATATTTCAAAAAGGACTAAACGAACCTTTGAGTTAAGTCTTCTATTGAAGGCATATTATTAAGAATGGTATTAACCTGCTATCGTTGCTTTGATTGAAACTCTTCTCCAATTTTATCTGCTTGATGTCATGAAAGTACGTCAGGATCTGGAGTGTTCTTCATGAATTATGAATGGGGATTATGTTAACTCCTTAGAAGAATTCGATACGACAGGTATGGACTCCGTATGGTTAGCTATTAAGATTCCAAGGAAAACGAATGACTACCATAGGTCCGTGGTGGACTATAGTAATGCATCAACGACTCTTTGAATAATGAGCCGATTACAACCGCGAGAGTTGTATGGTAATGAATGTTGAGATTGAGTACCACTAATCGGGTTGTGGTGATGTATAAGTTATCATTGATAGACTAATTAAGTCAATTATCTACCTATTGAATACTTATTCCTTCTTATCAATAGAGAGTCGTATTACTATACGAGGAAGGTTGCGGTGCAAGCATAGAATTCTAGTAACGATGATGTATAAAATGAGATTCCAGATTCGATTTTTGATGTCGAGGGAGTTTCAAAGGTGATTGAGTATAAGCTCAAGGAAGAGCATGGGTCCATAGAATGATGGACGGAATAGCAAAAATATTTAAGCATGCGAAATGCGATGCGATAATACTTGATGTTGATATATATACACATATGTTTTGTTCTCCTATGACAAACCTCTATAGTTCAGAGGTAGGTTCCAAGCCAGATATTTTGTGGCAGTATATTTTTTTCATATATACAATTCTCTTCAGTTCGTTCTTTTCTCTTCTTTTTATTTCATATAAGCTGAGAAGAAGAACCCTTCCAGAAGGGGAGGTATTGCCGAATGACTATTTATCTGTGTGATAGAAGCCTAGTAGGATACCACATGTTGTTTAATTGCTTGTCAAGTACTAAAGGCTGGCCACCTTCTGTACTAACTATGCAATAGAACAAGTGTTCATGATCATAGTGATCTCTCAACAAATTCCTTTACTTCTATATGATGGATCAAGCTTTCGAAGATGGAGGCAGCTAGAGATGAAGTGGTACCAAGTAAGGTGGTATTCCGATTCTAACGCGTCCGTGATACTAAGGTTAACGCGATTATTAAGAGGTTATAAAACTCTAGCGAGTAAAGGTATATCTAGAATAGTATCCTGTACGGAAGATAGTAACGATTACGAACTGGAAAAGAATGGGTATTGAGAAGCCAAAGCTATAGTGCTAGAAGCTATGATGAAATTCTGTGTAATAGACTTGAAAGAATTTGGAATGATCACTTAAACCGGATTAAGTTTTCTCATGATAATCGATCGTATGTCAGTATCGAGGTATCGCCTTATGAGATCCTTGAGGGAAGATAATGTCGATCTCCCTTATGTTAGGATGAAGATTGCAGAGCGTAAGATGCTCGGACCAGCAGTGGTCCAAAGGACCAAGGATATAATAGATTTAATCAGAGGACGGCTGGTAGTAGCCCAAGATGGGAACACGAAGTATGTTGATTTGACACGAAAGGACAAGGAATAGGAAGTAGGGGACCTAGTGCTGTTATAGGTATTCCCTTGGAAAGGATGGATGAGGTTCGGAAAGAAAAGAAAGCTAAGCCCACGAATTGTTGGACCCTTTGAGGTATTAAGACGTATTTGGAAGTTAGCTTATGAGCTAGCCCTACCCCCGAACATGTGGCAAGTTCATAACGTGTTCCACATATCAATGTTAAGGAAGTGTAATTCGGATGCCAGACAAATAGGGGCATATGAGCGCATAGACATGGAACCAGACGTAACCTACATGGAGCAACCAGGAAGGGTTATAGATCAAAAATGGACAAATGCTTAGGAGAACAGTTATCAAACTAGTCAGAGTTTAATGGTAGAACCACAATGTGGGAAAATTACGTAAGAGTTAGAAAGTGCAATGCTAAGAAAGTATCTCTACTCATTTTCTATCTGATTCCGGGACGAAATCCTTTTAAGGAGGGGAGACTGTAATAAACCCAATTTTTGGAATCTTTGAAACCCTTATGAATAGTGTTTTGCTGATTATGCTGAATAAGAAAACTTTTCATGCCACTTTATGTAGGGGTTCTTTTATTGATCTTCTGGGATATTATTAGTACTCTATGTGGTATATAAGTGTATGTAAAGATCGTCAGAATCCAAATCCGAACACTTTGATTTTTCCCGAAAATCCACCAGATACCGAAAGAATTGAGTATAAGGTAACATGATTAAAAGGATTTAAATTCAAGGATTATAAGAGAGGATCATAAAAGGAATATAATGTATTGAGAAAGGTTAAGGGAACCCAAGTAATAAGATCCCGGGTATGATCCCTCAAACGATTAACGAGAACGAAAGTTAAGCGAACCGTATAACAGATCAGCGGTTATTAGCCAAGTGATTAGGACTTAATCAAAGGGTTAAGGGAGAGTGATGTCATCTCACCAACAAGAAGAGGACAAGTGTGAGAGGATGACATGGGAAGATGACCTAAGCATGACCAAAAGAGAAGTGTGTTGTTGGTTTATTGTGAACCACACAAAATTTACCATGGTAATAATCTAATTAACAAACCAAGTGGATCAACCAAGCCAAAAACAAATCATAAACATCAAAAAATACAAAACACTTCCATTTTCAAGAAGTGCTCTCGGCTTTGTCCATTTCAAAGGAAGAAAAAAACTCAAATCCTAGTTCCAAGCTTTGTTAATTAGTGAGGTAATTATCTAAGGTTCCTTGTACATAGATATGGATATCCTATAAGCTTAAGCTTCAAATTCCTTCACAATCTCTTCCAATAATTCAAGGAAGAAGATGGTGAATGGTAAATTTCAAAAAATAACTTTAGTTTTCTTGAATTTTTATGAAAGTTTAAGGTTATACAAGCAAGGATCAAGGTTCTTTAGGCATTCAAAGCTCTTGCGTTGTGTTAAGAAGCTTCAAGAAGGTATAAACTCCAAACCCTAGCTTTAGTTTTGAGTATTTAGGAATGGTTATGATTGATATAGTATATGTGAAGCATGATGCTTGTTTGTTTAAAGTTTGGTTGAGTTTGTAGAGATTTTGATGGTTGAATCTTGGTTATTAGTTAATGAACCTTAATATGGTTAGTAGCTTTTGTTGTGATTGAATGAGTGGGTTAAAACATGAAGTAATGGACTGATGTGGTGAGGTTTGGAGAGATTTTGGGTTGTAATGTTGATTGTGGGTTGATTTTGGATTTATTTGGAGTTGTACAAATTTGGTAATCGCGTAAACATAGCCGTCGTAATGTCCGATTATCCTAGACTGTTTTTGTTCATAACATCAGGACCCGAGAACTCACTGTTAGGTTTTGAGCATTGCCATGATTAGATATTTCATGTTACGAGCTTCGTTTTGATATGTGTACGCTTGAATCCGATGTACGGTTTAGGAGAAACAACTGTTTTAAGTAACGGCGTTTCGCGAACGAACCATTTCCCCTCGCCTTACTTTGAAACATTGGTTAAAGACCTTAAATGACTAATTGGAGTATGAAACATTTATGTAAAGTGTATTAGGTAGTTGGTAATGTAACACCCCCAGATCCGGGGTCGGGGATCCGGGTCGTCACGGTCTTTCTTTCCACAATATCACTTCACTTAATTAATAATAATTAACCTTATGTTGTGACCCCGCACTAACACACACCACAACCCGTTATAGTCTCAGAGATAAAATTGAAATAAGTACAAGTCTTTGAATCCACAATTTAAAAGTTATTACAACCCAAAATGATTACTTAATAAGTTTACAATTAATTGCCATTATCTGCCACAAGTTATAATTATACATAATTGATTCTCAAAAGTAGAAGGTCTGATCTACAAATAGATCTACCTCTGCAGCTATAGCAGCTATGATCTCAACGAGAAGGCGCGGGGCGCTTCCCACGCTCTTGCGCTGGGTCTGCTTGAGTCTGGCCATCTTTCCTAATTGTTGTTGTGTGATAAAGAAATAAAGCAAGAGTGAGCATTACAGCTTGCAAGATAATATATAGTGTAAACAATAACGCAAGCATCTAAATGGATAACTTGCTGGAAACCTTTATCAGGTGAAAGATAATTACTTACTGGATATAAGAAAAAACAAGGGATGAAGTTATCAAATACTTCACTATACTTATATCATTTATAAAGCTACTTGAACTACTACTGTTCAAAGTATTATAGGTTTCAAAAGGTAATCCCATAGATGAGACCACAAGTTAAGACTTGAATAGATTCAATCTTTGAAATATTATTGAATGAAATAAAGTTACGAGATACTTTATTTAGTCCCGATATATATATCCACATATATATCTCTTAAACATTTCCTGGAACCTCTGTTATGTAAAGTATGAACAGAGTTTGTAACATCCAATGAATTTTGGAAAGGAAAAGAATTTTGGCATAAACCCGATATCTTGCTGATCAGGAAAAGATACCAATAAGTAACCTTTTCTACTAGTAGATGGATGAATCGCCCACCGGTCATCACCCTGGCCACATAAGGACCTTGTGCTGGATCGCCACCCGGCCTCTTACGCGTTGATGGACTGCCACCTAGCCACTTACACTTTGATAGACCGTAGCCCGGCCTGTCGCTTATGCCGACTCAATTAGAGGGACTTACTTCCCGAACGTTGGGCAAGTAATCAAATTGTTTTCTCAAAACAGCAACCACGTTGCGAATGTAAAATACACCACAGAGCCGGATCCCCAGGTTTTGAGCGAGTATTTAAATCCCCTTTGAAAGGAAGATCTTAAATATAAAAATGAGTTTTGGGGTCCACTCTAAATTAAAAATCATTTTGAAGACTCGAAACCATTTTTAAGAATGTTTGGAGTACTGCTGATTTATTAAAATAAATCAGTCCCGATATATTAGAAATATCTAAATATTATTATTTAACTAATATTCTCATAAAGATAATCCTTATAAAAATATTCGAAGTAGAAGTTTTAAAACTCATACTTGAAATGAATATTAAATAACCAAAGATATACTTATATGAAAGTACTATCTTTATTTGAATAATCGAAAATAAGTTTAATTATCGAAACATTATTCTTTAATAAAATAAAGAATATTATTAAATAATAAGCGGAGTCATAATACCTCGAATGAATATTATAAATAATATTCATTAAATAAAATAAACGGAGTCATATATCCTCAAATGAATATCTAATTAATAATCATTAAATAGAATAAACAGAGTCATAAGTCCTCGAATGAATATTCAAATAATATTCATTAAATAAAATAAAGTTATCGAATAAACCTTATTCGATCAATAGTTTTGAAAACTATATCCATATATATATAAATATATATATATATATAATATACTCGGGAACATCGACTCCCGGTTTAGAAATATGTTCACCTTTTGGGTCCCCTATACTAAGGGTATACGCAACTACTGCTTATCTCTAGCATAGGTATTATGCAACTTATAAGCATTTGAACCAATAGATATATAAATCAAGAATACGAAACAGGCATGCATATATACCATATCACATGCTCCAATATATCGCAAGAATTTGCAAATAACAAATATGCATTTATCACAAGATCATGCATATACACATATACATCACAACAACAGTTTATACGGGTAGAAAACTTGCCTGAGCGACTGGGGGTTATAAATGGCTTGGGACGAGTCTGGTAACCTATAAACAACATGTGAGTTGGAATTAAACCAAAGTCACTTGTAAATCTATACTTTAACCAAATTAGACTCTAACGCTCGCTTTGCGCTTACTGATTCTCTTAAGTCACTCGAGTACCCTCGGCTCCACCATTTTTAATAATTTAACCATTACGAGTTTTAAGGCGATTCCTTCACGAGTGTCTTAACAACTGCCTAACACACTTTAAATAAATGTTTCATACTCTAATTAGTCCTTTAATATCTTTATCCTATGTTTCAAAGTAAGGCGAGGGGTAATGGTTCGTTCGCGAAACTTCGTTACTTAAAACGACCGTTTCTCCTAAACCGTACATCGGAAACAAACGAACCACATATCAAAACGAAGCTCGTAACATGAACTATGTAAACATGGCAATGGTCAAAACCTAGCAGGGAGTTCTCGGGTCCTAATGTTATGAACAAAAGCAGTCTAAAGTAAATTGGACATTACGACGGCTATGTTTACGCGATTTCCCAATTGTATACCATTCCAATTAAACCACCAATCAATCCCAATTCATTCATACAACCAACATCCATCCACACTACATCATAACAGCCCCAATCAACTCAACATTAACAATTTATACTTATTCTTAAACTTGAATTTAAACTATACTTAAGTCCTTTAACCAATCAATAAGATTTCGACATCCAATTTACCACAACTCCAACCCAAACTCTAATTATGCAAGCATCAAGCTACTCTTTTACCATAACTATCAAAATCATCCTAATATACAAAGTAAAGCTAGGGTTTGGAGATGTTATACCTTCCTTGAAGTGATGTGAGTAGCTAGGAAGCCTTAAGAAGCCTTGAGATGACTTAGGGATGCTTGGATCTTAAAGGAAAAACAAGAAAAATCAAGTTAAAAATCTTGAAATCACTATTCATTATCTTCTTCATTGATTTCTTGGAAGAGATTGAGAATGAATTGGAGGCTTAAACTTATAGGATAGACATATCTATGCATAAGGAGTACTAGATAATTACCTTACTAATTTAGGAAGCTTGGAACTTGAATTTTGAAAATTCTTCTTCTTGAAATGAAGAAAAGCCGAGAGCAATGTTGAAGAAAGAAATGATTTTGTGTTTTGCTTTGATTTGTTTTGGCTAGCTTGGTTGTTTTTGGTTTGTTTTTGGTTAATTACCTTTCTAACCTTGAACTTTGTGTGGTTTTAAATCAACCACACCTCCTTCCCCTTATGTCATGCTTATGTCACTTTGTGATGTCATCATCCCTTACTTGCCTTCTTCTTATTGGTTGAATGACCTCATCATCCCTAACCTCCTTGATTAACTTCCTAATTGTTTGCCTAATGACCGCTGATCTGTTATACGGTTCGCTTAACTTTCGTTCTCGTTTCTCGTTTCTCGTTTGAGGGATCATACCGGGGATCTTATTACATGGGTTTCCTTAACCTTTCCCAATACATTATAATCTTTTTATGATCCTCTCTTATAATCCTTTAATTTAAATCCTTTTTATCCTGTTACCTTATACTCAATTCTTTCTATATCTAGTGGATTTCCGGGAAAAATCAAAAGGTTCAAATTTGGATTTTGACGATCTTTACATACACTTATATACCATATATATAGTACCAATAAAATCTCAGAATATTCATAAAAGAAACCCTACATAGTGTGGCATGAACAGTTTTCTTATTCAGCAATATCAGCAAAAACATTATTCATAAGGGTTACAAAAAGTTCAAAATTTTGGGGTTATTACAGTCTCCCTTCCTTAAAAGGATTCCGTCCCGAAATCAAATAGAAAATAAATGGGGGTACTTTTCTAGCATTGCGCCCTCTAGTTCCCAAGTTGATTCTTCCATATTATGATTCTGCCATAGCACTCTAACTAGTTTGATCACTTTGTTTCGAAGCACCTGCTCCTTCTTATCTATAATCCTTACTGGCTTCTCCACGTAAGTCCGATCTGGTTGCATATCCACCTGCTCGTACTCTACTACATGTCTGGCATCCTGATGATACTTCCTTAGCATTGACACATGGAACACATTATGAACTTGTTGTAGGTTCAGGGGGAAGGCTAGCTCGTAAGCCAACTTCCCAATCCGTCTTAGTATCTCAAAAGGTCCAATGTATCTTGGGCTTAGTTTTCCTTTCTTTCCAAATCTCATTAACCCCTTCCAAGGGGATACCTTCAGCAGTACTAAGTCCCCTACTTCATATTCCTTGTCCTTTCGGGCTAGGTCAGCATATTTCTTCTGTCTGTCTTGGGCTGCTACAAGCCGCCCTCTGATAAGATCCACTATGTCTTTGGTCCTTTGGACCACTTCGGGTCCGAGCATCTTCCGCTCCCCTACTTCATCCCAGTATAAGGGAGATCGACACCTTCTTCCGTACAGGGCCTCATAAGGCGGCATTCTGATGCTAGCATGAAAGCTATTGTTATAAGAAAACTCGATCAACGGCAAGTGATCATCCCAACTTCATTTAAAGTTTATTGCACAGACTCTCAACATATCCTCTAGTGTCTGGATGGTCCTTTCACTCTGCCCATCCGTCTGGGGATGGTACGCGGTACTCATATTTAACTTGGTCCCTGCACATTCTTGAAAGCTCTTCCAAAATATGGATTTGAATCTGGGGTCTCGGTCTGAGACAGTGGACGCTGGGACTCCATGTCGCGTCACTATTTCCTTAAGGTAAATGTCCACCAGTCTATCGACTGTGTATCTCTCATTGATAGGAATGAAATGAGCTGACTTTGTCAGTCGGTCTATAATTACCCATATGCCGTCATGATTGGCTTTCGTCCTTGGCAAGCCTACAACAAAATCCATCGCTATATGTTCCCATTTCCACTCGGGAATCTCCAGGGGTCGTAAAAATCCACTGGGTCTCAGGTGCTCTGCCTTTACTCTTTGGCAAGTCAAACATTTTCTTACCCATTCTGCTACATCCCTCTTCATGTTGGGCCACCAGTAATATTCCTTCAAATCCCTATACATCTTGGTGCTTCCCGGGTGAATGGAATACCTTGAACTATGGCTTTCATCCAAAATCTCATCTTTAAGCTGTTGAACGTTCGGAACCCAAATCCGGTAGGAGTACCTCATTATCCCTTTATTATCTTTCTTAGTATGGATCTCTTCTCCAGTCATTGACTCTCTGCCCTCATTCATCATTCTTTCTTGGTACAATCTAATCTTTTCTAATAACTCTGGCTGCATTGATATCTCAAACAGCTTTTCATTTCCGGTTCCGGTTACCTTTACTTCTATTTCCATTCTTTCGAAATCCCTGATTAATTCCTCCGAAGTCATTATCATTCTGAGCCTTTCCTTCCTACTGAGAACGTCAGCCACCACATTGGCTTTCCCCGGATGATAGAGAATCTCACAATCATAGTCCTTGATTAGTTCTAACCATCTCCTCTGGCGCATGTTGAGCTCTTTTTGCGTAAATATATACTTGAGGCTCTTATGGTCTGTGAAAATCTCGCACTTCTCTCCATACAAGTAGTGCCTCCAAATTTTTAGGGCAAAAACTATTGCCACGAGCTCAAGGTCATGAGTAAGATATCTAATCTCGTATTCCTTCAGTTGTCTCGATACATACGCAATCACTTTACCGTGCTGCATAAGCACACACCCTAATCCTTTGTGCGACGCGTCACTATATATCACAAAATCTCCTTTTCCGTCTGGCAATGCCAACACCGGGGCCGTTACCAACCTTTTCTTTAATTCCAAAAAACTGTTCTCGCATTTCTCCGTCCATTCAAACCTTTATGTCTTACGAGTAAGTCGTGTCAAAGGGGCTGCGATCTTCGCAAAGTCTTGTACAAATCTACGATAGTAGCCGGCCAATCCTATGAAACTCCTTACCTCTGTGGGTGTGGTTGGCCTTTCCCAATATGAGACCGCCTCTATCTTGGAGGGGTCGACCAATACTCCTTCTTTATTGATCACGTGTCCTAAAAACTGTACTTCATTCCGCCAGAATTCACACTTCGAGAATTTGGCATATAACTGTTCCTCTCTGAGTATTCCTAGAGCTATCCTCAAATGCTCTGCATGTTCTGCCTCAGTCCTTGAGTAGATCAAAATATCATCGATAAAAACTATCACACACTTGTCCAAGTACTTCTTAAATACTCTGTTCATTAAATCTATGAAAGCCGCTGGGGCGTTGGTTAATCCAAAGGACATTACCAAGAACTCATAATGCCCATACCTGGTACGGAATGTTGTCTTGGGAATATCTTCGGGTTTAATCTTTAGTTGGTGATATCCAGTTCTCAGGTCAATCTTGGAAAAATATAAAGCATCCTTTAGGTAGTCGAACAGATCGTCTATTCTTGGTAACGGGTACCTGTTCTTTATGGTTAGCTTGTTCAACTCTCGATAGTCGATGCACAGCCTCATGCTCCCATCTTTCTTCTTAACAAATAACACTAGTGCTCCCCACGGAGACACACTGGGTCTTATCATACCCTTATCCAAAAGTTCCTGCAATTGGATAGCTAATTCCTTCATTTCTAATGGGGCTAACCGGTAAGGTGCTTTTGAAACTAGCGCCGTCCCTGGGGCCAACTCAATCGCAAATTCAATCACTCTATCGCGTGGTAATCCCGGAAGATCTTGTGGGAATACATCTTTAAATTCGTTGACTACTGGAATATCTTGTAAGTTGGGCACCACCTTTTGCGTGTCTACCACATAGGCTAGGTAAGCCTCATTTCCTTTTCGTAGCATCCTTCTGGCCTGGGCCATAGTCAAAAATTTCTGCGTCTGCCTCTTTCCTCTAAATATAACTTCTTTCTTTCCTGGGATATTTAACTTAACTTTCTTCCCCTTACAGTCTATCTGAGCATCATTGCTAGATAGCCAGTCCATTCCCAAAATTATATCAAATTCCCCTAACTTAAAAGGAATCAGATCAACACTGAAAGATTGTTCCCCTATGCCTAACTCACAGGCGGGGTGAATCAGATTAACAAGAATAACTTCATGGTTGGCTATTTCTACTTGTAAGGGCTCTATCAAGGGTTCATCTTTAAGTCTTAATTTACGCACAAAGTTCCTTGATATAAAAGATTTATTTGCTCCTGAATCAAATAAAACATTTGCACTTACTAAATTTAGAGAAAGGGTACCTGCTATCACATCTGAATCTTTCATAGCATCCTGGACTGTCATGTTGAAAGTCCTTGCAGTAGGTGGCTTATTAGAAGCAGCCCTGCTTGCTCCCGAAGCTGCTGGTTTGTTCATTGGGCATTCCCTCTTCCAATGACCCGGGAGTCCACACTGATGACAAGTGGTGGTTGGGCGGGTAATGGGGGTTGGCGAAGTGCACTTGTCCGAATAATGACCCTCTCGACCACACTTGAAGAAGATTACCGGCTTTCCTTTACACTCCCCAGAATGCATCCTTCCACAAGTGTTACAGGCTGGCAATGGGGGTCGAGACTGGTTGGAATAGGACATTCTGGACTTCTGGCCGCTCTGGCTCACATTTACACTCATTGGCCCCTTAAACCCAATGTCCTTTCCCGGTAGGGACACTGCTCCCCTATTAACTCTAGTTGGGAAGTTCCTTCCTGCGGAACCTCCACCCATGCTCATACTTTTCCTCTTTATTCCCTTCTTCTCTCTTTCCTTCTGCATCTGTTCACTTCCGGCTTCTACAATTGTTGCCTTTTGCACCAGAGTGCCATAATCAGTAAGCTCAAGGATTGCCACCCTATTCTGAATACACGATTTCAGTCCCTGCTGAAACCTCCTAGCTTTCTTTTCCTCGGTGCTCACAAACTCTGGCACAAACCTTGATAACTCAGTATATTTCGCTTCGTACTCTGCTACAGATAAGTTATTCTGCTTTAGCTCCAAGAACTTGAGCTCCATCTGGTTTTCCATAAACCTCGGGAAATATTTTCCCAGAAACAACTGACTGAATCTTTCCCAGGTTATAATAGCATCTGTCTCCATGTTTTTCTTGGCCTCCCACCAGTAGTTAGCCTCTCCTTTCAGAAGGTAGGTAGCAAATACAGTCTTCTGTGCCTCATCGATACTCAGAATCTCAAAGGATTTCTCCATTTCCTTTAACCATGCCCTTGCCTCAACTGGGTCGGCTGATCCGTGGAACTCAGGGGGCTTAAGGGACTTAAAAGCCCTGAAAGAGTTTGCCACAGCATTGTTATTTCCTTGAGGGGGTGGGTTGGGTTGACGTTCCAAGTTCTGCCTTAGTAGTTGCATGAACTGGCCCATGGGATCCATGCCTGGGTTTGGTATTTGTTGCTCAACCTCAGTTTCTGCTTCCTCAGCCTCTATCTCAAATCCCTCAACATCAAATGTTTCCTCTTCCTCTTCATACAAGGAGTCATCCTGTTCCACATAATCCTCATCTTCCTCTTCATTGTGTTCCTGGTTCCTATCATCCTGGTTATGGCTTCCCTGGTCCTCAGATCCAGGGTTCGCCCTAGTTCCAATCTTTCTTGGCGGCATGATACTGATAATAAACAAAATTATTGGGAAATTCAATGTTAGGTCACAATCATACCCAACATTGTGCCTTGCACAGCTCTATAATGGGGAGAATGTATCTCGCAATTCTATTATATTATGACAGTTCTAATAAGAAGTGCAGTAATAATAATGATACAAACAGTGATCTCGTCACTAAGGAACTGAACTGAAAGGAAACAAGTATATATATAATGCGAGAAATACATAGTTTGATCTGGTCAAAAGTACAACAGTGCTACAGCCATCTGTCCCAAAAGTGATACACACTAGTCTATCCGTCTATTCAGAAAAAGGGATGCTATATACAAGTCAACTATCCCGGAAAATTGGCACTTACTAAGGCCTCTACTAACTAGACAACTAGACTATCCCATCGTCAGTCCTGAATCACACACCGGAGCGGGTCAGCTCCCATACCCTTTCCATCGCACGACGGAAGATATAGTCGGCCTGCCGCCTGGAGATCCTACCATGCCTGTCCCCCTGGAGCGATCTGAGTCTCGCTCGGGACGTGAGCTCTATCCCCGTCAGCTCCCTCCTCAAGGATCGGGGTATAACAGCCCTAGTCTCATAAGCTCGGGTACGCCTACCCTCCCTCTCCGCATCCAACTCCCTCCTGGCCTCATCCAGCCGGGCCTCAGCAATAGCCACTCGGATCCTCAGCACATCCTGAACATAGCCGTGGGCTAACAAAGACTGCCTATGGGCAGGGTCGAGAGGTGGTGAATCCGGAGCCGCTAGGGGTGCCTCCTCGGTCTGCCTAGGCTCGGAAGTATGGGTCTCTGAGCTGTCATCATAGGGGATCCAAGATAGTGGTGGAGGGGTAGGAGCTTTGACCACCGGAAGTGTGGGTAAAGGGGTACCAGTGTACACTACCATAGGTCTGACACGCTCCTCAGCTACTGGGACCTCATCCGGGTCCTCCTCATCTGAAATAGCAACAACCTCTGTCTCTGACTCCTCTGAGGGGTCCTCCTCATCCTCCTCCATCTCAGGCTCCTCCTGATCCTCAACATCTAGCAGTGCCTCATCATGCTCACGCTCGAACATCTCAGGGTCCTCTATCTCATGCGCCTACACATTAAACGAGCTAAGTTACTATCATGATACTTATAAGGGTTCCCGTAAGGGTTTTAACTGTCAGCGCTACTTTAATTAGTCCGACCATGAACTTGGCAAGAGTTCTTATTATCTTTGTGAGTTTATTATTACATCGTCGCATCATCTCTGAGGTTTATAACGCTTAGCTCTGATACCATTTCTGTAACACCCCCAGATCCGGGGTCGGGGATCCGCGTCGTCACTGTCTTTCTTTCCACAATATCACTTCACTTAATTAATAATAATTAACCTTATGTTGTGACCCCACACTAACACACACCACAACCCGTTATAGTCTCAGAGATGAAATTGAAATAAGTACAAGTCTTTGAATCTACAATTTAAAAGTTATTACAACCCAAAATGATTACTTAATAAGTTTACAATTAATTGCCATTATCTGCCACAAGTTATAATTATACATAATTGATTCTCAAAAGTAGGAGGTCTGATCTACAGGTAGATCTACCTCTGCAGCTATAGAAGCTATGATCTCAACGGGAAGGCGCGATGCGCTTCCCACGCTCTTGCGCTGGGTCTGCTAGAGTCTGGCCATCTTTCCTAACTGTTGTTGTGTGATGAAGAAATAAAGCAAGAGTGAGCATTACAGCTCGCAAGATAATATATAGTATAAACAATAACGCAAGCATCTAAATGGATAACCTGCTGGAAACCTTTATCAGGTGAAAGATAATTACTTACTGGATATAAGCAAAAACAAGGGATGAAGTTATCAAATACTTCACTATACCTATATCATTTATAACGCTACTTGAACTACCACTGTTTAAAGTATTATAGGTTTCAAAAGGTCATCCCATAGATGAGACCACAAGTTAATACTTGAATAGATTCAATCTTTGAAATATTATTGAATGAAATAAAGTTACGAGATACTTTATTTAGTCCCGATATATATATCCACATATATATCTCTTAAACATTTCCTGGAACCTCTGTTATGTAAAGTATGAACAGAGTTTGTAACATCCAATGAATTTTGGAAAGGAAAAGAATTTTGGCATAAATCCGATATCTTGCTGATCAGGCAAAGATACCAATAAGTAACATTTTCTACTAGTAGATGGATGAATCCCCCACCGGTCATCACCCTGGCCACATAAGGACCTTGTGCTGGACCGCCACCCGGCCTCTTACGCGTTGATGGACTGCCACCCAGCCACTTACACTTTGATAGACCGTACCCCGGCCTGTCGCTTATGCCAACTCAATTAGAGGGACTTACTTCCCGAACGTTGGGCAAGTTATCAAATTGTTTTCTCAAAACAGCAACCACGTTGCGAATGTAAAATACACCACAGAGCCGGATCCCCAGGTTTTGAGCGAGCATTTAAATCCCCTTTGAAAGGAAGATCTTAAATATAAAAATGAGTTTTGGGGTCCACTCTAACTTTAAAAATCATTTTGAAGGCTCGAAAACATTTTTAAGAATGTTTGGAGTACTGCTGATTTATTAAAATAAATCAGTCCCGATATATTAGAAATATCTGAATATTATAAAAATATTCGAAGTAGAAGTTTTAAAACTCATACTTGAAATGAATATTAAATAACCAAAGATATACTTATACGAAAGTACTATCTTTATTTGAATAATCGAAAATAAGTTTAATTATCGAAACATTATTCTTTAATAAAATAAAGAATATTATTAAATAATAAGCGGAGTCATAATACCTCGAATGAATATTATAAATAATATTCATTAAATAAAATAAACGGAGTCATACATCCTCAAATGAATATCCAATTAATAATCATTAAATAGAATAAACAGAGTCATAAGTCCTCGAATGAATATTCAAATAATATTCATTAAATAAAATAAAGTTATCGAATAAACCTTATTCGATCAATAGTTTTGAAAACTATATCCATATATATATAAATATATATATATAATATACTCGGGAACATCGACTCCCGGTTTACAAATATGTTCACCTTTTGGGTCCCCTATACTAAGGGTATACGCAACTACTGCTTATCTCTAGCATAGGTATTATGCAACTTATAAGCATTTGAACCAACAGATATATAAATCAAGAATATGAAACAGGCATGCATATATACCATATCACATGCTCCAATATATCGCAAGAATTTGCTAATAACAAATATGCATTTATCACAAGATCATGCATATACACATATACATCACAACAACAGTTTATACGGGTAGAAAACTTGCCTGAGCGACTGGGGGTTATAATGGCTTGGGATGAGTCTGGTAACCTATAAACAACATGTGAGTTGGAATTAAATCAAAGTCACTTGTAAATCTATACTTTAACCAAATTAGACTCTAACGCTCGCTTTGCGCTTACTGATTCTCTTAAGTCACTCGAGTACCCTCGGCTCCACCATTTTTAATAATTTAACCATTACGAGTTTTAAGGAGATTCCTTCACGAGTGTCTTACCAACTGCCTAACACACTTTACATAAATGTTTCATACTCTAATTAGTCCTTTAAGGTCTTTATCCTATGTTTCAGAGTAAGGAGAGGGGTAATGGTTCGTTCGCGAAACGTCGTTAATTAAAACGGCCGTTTCTCCTAAACCGTACATCGGAAACAAACGAACCACATATCAAAACGAAGCTCGTAACATGAACTATCTAAACATGGCAATGGTCAAAACTTAGCAGGGAGTTCTCGGGTCCTAATGTTATGAACAAAAGCAGTCTAAAGTAAATCGGACATTACGACGGCTATGTTTACGCGATTTCCCAATTGTATACCATTCCAATTCAACCACCAATCAATCCCAATTCATTCATAAAACCAACATCCATCCACACTACATCATAACAGCCCCAATCAACTCAACATTAACAATTTATACTTATTCTTAAACTTGAATTTAAACTATACTTAAGTCCTTTAACCAATCAATAAGATTTGAACATCCAATTTACCACAACTCCAACCCAAACTCTAATTATGAAAGCATCAAGCTACTATTTTACCATAACTATCAAAATCATCCTAATATAAAAAGTAAAGCTAGGGTTTGGAGATGTTATACCTTCCTTGAAGTGATGTGAGTAGCTAGGAAGCCTTAAGAAGCCTTGAGATGACTTAGGGATGCTTGGATCTTAAAGGAAAAACAAGAAAAATCAAGTTAAAAATCTTGAAATCACTATTCATTATCTTCTTCATTGATTTCTTGGAAGAGATTGAGAATGAATTGGAGGCTTAAACTTATAGGATAGCCATATCTATGCATAAGGAGTACTAGATAATTACCTTACTAATTTAGGAAGCTTGGAACTTGAATTTTGAAAATTCTTCTTCTTGAAATGAAGAAAAGCCGAGAGCAATGTTGAAGAAAGAAATGATTTTGTGTTTTGCTTTGATTTGTTTTGGCTAGCTTGGTTGTTTTTGTTTTGTTTTTGGTTAATTACCTTTCTAACCTTGAACTTTCTGTGGTTTTAAATCAACCACACCTCCTTCCCCTTATGTCATGCTTATGTCACTTTGTGATGTCATCATCCCTTACTTGCCCTCTTCTTATTGGTTGAATGACCTCATCATCCCTAACCTCCTTGCTTAACTTCCTAATTGTTTGTCTAAAGACCGCTGATCTGTTATACGGTTCGCTTAACTTTCGTTCTCGTTTCTCATTTGAGGGATCATACCCGGGATCTTATTACATGGGTTTCCTTAACCTTTCTCAATACATTATAATCCTTTTATGATCCTCTCTTATAATCCTTTAATTTAAATCCTTTTTATCCTGTTACCTTATACTCAATTCTTTCCGTATCGAGTGGATTTCCGGGAAAAATCAAAAGGTTCAAATTTGGATTCTGACGATCTTTACATACACTTATATACCATATAGAGTACCAATAAAATCTCAGAATATTCATAAAAGAAACCCTACATAGTGTGGCATGAACAGTTTTCTTATTCAGCAATATCAGTAAAAACACTATTCATAAGGGTTACAAAAAGTTCAAAATTTTGGGGTTATTACAGTCTCCCCTCCTTAAAAGGATTCCGTCCCGGAATCAAATAGAAAACAAATGGGGGTACTTTTCTAGCATTGCGCCCTCTAGTTCCCAAGTTGATTCTTCCATATTATGATTCTGCCATAGCACTCTGACTAGCTTGATCACTTTGTTCCAAAGCACCTGCTCCTTCTTATCTATAATCCTTACTGGCTTCTCCACGTAAGTCAGATCTGGTTGCATATCCACCTGCTCGTACTCCACTACGTGTCTGGCATCCCGATGATACTTCCTTAGCATTGACACATGGAATACATTATGAACTTGTTGTAGGTTCGGGGGTAAGGCTAGCTCGTAAGCCAACTTCCCAATCCGTCTTAGTATCTCAAAAGGTCCAATGTATCTTGGGCTTAGTTTTCCTTTCTTTCCAAATCTCATTAACCCCTTCCAAGGGGATACCTTCAGCAGTACTAAGTCCCTTACTTCATATTCCTTTTCCTTTCGGGCTAGGTCTGCATATTTCTTCTGTCTATCTTGGGCTGCTACAAGCCACCCTCTGATAAGATCCACTATGTCTTTGGTCCTTTGGACCACTTCGGGTCCGAGCATCTTCCGATCCCCTACTTCATCCCAGTATAAGGGAGATCGACACCTTCTTCCGTACAGGGCCTCATAAGGCGGCATTCTGATGCTAGCATGAAAGCTATTATTATAAGAAAACTCGATCAACGGCAAGTGATCATCCCAACTTCCTTTAAAGTCTATTGCACAGACTCTCAACATATCCTCTAGTGTCTGGATGGTCCTTTCACTCTGCCCATCCGTCTGGGGATGGTACGCGGTACTCATATTTAACTTGGTCCCCGCACATTCTTGAAAGCTCTTCCAAAATCTGGAGTTGAATCTGGGGTCTCGGTCTGAGACAATGGACGCTGGGACTCCATGTCGCGTCACTATTTCCTTAAGGTAAATGTCCACCAGTCTATCGACTGTGTATCTCTCATTGATAGGAATGAAATGAGCTGACTTTGTCAATCGGTCTATAATTACCCATATGGCGTCATGATTGGCTTTCGTCCTTGGCAAGCCTACAACAAAATCCATCACTATCTGTTCCCATTTCCACTCGGGAATCTCCAGGGGTCGTAAAAGTCCCCTGGGTCTCTGGTGCACTGCCTTTACTCTTTGGCAAGTCAAACATTTGCTTACCCATTCTGCTATGTCCCTCTTCATGTTGGGCCACCAGTAATATTCCTTCAAATCCCTATACATCTTGGTGCTTCCCGGGTGAATGGAATACCTTGAACTATGGCTTTCATCCAAAATTCCATCTTTAAGCTCTTGAACGTTCGGAACCCAAATCTGGTAGGAGTACCTCATTATCCCTTTATTATCTTTCTCAGTATGGATCTCTTCTCCAGTCATTGACTCTCTTCCCTCATTCATCATTCTTTCTTGGCACAATCTAATCTTTTCTAATAACTCTGGCTGCATTCATATCTCAAACAGCTTTTCAGTTCCGGTTCCGGTTACCTTTACTTCTATTTCCATTCTTTCGAAATCCCTGATTAATTCCTCCGAAGTCATTATCATTTTGAGCCTTTCCTTCCTACTGAGGGCGTCAGCCACCACATTGGCTTTCCCCGGATGATAGAGAATCTCACAATCATAGTCCTTGATTAGTTCTAACCATCTCCTCTGGCGCATGTTGAGCTCTTTTTGCGTAAATATGTACTTGAGGCTCTTATGGTCTGTGAAAATCTCGCACTTCTCTCCATACAAGTAGTGCCTCCAAATTTTTAGGGCAAAAACTATTGCCGTGAGCTCAAGGTCATGAGTTGGATATCTAATCTCGTATTCCTTCAGTTGTCTCGACGCATACGCAATCACTTTACCGTGCTGCATAAGCACACACCCTAATCCTTTGTACGACGCGTCACTATATATCACAAAATCTCCTTTTCCGTCTGGCAATGCCAACACCGGGGCCGTTACCAACCTTTTCTTTAATTCCTGAAAACTGTTCTCGCATTTCTCCGTCCATTCAAGCCTTTATGTCTTACGAGTAAGTCGTGTCAAAGGGGCTGCGATCTTCGCAAAGTCTTGTACAAATCTACGATAGTAGCTGGCCAATCCTATGAAACTCCTTACCTCTGTGGGTGTGGTTGGCCTTTCCCAATTTGAGACCGCCTCTATCTTGGAGGGGTCGAACAATACTCCTTTTTTATTGATCACGTGTCCTAAAAACTGTACTTCATTCCTCCAGAATTCACACTTCGAGAATTTGGCATATAATTATTCCTCTCTGAGTATTCCTAGAGCTATCCTCAAATGGTCTGCATGTTCTGCCTCAGTCCTTGAGTAGATCAAAATATCATCGATAAAAACTATCACACACTTGTCCAAGTACTTCTTAAATACTCTGTTCATTAAATCCATGAAAGCCGCTGGGGCGTTGGTTAATCCAAAGGACATTACCAAGAACTCATAATACCCATACCTCGTACGGAACGCTGTCTTGGGAATATCTTCGGATTTAATCGTTAGTTGGTGATATCCAGTTCTCAGGTCAATCTTGGAAAAATATACAGCATCCTTTAGCTGGTCGAACATATCGTCTATTCTAGGTAATGGGTACCTGTTCTTTATGGTTAGCTTGTTCAACTCTCGATAGTCGATGCACAGCCTCATGCTCCCATCTTTCTTCTTAACAAATAACACTGGTGCTCCCCACGGAGACACACTGGGTCTTATCATACCCTTATCCAAAAGTTCCTGCAATTGGGTAGCTAATTCCTTCATTTCTAATGGGGCTAACCGGTAAGGTGCTTTTGAAACTGGCGCCGTCCCTGGGGCCAACTCAATCGCAAATTCAATCACTCTATCGGATGGTAATCCCGGAAGATCTTGTGGGAATACATCTTCAAATTCGTTGACTACTGGAATATCTTGTAAGTTGGGCACCTCCTTTTGCGTGTCTACCACATAGGCTAGGTAAGCCTCGTTTCCTTTTCGTAGCATCCTTCTAGCCTGGGCTATAGTCAAAAATTTCCGCGTCTGCCTCTTTCCTCTAAATATAACTTCTTTCTTTCCTGGGATATTTAACTTAACTTTCTTCCCCTTACAGTCTATCTGAGCATCATTACTAGATAGCCAATCCATTCCCAAAATTATATCAAATTCCCCTAATATAAAAGGAATCAGATCAACACTGAAAGATTGTTCCCCTATGCCTAACTCACAGGCGGGGTGAATCAGATTAACAAGAATAACTTTGTGGTTGGCTATTTCTACTTGTAAGGGCTCTATCAAGGGTTCAGCTTTAAGTCTTAATTTACGCACAAAGTCCCTTGATATAAAGATTTAGTTGCTCCTGAATCAAATAAAATGTTTGCACTGACTGAATTTAGAGAAAGGGTACCTGCTATCACATCTGAATCTTTCATAGCATCCTAGACTTTCATGTTGAAAGTCCTTGCAGTAGGTGGCTTATTAGAAGCAGCCCTGCTTGCTCCCGAAGCTGCTGGTTTGTTCATTGGCCTTCCCTCTTCCAATGACCCGGGCGTCCACACTGATGACATGTGGTGGTTGGGCGGGTAATGGGGGTTGGCGAAGTGCACTTGTCCGAATAGTGACCCTCTCGACCACAGTTGAAGCAGATTACCGGCTTTCCTTTACTCTCCCCAGAATGCATCCTTCCACAAGTGTTACAGGCTGGCAATGGGGGTCGAGACTGGTTGGAATAGGACATTCTGGACTTCTGGCCGCTCTGGCTCACATTTACACTCATTGGCCTCTTAAACCCAATGTCCTTTCCCGGTAGGGACACTGCTCCCCTATTAACTCTAGTTGGGAAGTTCCTTCCTGCGGAACCTCCACCCATGCTCATACTTTTCCTCTTTATTCCCTTCTTCTGTCTTTCCTTCTGCATCTGTTCACTTCCGGCTTCTACAATTGTTGCCTTTTGCACCAGAGTGGCATAATCAGTAAGCTCAAGGATTGCCACCCTATTCTGAATCCACGGTTTCAGTCCCTGTTGAAACCTCCTAGCTTTCTTTTCCTCGGTGCTCACAAACTCCGGCACAAACCTTGATAACTCAGTAAATTTTGCTTCATACTCTGCTATAGATAAGTTATTCTGCTTTAGCTCCAAGAACTTGAGCTCCATCTGGTTTTCCATAAACCTCGGGAAATATTTTCCCAGAAACAACTGACTGAATCTTTTCCAGGTTATAATAGCATCTGTCTCCATGTTTTTCTTGGCCTCCCACCAGTAGTTAGCCTCTCCTTTCAGAAGGTAGGTAGCAAATACAGTCTTCTGTGCCTCATCGATACTCAGAATCTCAAAGGATTTTTCCATTTCCTTTAACCATGCCCTTGCCTCAACTGGGTCGGCTGATCCGTGGAACTCAGGGGGCTTAAGGGACTTAAAAGCCCTGAAAGAGTTTGCCACATCATTGTTATTTCCTTGAGGGGGTGGGTTGGGTTGACGTTCCAAGTTCTGCCTTAGTAGTTGCATGAACTGGCACATGGGATCCATGCCAGGGTTTGGTATTGGTTGCTCAACCTCAGTTTCTGCTTCCTCAGCCTCTATCTCAAATCCCTCAACATCATATGTTTCCTCTTCCTCTTCATACAAGGAGTCATCCTGTTCCACATAATCCTCATCTTCCTTTTCACTGTGTTCCTGGTTCCTATCATCCTGGTTATGGCTTCCCTGGTCCTCAGATCCAGGGTTCGCCCTAGTTCCAATCTTTCTTGGCGGCATGATACTGATAATAAACAAAATTATTGGGAAATTCAACGTTAGGTCACAATCATACTCAATATTGTGCCTTGCACAGCTCTATAATGGGGAGAATGTATCTCGCAATTCTATTATATTATGACAGTTCTAATAGAAGTGCAGTAATAATAATGATAAAAACAGTGATCTCGTCACTAAGGAACTGAACCGAAAGGAAACAAGTATATATATAATGCGAGAAATACATAGTTTGATCTGGTCAAAAGTACAACAGTGCTACAGCCATCTGTCCCAAAAGTGATACACACTAGTCTATCCGTCTAGTCAGAAAAAGGGATGCTATATACAAGTCAACTATCCCGGAAAATTGGCTCTTACTAAGGCCTCTACTAACTAGACAACTAGACTATCCCATCGTCAGTCCTGAATCACACACCGGAGCGGGTCAACTCCCATACCCTTTCCATCGCACGACGGAAGATGTAGTCGGCCTGCCGCCTGGAGATCCTACCATGCCTGTCCCCCTGGAGCGATCTGAGTCTCGCTCGGGACGTGAGCTCTATCCCCGTCAGCTCCCTCCTCAAGGATTGGGGTATAGCAGCCCTAGTCTCATAAGCTCGGGTACGCCTACCCGCCCTCTCCGCATCCAACTCCCTCCTGGCCTCATCCAGCCGGGCCTCAGCAACAGCCACTCCGGTCCTCAGCACATCCTGAACATAGCCGTGGGCTAACAAAGACTGCCTATGGGCAGGGTCGAGAGGTGGTGAATCCGGAGCCGCTGGGGGTGCCTCCTCGGTTTGCCTAGGCTCAGAAGTATGGGTCTCTGAGCTGTCATCATAGGGGATCCAAGATAGTGGTGGAGGGGTAGGAGCTCTGACCACCGGAAGTGTGGGTAAAGGTGTACCAGTGTACACTACCATAGGTCTGACACGCTCCTCAGCTACTGGGACCTCATCCGGGTCCTCCTCATCTGAAATAGAAACAACCTCTGTCTCTGACTCCTCTGAGGGGTCCTCCTCATCCTCCTCCATCTCAGGCTCCTCCTGATCCTCAACATCTAGCAGTGCCTCATCATGCTCACGCTCGAACATCTCAGGGTCCTCTATCTCATGCGCCTACACATTAAACGAGCTAAGTTACTATCATGATACTTATAAGGGTTCCCGTAAGGGTTTTAACTGTCAGCGCTACTTTAAGTAGTCTGACCATGAACTTGGCAAGAGTTCTTATTATCTTTGTGAGTTTATTATTACATCGTCGCATCATCTCTGAGGTTTATAACGCTTAGCTCTGATACCATTTCTGTAACACCCCCAGATCCGGGGTCGGGGATCCGGGTCGTCACGGTCTTTCTTTCCACAATATCACTTCACTTAATTAATAATAATTAACCTTATGCTGTGACCCCACACTAACACACACCACAACCCGTTATAGTCTCAGAGATGAAATTGAAATAAGTACAAGTCTTGAATCCACAATTTAAAAGTTATTACAACCCAAAATGATTACTAAATAAGTTTACAATTAATTGCCATTATCCGCCACAAGTTATAATTATACATAATTGATTCTCAAAAGTAGAAGGTCTGATCTACAGGTAGATCTACCTCTGCAGCTATAGAAGCTATGATCTCAACGGGAAGGCGCGGGGCGCTTCTGACGCTCTTGTGTTGGGTCTGCTTGAGTCTGGCCATCTTTCCTAACTGTTGTTGTGTGATGAAGAAATAAAGCAAGAGTGAGCATTACAGCTCGCAAGATAATATATAGTGTAAACAATAACGCAAACATCTAAATGGATAACTTGCTGGAAACCTTTATCAGGTGAAAGATAATTACTTACTGGATATAAGAAAAAACAAGGGATTAAGTTATCAAATACTTCACTATACTTATATCATTTATAAAGCTACTTGAACTACCACTGTTCAAAGTATTATAGGTTTCAAAAGGTCATCCCATAGATGAGACCACAAGTTAAGACTTGAATAGATTCAATCTTTGAAATATTATTGAATGAAATAAAGTTACGAGATACTTTATTTAGTCCCGATATATATATCCACATATATATCTCTTAAACATTTCCTGGAACCTCTGTTATCTAAAGTATGAATAGAGTTTGTAATATCCAATGAATTTTGGAAAGGAAAAGAATTTTGGCATAAACCCGATATCTTGCTGATCAGGCAAAGATACCAATAAGTAACCTTTTCTACTAGTAGATGGATGAATCCCCCACCGGTCATCACCCTGGCCACATAAGGACCTTGTGTTGGACCGCCACCCGGCCTCTTACGCGTTGATGGACTGGCACCCAGCCACTTACACTTTGATAGACCGTACCCCGGCCTGTCGCTTATGCCGACTCAAATAGAGGGACTTACTTCCCGAACGTTGGGCAAGTAATCAAATTGTTTTCTCAAAACAGCAACCACGTTGCGAATGTAAAATACACCACAGAGCCGGATCCCCAGGTTTTGAGCGAGTATTTAATCCCCTTTGAAAGGAAGATCTTAAATATAAAAATGAGTTTTGGGGTCCACTCTAACTTTAAAAATCATTTTGAAGACTCGAAAACATTTTTAAGAATGTTTGGAATACTGCTGATTTATTAAAATAAATCAGTCCCGATATATTAGAAATATCTGAATATCATTATTTAACTAATATTCTCATAAAGATAATCCTTATAAAAATATTCGAAGTAGAAGTTTTAAAACTCATACTTGAAATGAATATTAAATAACCAAAGATATACATATAGGAAAGTACTATCTTTATTTGAATAATCGAAAATAAGTTTAATTATCGAAACATTATTCTTTAATAAAATAAAGAATATTATTAAATAATAAGCGGAGTCATAATACCTCGAATGAATATTATAAATAATATTCATTAAATAAAATAAACGGAGTCATACATCCTCAAATGAATATCCAATTAATAATCATTAAATAGAATAAACAGAGTCATAAGTCCTCGAATGAATATTCA
The DNA here is from genome assembly GCF_009905375.1 of Apium graveolens. Taxonomy (NCBI): domain Eukaryota; kingdom Viridiplantae; phylum Streptophyta; class Magnoliopsida; order Apiales; family Apiaceae; genus Apium; species Apium graveolens. Next base: position 136,056,637 of record NC_133648.1, on the reverse strand, counting down.
AATAATATTCATTAAATAAAATAAAGTTATCGAATAAACCTTATTCGATCAATAGTTTTGAAAACTATATCCATATATATATATATATATATATAATATACTCAGGAACATCGACTCCCGGTTTAGAAATATGTTCACCTTTTGGGTCCCCTATACTAAGGGTATACGCAACTACTGCTTATCTCTAACATAGGTATTATGCAACTTATAAGCATTTGAACCAACAGATATATTAATCAAGAATACGAAATAGGCATGCATATATATCATATCACATGCTCCAATATATCGCAAGAATTTGCTAATAACAAATATTCATTTATCACAAGATCATGCATATACACATATACATCACAACAGCAGTTTATACGGGTAGAAAACTTGCCTGAGCGACTGGGGGTTATAAATGGCTTGGGACGAGTCTGGTAACCTATAAACAACATGTGAGTTGGAATTAAACCAAAGTCACTTGTAAATCTATACTTTAACCAAATTAGACTCTAACGCTCGCTTTGCGCTTACTGATTCTCTTAAGTCACTCGAGTACCTTCGGCTCCACCATTTTTAATAATTTAACCATTACGAGTTTTAAGGCGATTCCTTCGCGAGTGTCTTACCAACTGCCTAACACACTTTACATAAATGTTTCATACTCTAATTATTCCTTTAAGGTCTTTATCCTATGTTTCAAAGTAAGGCGCGGGGTAATGGTTCGTTCGCGAAACGTCGTTACTTAAAACGGCCGTTTCTCCTAAACCGTACATCGGAAACAAACGAACCACATATCAAAACGAAGCTCGTAACATGAACTATCTAAACATGGCAATGGTCAAAACTTAGCAGGGAGTTCTCGGGTCCTAATGTTATGAACAAAAGCAGTCTAAAGTAAATCGGACATTACGACGGCTATGTTTACGCGATTTCCCAATTGTATACCATTCCAATTCAACCACCAATCAATCCCAATTCATTCATAAAACCAACATCCATCCACACTACATCATAACAGCCCCAATCAACTCAACATTAACAATTTATACTTATTCTTAAACTTGAATTTAAACTATACTTAAGTCCTTTAACCAATCAATAAGATTTGAACATCCAATTTACCACAACTCCAACCCAAACTCTAATTATGAAAGCATCAAGCTACTCTTTTACCATAACTATCAAAATCATCCTAATATACAAAGTAAAGCTAGGGTTTGGAGATGTTATACCTTCCTTGAAGTGATGTGAGTAGCTAGGAAGCCTTAAGAAGCCTTGAGATGACTTAGGGATGCTTGGATCTTAAAGGAAAAACAAGAAAAATCAAGTCAAAAATCTTGAAATCACTATTCATTATCTTCTTCATTGATTTCTTGGAAGAGATTGAGAATGAATTGGAGGCTTAAACTTATAGGATAGCTATATCTATGCATAAGGAGTACTAGATAATTACCTTACTAATTTAGGAAGCTTGGAACTTGAATTTTGAAAATTCTTCTTCTTGAAATGAAGAAAAGCCGAGAGCAATGTTGAAGAAAGAAATGATTTTGTGTTTTGCTTTGATTTGTTTTGGCTAGCTTGGTTGTTTTTGTTTTGTTTTTGGTTAATTACCTTTCTAACCTTGAACTTTGTGTGGTTTTAAATCAACCACACCTCCTTCCCCTTATGTCATGCTTACGTCACTTTGTGATGTCATCATCCCTTACTTGCCCTCTTCTTATTGGTTGAATGACCTCATCATCCCTAACCTCCTTGATTAACTTCCTAATTGTTTGCCTAATGACCGCTGATATGTTATACGGTTCGCTTAACTTTCGTTCTCGTTTCTCGTTTGAGGGATCATACCCGGGATCTTATTACTTGGGTTTCCTTAACCATTCTCAATACATTATAATCCTTTTATGATCCTCTCTTATAATCCTTTAATTTAAATCCTTTTTATCCTGTTACCTTATACTCAATTCTTTCCGTATCGAGTGGATTTCCGGGAAAAATCAAAAGGTTCAAATTTGGATTCTGACGATCTTTACATACACTTATATACCATATAGAGTACCAATAAAATCTCAGAATATTCATAAAAGAAACCCTACATAGTGTGGCATGAACAGTTTTCTTATTTAGCAATATCAGCAAAAACACTATTCATAAGGGTTACAAAAAGTTCAAAATTTTGGGGTTATTACAGGTAAGGTGCTTGCGAAAGAATCGCCTTAAAACTCTTAATGGTTAATTTATTAAAAATGGTGGAGCCGAGGGTACTCGAGCGACTTAAGAGAATCATTAAGCGCAAAGCGAGCGCTAGAGTCTAATTGGTTAAAGTATAGATTCTTAAGCGACTTTGGTTTAATTCCAACTTATATGTGGTTTATAGGTTACCAGACTCATCCTAGGACTTTTACCACCCCCAGTCGCTCAGGCAAGTTTTCTTCCCGTTATACTGTTGTTGTGATGTATACATATGTATATGCATTATCTTGTGATAGATGCATGATGGTTAATTAGCAAATCTTGCGATATATTGGAGCATGTGATATGGTATATATGCATGTCTGTTTAGTAATCTTGATATATATCTGTTGATTCAAATGCTTATTAGTTGCATAATACCTATGCTAGAGATAAGCAGTAATTGCGTATACCCTTAGTATAGGGGACCCAAAGGTGAACATTTTCTAAAACCGGAAGTCGATGTTCCCGAGTATATTATATATATATATATAGTTTTCAAAACTATGAATCGAATAAGGTTTATTCGATAACTTTATTTTTATTAATGAATATTAATTTGAATATTCATTCAAGGGCTTATGACTCCGTTTATTCATATTAATGAATATTATTTTGAATATTCATTCGAGGACATATGACTCCGTTTATTTTATTAATGAATATTATTTTGAATATTCATTCGAGGACATATGACTCCGTTTATTTTATTTAATGAATATTATTATTTGAATATTCATTGGAGGACTTATGACTCCGATTATTTACTAATTATTATTCTTTATTTTATTAAAGAATAATGTGTCGATAATCAAACTCACTTTTGATTATTCAAATAAAGATCCTACTTTCGTATAAGTATATCTTTGGTTATTTAATATTCATTTCAATTATGAGTTTTAAAACTCCTACCTCGATTATTTTTATAAGGATCACCCTTATGGGAATATTATTATATAATAATATTCAGATATTTTCTAATATATCGAGACTGATTTATTTTATTAAATCAGCATTACTCCAAACATTCTTAAAAATATTTTCGAGTCTTCAAAATGATTTTTAAAGGTTAGGGCGGATCCCAAAACTTATTTTTTTATATTTAAGATTTTCCTTTCGAAGGGGATTTAAATACTCGCTCAAAACCTAAGGGATCCGGCTCTTTGGTGTATTTTATATTCGCAACAAGGTTGTTGTTTTGATAAAAGAGTTTTTGATTACTTACCCAACATTCGGGAAGTAAAATTCTTGGAACAAGTTAATCCATTAACAGGCACCGCCTGGGAAATATCGGTGAGTTTTCCTTTCCAACTAGATACGACTTCTTGGTGGAGCCGTATCAACAAGTTTCTACTTGGGGAAAGGGGGGACAAGCTTTACGTTTCAGAGTCATGGATTTCATCTGAACTAGGAGTGGCGTAAGTGGTCGAGTGGCGCCGGCCCGACCTTATTATATTGGCCCAAATGGCCTGGAAGTTCCGTTAAGACGGTCCATTCCTTAGGAGTCCAGTGTTCGGTTGACAAGTAAATCCGACAGGTTCTCCTCTACATGTAGAAAATGGTGGGGTTGCACTACTACGACTGATCATCGTAAGTGGTCTTCCTGGCGCGGCAAACTCCCGTAATGAGTTCATCATCCAATTGGATATTTCTGCAACACTACCCAGAGCACTTCGATAGAAAGGCTACGGTTGGGCGATTGTTGAGTGTTGGCAGGGTCGAGTTTTCAAAATGATGTTTGCATCAAATGAAGTATCTCGTAACTTCATTTTATTTTGATGATATTATAAAGATTGATTCTATACAAGTTTTGTCTTGTAGCTTAATATATGGGATGAACTATTTATACATTGGACGGTGGTAGTTCAAGTAGTATTCGGAAAAGATATAAGTATATTGGAGTATCTTGTAACTTCATCTTTTAAACTTATATCTAGTAAATGATTATCTTGTGCATGTCAAAGATTTTCAGAAAAACGTTGAGACAAGGTTAGATATATGAGATCACCTTGCAATGATATTTTTATACAGTTATAAACTGGAACTCTGTGTACATTATACATGTCAGAGGATTTCAAAGATTGTGAAAAGTATATATGTATATATATACTGAATATTTTTTGACTTGGTCGCGTTAAGATATCAGCTTGGTTCATTTCTTCTTGACCAAGACTTTCATGAGTACTATGAGAATGCTCATATATTGTTAATTATTATACATATTATTTCGGTGGGCTTATTGCTCACCCTTGCTTTCTTCTTTCATCACACAACAACAGATAGAAAACATGAACAGGACCAAGCTTCCAATTCGCAAGCGGTTAGAAAACGTTCCGCAGTTTTCTGGATACGTTGATGCCGCTATAACTGAGGTAGAAATTACCAATAAGCTAGACTTTCAACTTCTGATGTACCAGACTTATGTATCTATATGAATTGTAATAATGGCAAAGAAATGTAAATTTATTCAGAAACCCTTTTAAGGTGTAACGATTTATAATTGTGGAATAAAATGACTTGTGTTATTTTTGGTATTCATCTCTGAGACTATAACTTGTGGTGTGTGTGTGTGTATATTGTGGGGTCACAGTACTCAGTAGTTGGTTGACTGTTAAGATTAAGTATTGATAAGGGAAATGGAACTCGTGACAACCCGAATCCCCGACCCCGGATTTGGGGGTGTTACACTTACAAACTTAAAGAGAAATTCTTAACAGATACAACTTTTTCTCTCTCTGAAAATAATGTTTACTTAGTTAGTTGTTCTACTTGCTACACTTGGTTTATATATTACCAACTTACATGATAGTAAGACAAGACAATAAAAAAAATTATATCTAGTCTAACTTCATGCTTCTACATTTCTCTATCCAGCATCTTTGAATATCTTCATATTTGCATGGAAATGGTAATGCTTTTTTGTTCTCTAAATCCTGCAATTAGGCTGCCACATTTCATTTGCAAACACCCGACGCATGTGACTGTATTATCGCTGTCAACTGCTAATTTGAATATTATCATCCGTCGGGATTATGTTGATCATTCGTTGGGAGCCTTGTTGATTATTCGTCGGGAGCCTTTGTAGATCATCCGTCGGGAGTCTTTCTGCTACTTGACTCTATTTCACTTATACAGAATTACAAGACATCTTATATTTACAATTAGCCAACCTATTCTGCATATCAATCTAGTAGTCAACATGACTTAAAGAATCCTATAGTGTCTACTCAACTAATACATTGTTGTTTACAGATATGTGTTACAATACTTATTATTACATAAGCTACACTCTTGATGGATGTCAAATTGTCATCCATCGGGACTATAAAGTGCATCTGTCGGGATTGTATTAAAACATCTGTCGAGATCTACAAAAACACTAAGTTAAATCTACTAAGGTGTTCTGTTCAACTTATCATCAAGTTCATAACATATTTCTAACACAATGATTATAGGGTTCTTTCGAAATTTTTATGGTATAGTTCCTATCAACAAATTAACATTTGCCTATGCTAATTTACTATTCAGATTATAATTATGCACCAATTCACAAAGCTATGCATGGTCACAATATATGTCTATACTGTAACAATATTATAATAAAAAGATATAGGCATGCACCATTCAAGTTTTATTTCTATTAATTACAACCCTCTCAATATTATAATTAATTCTTTAACCTACTCAAGTCGATCAAACAAGAGCAAGTATAAGCATGAAAATCACTTAAACGAGTAAACCATAAAACTGCATACAGTACTCTTTAACAAAACACCAATATTCTCATGATAGGGTTACATAAATATCCCAAATTATAAAATTAGTTCATAATCGATATCACCAAATCATCCAAGAGTTGATAACATAAATTTATAATGAAAAGAGTTAAGGAGAGAATTCTAAACAAAAAGATGGAGAAAAATAAATCCAGTTGAAGGTCTTCAATGGTTGTATCCCCTTCATCAAGATTCTTCCCTCTCTCTCTATATTGCGTGTCAATCTTTTCCTTGTGCTAGCTTTAATAATCTCATTAGGTCTGAATAATAATTCTAATATATCTAATAAAAGTATTTTTGATGAATTAAATTAAATACAAAGAGATTTCCATGGGTTATTGAATCGTCAGAATCAGACTTCTACAACTCCAGATATGACCCAATCAGTGTAGACTGCGCAGCCGGCCCATAAAATCTGATTTCTAATCAAATTAAACTCCAAATCTGATTTTTTAACTCTAAGACTTTCTTTATTATATCTCTTTGATACCTACAATAAAAAATAATATTTATTAAATAAAAATCCAAATCAATGCAAAATAACAAAAATATAGGGATAATATTAAGATAAAGTTCCACTCATCAATGATCGAACTTGTAAAATGGTTTGACAATGTGTTAGAACTATTTTTGTTTATATTTATTGTTGGTTGGTCGATGTAGATCTTTTAATTCTTGATGTAGATGTTTTAGGTTGTTGGTTGAATCTTGGTTGTTGATTGGATGAAAAATGATTGATTGGTTGGTTGTAGTTTTTTATTATTGCAGTTTTGTGGTTCATGCAAAACAGGGATGCTCAATTTAATTAAAATATAAACAGAGATCACGTTGTTATTGGAATCGATGTTAAAAACCATAAATATACATTAGTTTACACATATAAAAGTAATGTCTTAGAATCATAAAGACATTAGTCAAAATAAAATATTTGATGTTAATAAAGGGATATTAGCACATGTAAACAGGGCAATAACATCGATTCAAAAATAAACACCCCATGTCTATTTATCATATTAACATTGGTTAGTTAGAAACAATCGAGGACTATTTTTCAAATTGACATCGGTTCTTTAGAAACAACCGATGTCTAATAGCTAGCAGATATCGATTTTTTCTTTTAAATCGATGTTAACTCGTAAATATTGCTTGTGTGCTATAATTTTAAATAGGCCTAATCGTCCTAATATTGCAATTCTGAACATGATATTACTTAATTAGATTACAAGAATCTGAATTACACATCATAAATTTTCCAGAAACATTATGTAAGATTAACCGATGTCTCTGAGAAAATATCTTTAATATCAGTCGCGAAGACATAACACATATTTTACATAGACATCGGTTTTTAACCGATGTGTAAGGTGTTTTTCCTAGTAGTGTCTACCCCCAAGTGCTGCCCACAAATCCCTTCATGGGTTTCCTTCAGTGCCTCATCTGCCTCGTGAGGTCTTAAGCACTTCAAATATTGGATCACAAAACACCTTCGTATAGAAGGCCTTCGATCATAGAATATCTCAATGCTCTCACTGACAACTTGCGTGCCTCTTGGGCATCATCAGGGAGCCAACTTATCTCAAGGTGGTTCTTGATGGGATCAATCCAGCAGCTAGTTAAGCCATTTGGTGCTATCAAGTTTATGACATGGATTTTCGGGGACCTCAGGACTTGAATGTAGATATTATTTTTTATAGTTCTCGATTTTAGATGAGGCGAACTTTGAAAGGGCATCAGCCGTGGTGTTCCCTTCTCTCGGAACATGTTCCACGTACCATTCATCAAATTGAGCCAGTATTCCTTTCACGGACCTTAGGTACTTGTCCATGCATCATCTTTAGCTTCAATTTGACTTCGGAAACAACGAGCCTCGAGTCTCCATAAATTTTAATACTCTTGGAACTCACAGCTCTAGCTAAGCCTAACCATCTATTAAAGCCTCATATTTTGCTTCATTATTCGTAGTTGGGAAGTCCAACTTGAAAGCATATTCGATCATAAAACTTTTAGGGCTTTGTAAGACTAGGCCCGCACCACTAGATTTTGTTTCGGATGCCCCTTCAGAGTCAATTCTTCATCTTTATCCTTCTCTCCTTCTTCTAGGGGTACTATCTCTTGCTCCTCGACTTATTGGTCGTTAATGGTGCATTCGACCACTAAGTCTACTTATGCCTGAGCCTTGATGGATGTTCGAGGTTTGTACTTGATATCAAATTCACCCAACTCAATTGCCCATTTAATGAGCATTCTGTTGGGATTCAGGGCATAAAAACACATCGGAAACAAACATTAAAACTATAAAAAACTGAAACTGAAATCCACTGCAAGATCCATGCGAAAACAATGTTTAATTCGTGGATGAAATGTTTACCTTATGGTTGTCTAATGGAGTTCCTTGCTTAAAATGATCACAACACATCCTGCCGAGCAATCTACACCGTATATGTATCAACACAAAAATTTGAGCGGGTGAGGCGTATACTAGCACCGAAAATCTGAACCCGTTCTTCTTCTTCTCTTTCTCTCTCTCTAGCTGCTAGGCTTTTTTAATCTAATAAAAAATGTAGTCCCCTAATTCACCCCAAATAGAGATTATATATGAGAGACAAAAATGAGTTCTAACCCTAATCCAGCATTAAAGTTATATTAAATATGAAATTTCAATTTATTGTCTAATTAAGTCTCACTTAATCATCCAACAACCGAATTGCTAATTTAGTAATAATTAATTCTCATTTCATTTAATCTATCAACTAAGTCCGACTTAATTAATCATAAATAACTTAAAATTCATATTTAATTCAAATCCGAATGTAAATTAAATATTCCTCCGAAATTTCTTTGTGCGACTCTATAGGTTATTATTGCGTTGGAAATAATTTAAATATCTCATATTAAAATTTTATATAATGAGTGGCATCTAGTAATATATCATTGCTACCCAAGTAATAATAATAAAATCGATGCTCGATTAAAGCTTTTGTGAATAATGTATAATGTAATATAATCCCTTTAATCATATATTATAAATTAAACTTGAGGCAAGTTATGTGTGATCATCTTCATGGTTTAATCTAGGTTTCCTTGATCAATTAGTTGAATATCATTCCAAATCAACATTTGAGTGCGGGGTCACGCATTTCATAGTCTAGCTCACACAAGAGGCCAATAATATCACTCCAAAATAAGAGGGTTAAATCCTTTCTAGATCATTCATATTTCTCATACAATTCATAATATACCTGAAGTCCACTTTTATCATTACCCGGTCAAAGAAAACTTTTAATATAATCAAAGTAAATTAATAATTGTATGGAAATATAATGATTTCAAATCTAAGGATCATTACATCATTTTCACTGTGAGAATTACTTATGACACAATAGACATGTGGAATCTCACATTGGGTCTATCCAACACCATGTATATTTACATCTGCCTGTGTTTTTTACTCTGGTATCACTATACCTATGATCAATGTGATGTGATCATCGGTCAACAAACACACTAGTCTTAATACATTATTATTGTCCCATAATAATAATACTCGACTAGAGATATCTAGGAATATCGATACTATTCTCATAATCTCATTTCTAAGCCACGTAGTTAGAGATATAGAATTCATATCATATTCCAAGAACATTTATTAATCTAATATTTATGTCGCAGTAAATTAAGATATAATTAATTATGAAAAAATAATCGATAGAACATAAACATTAATAATCCAAATATTATTAAACAAAACATAATAGTGTAACCCTTTACAACTAGCTTCTTATCACCTTCATACACCAATAATAAATCTTTAGTCCTCTTTCAGTACTTAAGAAACATTCTTGACAGTTGTCCAATGACCCTCACCTGTATTAGACTGGTACTTAAGAATATCATCTCATACAGTATAGATCCAATTGTTGAAGCATATGGAACTTTGCTAATACGGACCTTATCATCTAATGATTTAGGGAAGTTATCTTTTGAGATCACTATCCCATGAGGCATTGGGACATATCCTCTTTTTTCCGCTTGTATCCCAAAATGACACATATGTACTCTGACTTAGGCAGATTAATCACCTTGATCTATTTCCATAGATTTTGATCCCTAATATATAGGTAGCATCGCCTAAGTCCTTCATCAAGAAACCATCTCCCAACCAAGTCTTAATAGCCTGTAGAGAAGGTATGTCATTCCCTATTAGTAATATTTCATCTACCTATAATACTAGGAATGCCACATGGCTTCCACTAACTTTCTTGTAAACACATGATTCATCTTCGTTTTGAATAAAGCCAAACTCTTTGATTGTTTCATCAAAGAGACGATTCCATATCTTTGAGGCTTGCTTCAATTCATAAATAGATCGAAGAAACTTACAAACCATCTTAGGAAACACTGGATCGACAAAACCCTCAGGTTGTATCATGAATACATCCTCTTCAAGGCTCCCATTTAAGAAAGCAGTTTTGACATCCATTTACCAAATCGCATAGTCATAGTAAGCAGCTATTGCTAGCAAAATCCTAATAGACTTGACCATAGCAACTGGTTAAAAAGTCTCATTAAAGTACAGACCTATAAGGCGCGGCTAGTGGCAAAAGGTTTCAAAATAAATATTGCTAGCAAAATCCTAATAGACTTGACCATAGCAACTGGTTAAAAAGTCTCATTATAGTATATACCATAATTTATTTTGAAACCTTTTGCCACTAGCCGCGCCTTATAGGTCTGTACTTTATCATCCATGTCAGTTTTCCTCTTAAAAAACCACTTGTACCCTATAGGCTTTACCCCTTCAGACGGATGAACTAAAGTCCATACTTTATTTTGATGCATGGTTCCATCTTGGATTTCATGGCCTTTAGCCATCTCTCGGAGTCTGGACTACTCATTGCTTCTTAGTAGGTAAGAGGCTCATCTTTATCTATGAGCATCACATCATCATCTTGATTCAAGAAAAAACTATAATATCTCTTTGGCTTATGACGCGCCATACTAGATCTACGAACGACCAGTGTTCCGAAGCAGAAATATCTTGATGTAAATTCTGCCCACTTTCCAACTCTGGTTCAATATTATTTTGTACATCTCGATCTTCATCAAGATCTATAATCCTCCCACTACTTTTCTTGGAAAGTAAATCTCTTTCAAGAAATACAGCAGTCCTACCAACAAACACTTTGTTCTCGGTAGGATTATAAAAACTATACCTTTTGTTTCTTCAGGATATCCCAAAAAATAACATTTATCTGATTTTGGTCCTAGCTTGTCAGAGACCAAGCATTTCACAAACGCTTCGCATCCCCATACTTTCATAAATGACATGCTATGATGTTTCTCAGCCCATATCTCATATGGAGTCTTTTGAACCGATTTAGTTGGTACTCGGTTCAGTGTATATGTGACGCCCTCCAAACCCGGGGTCTAAATTTGGGGGTCACTAGCCAATAAACTACAATAAAATAATTACAGCAGAATAATATAATAAATATGACCCCTTTACCTGCACTGGATCGATCACATGTTATAGTATGAAACAGGCACTAATACAAACCAACTGTTATTACAACCATAAGTCTAATTAGTTTTACAAATTACTCAAATTTTATTACAATCCTCTAGACTTATTCAAGCGTCCCAAACTATCTCCCTGGAAAACACACCAAACTATTTACAAGCGCTTGATCTCTAATCAAACTTGGAACTCAAGCCTGCTCCGGTTTAGCTGAAAGATTAGATTAATAAACAAGTATGAGTGAAAAGATGCTCAGCAAGTAATATAGAGTTTGTAAGTGAACAACAATAACCATATCTGAGTAAAATCAGAAACTGATATAAACTTTAAAGTTTAAGCGACAGTTTAAATAAAACACAATTATGCACTATGCTGTTCCAGATGATCAGTCATGAAACAACACCGGTATCCCGCAACCATACCGTAAATATAGGTATCGATATCCCGCAGCCATACCGTACCAATTGGATATCCATGAAGAAGGCATATATTCTCCTAGTAAGATATTACACTTTCGTATAATAACTCATGTTGGACCGGTGCTTCGGTCTCTTATACTAACCGATAAACAATTCACAAAATAATTTATATTAAAGGAGTCGAATCAATGACATCCTTATCTATCCAACTCCCCATGTCACATGGTCCGGAGTTATCCCAATAACTAATGGCGAAATAACTAGAATAATTAGTTATTCGCTAATCTCAATTCAAAGTTTCACTGTATAGAGTATATCTGGATAGTATAGTTATTCACTATCTATCGAATCAAAAGATCGGTTCTAGTAGAATGATTGCTAGAATATGAGAATGTCAATAAATATAGGAATATTGATATTCAATATGCTATCAAAGTATTTATAAACAGTTCTTATATTTGAATATGTAAAACGATAAGTTATTCTGAATTTAGAATAGGGAAGAATACTTGCAGTATTTAAAAGAAAGTTCGGGAATACTTGCTTGGTATGTTCAATAACTTCTTACTATAACTCTGCTTATAGTTGTTGGCTACTATCTCCATCTAACACTTGACTGCACTCCTTGTTACTTGATTCTATAAACAAAAAGGAGTATCTTAATTGACAAACCAAACTCAATCGACGTAACTATACGTCTTGACATCTACCTGATTGTTTATAACTAAGTATGGAATTTTAAACTGTAGCAGATAGCATGCATATCATGTAACACATAATCATGGCATTCGTATAACACGTAATCACATATTTCATGTAATACATAAGTCAGATCATTAAAAGATACGTCTCAGTGCGTTCAGAATGAAAATCAGGTCAATATTAGCATTTACCGATCAAATACCGACTCAAACTGATACACAAATCAAATTACATTGCAATACAAAAGAAATTAGGGCTCACAAGTATTTTTATTGGAAATGTAATATTTTTCTGAGTCTATGCGCGTTCGTTTCGTATTAAACGGACGAACGGTTTAATTATTATGAATAAAATAAGAAATAAATAGATTTAAATCAATTAATAATACTATTAATTAATTTTTAAATATCAAAATATAATTTTTAAAACCTTAAAATAATTTTTAGAAATTATTTGAATTAAGTATAAATAATTTACTTTTATTTAACTGTTTATAAATAAAATTAATTGATTAATTGATTTTTAATCAATTAATTAAATTCATAAATAATTAACTAAAATGAATTATAAATAATTAAATCAAATTGTATTTTTGAAAATAATTAAAGAAAATAATTTTAGGAATTTAAAATAATTATTAAATGATTTTTGAAAACAAATTAAATGATTTTTAAAATAAGAAAATGAATTATTGAAATAAAAGTAAAAAAAATTAATCAAAAACAGATTCTCGGATTTGCATTTGGGGGAAATCAGATTGAAAACGGGTCAAAAGACCAGGTCATAGCCGGGTCAGCAAGAACCCTAACGGGTTCATATGAATATGGCCGGAAAATTCCTGCCGGTTTCTGGAATTTCCAGATTCCGGTCGCCGGGAAATTTTCCGGCGAGGTCGTTTTCGGCCCCAAAACCCTCTATTGAATCTAGTTTCTCAACCGAATTGAATCAACATCAATTCCTATACCCTCCAGAAGTAACAACTACAACAATCAAGCTCTCAATCTCCGATTTCGATCAAAGCTTCGACGGAAAATCGAGTTTTCCGGCGAACTCTCTAGTTTACTCGATTCTCAGTCAATATCAATCATCTTGGTACCAAAATAAAGCTGTTAACGCATACAATCTAATCCTACTAACCTTTATAACATACAATCAACAACAAAAATAAAACTTTAATTTCAAAAACAGGGCATAATTCGAGTTTCATCAATTCCTAACGAAAACTATACAATCCTTATACCAAAATCATCCTTATAATCTCTACTACAACATACAATCATTAAAACAATCGAAAATTCATGAAATAAATAAGTCCCAATTCTTGTCGATTCCGACGAACACGGAACGAGAAAGATACGGGACCTTGGTTTGTGTTCTTGGTATCAAATCGATTGGGGAATCACAAGCAAGCTATTGAGATTAAAATCAGCAGGAACGGATGGCTGGATCGATTGTTTGGATTTATTCTTTGAAATGAAGTTCACGAGTACACAGGATAAAAAGAAGAGGATTGAGATTATCTGATTGATTTTTATTTTAACTAAAAGATATAGATAATCACTAGGGCTACTTATACTAGCAGATATTCCCGATAAATCGCGAATCGATACCGTTTTATCTCATAATTTAAAATTACAAGCCCATATTAATAATTTACGGGGAATAATTTTAAAAACAATTAAATATAAAATTTAAATCAAAATTCCCTAAAAATTTCGAATATTTCAAAAATACAAAAATAAAGGGAATTTGAAATATGAACAATTTTATAAAAATAAAAATATCGATTTTGTGGGGTTTGACGTCCCGGTGGGGTCCCGGTCCGTTGATTTTTGAAAAACGGAAACGATCCCTAAATTACCAGAAAATCCCAAAAACACGTAAAATACATTCAAACGCGCATAAATCGAAATAAAATAAGTATCTTATTAAAGACGCTGATAAATACGCGTCCCGATTGCAGATAAGTTCATATAATTGCAATTTAAACCTATTTGAATCATTCGAAAAATTTTCTGGCCCGCACAGAAACACACATAACAGTTATAAGATCTCATATCATGGCATTAATCACTTTAAATTTATAAACACTTAATATTTATTTAACATATAATATTCATATAATTTTCCCGGTTATTACATCCTTCCCCCTTAACAGGATTCTGTCCTCAGAATCAGCCTAGGAAAACAAATGAGGATACTTGGATCGCATTTCGCTTTCCAACTCCCAGGTCGACTCTTCAACCTTGGGATTCCTCCACAAGACTCGCACTAAAGATACAGACTTATTCCTAAGCACTCTTTCTTTCTTATCTAAAATCTGCACTGGTTGCTCTACAAAAGACAAATCTGGCTGAATCTCGATTGGCTCATATTCTATCACATGATTGGAATTAGGAAAATAACGCTTCAACATTGACACGTGGAACACGTTGTGAATATGCTGCATGTGAGGTGGTAACGCTAATTCGTAAGTAACCTTTCCCAAACGCTTCAAAATCTCAAAAGGACCAACATAACGTGGACTCAGCTTTTCTTTCTTTCCAAATCTTGATAAACCCTTCCAAGGAGAAACCTTCAATAACACTGCTTCTCCAATTTCAAATTCCATATCTTTTCTGGTATGATTAGCATATTTACGTTGACGATCTTGAGCTGCTATTAATCTTTTCCGAATGAGTTCTATTTTCTCCTTCGTCTGCTGGATCAATTCTGGACCGAAAATCTTTCTCTCACCAACTTCTTCCCAACATATTGGAGATCTGCATCTTCTCCCGTATAAGGCTTCATAAGGCGACATCCCAATGTTGGCATGATAGCTGTTGTTGTAGGAGAATTCAACTAATGGCAAATGCTCATCCCAACTCCCTTCAAAATCTAGTGCACATACCCTCAGCATATCTTCAATAGTCTGAATCGTCCTTTCACTTTGACCGTCTGTCTGCGGATGATGCGCGGTACTCATGTTCAGCTTCGTTCTGAGACAATCTTGAAAACTTCTCCAAAATCTTGAGTTAAATCGAGGATCTCTATCTGAAACTATGGATACTGAAACTCCATGTCGTGTCACAATTTCTTTAAGATATAACCGTACCAATTTATCC
The DNA here is from genome assembly GCF_009905375.1 of Apium graveolens. NCBI lineage: Eukaryota > Viridiplantae > Streptophyta > Magnoliopsida > Apiales > Apiaceae > Apium > Apium graveolens. The sequence goes on along the minus strand of NC_133648.1, from coordinate 136,040,898 downwards.
ATTGAGAATCTTTCGTTGATAGGAAGAAAATGCGCTGACTTTGTCAATCTGTCGATAATAACCCAAATAGCATCATGATTTGCCCTGGTTCTCGGTAATCCAACTACGAAATCCATCGTGATATGCTCCCACTTCCATTCTGGAATGTCCAATGGTTGTATCAGTCCACTGGGCCTTTGATGTTCCGCTTTGACTCACTGGCAAGTGTAACATTTACTTACCCATTCTACAATTTCTTTCTTCATGCTTGGCCACCAAAAGTTTTCTCTTAAATCTCTATATATCTTCGTACTTCCGGGATGAATTGAGTATCTGGAGTTGTGAGCGTCTCGAAGAATTTCATCTTTCAGCTCGGCTACGTTAGGTATCCATATTCTGGAAGAAAATCTTATTATTCCTTTATCATCCTTTTGACTCCCTACCTCTTCTCCTGTCAAACTATCTCGTTCATGGCTCATAACTTCTTCCTGACATCTTCTTATTTTCTCCAATAGGTCTGGTTGAAAAGACATTGCACACAATACCTCTGTAGACATACTTGGGATACTGACCTCTATTTCCAGCTTCTCAAATTCCTTGATCAACTCCTCGGATGAAGTTATCATATTCAACATTTCTTTTCTGCTCAGCGCGTCGGCCACCACATTTGCTTTGCCTGGATGATAGTTGATAGTACAGTCATAGTCCTTGATTAGTTCTAACCATCTTCGTTGTCTCATGTTTAATTCTTTTTGGGTAAAGATATACTTCAAACTTTTGTGGTCCGTGTAGATTTCGCACTTTTCCCCATAAAGATAATGCCTCCAAATCTTCAATGCAAACACTATAGCTGCCAATTCTAGATCATGCGTTGGATACTTCTCTTCATGTGGTTTCAACTGTCTTGAAGCGTAGGCTATCACCTTGTCATACTGCATCAAAACACATCCCAATCCTTTGTACGACGCGTCACTGTAAATCACAAAATTTCCTTGTTCATCTGGCAAGACTAGTACTAGAGAAGATACTAATCTATTCTTTAATTCTTGGAAACTTTCTTCACACTTCTCGTCCCATTCAAACTTCTGGTTCTTCCTGGTGAGCTTGGTCAACGGTGTAGCTGTCTTCGCAAAATCTTGTACGAATCTTCTATAGTAACCTGCCAGTCCAATGAAACTTCTCACTTCCGTTGGTGTCTTTGGTCTCTCCCAGTTGATTATGTCTTCGATCTTCGTTGGATCCACTTCCACTCCTTTATTGCTAATCACGTGCCCAAGAAATCGTACTTCTTTTAACCAAAATTCACACTTGGAAAACTTTGCGTATAACTTCTCCTGTCGCAGTATCTCCAGAACTATCCTCAAATGCTCTGCGTGCTCTTCTTCTATCTTAGAATAGATCAAGATGTCATCTATGAACACGATCACGAATTTATCCAAATACTTCTTGAATACTCGATTCGTCAGATCCATGAAAGCTGCTGGTGCGTTGGTTAATCCAAATGCCATCACTAGAAACTCATAATGCCCATATCTGGTTTTAAATGCGGTCTTCGAAATGTCTTCAGGCTTGATCTTCAGTTGATGATATCCGGACCTTAAATCTATTTTAGAAAACCATACAACGCCTCTCAATTGGTCAAATAAATCATCGATCCTCGGCAACGGGTACTTGTTCTTAATGGTTAGTTTATTCAGTTCTCGATAGTCGATACATAGTCGCATACTTCCGTCTTTTTTCTTGACAAACAATACTGGTGCACCCCACAGGGATACACTGGGTCTTATAACTCCTTTCTCCAAAAGATCTTGCAGCTGAGTTGCCAATTCTTTCATCTCCACTGGTGCCATCCGGTACGGAGCTTTAGAAACTGGTTCTGTTCCGGGTGCTAGATCAATCGCAAACTCAAATTCTCTGTCGGGAGGTAATCCTGGTAGATCGTCTGTAAAGACTTCTGGAAACTCATTGACAACTGGAATTACTTCTAATGCTGGAACTTCTTTGCTGGTGTCTACCACATGAGCCAAATACGCCTCGCAATTCTGACGCAATAACTTCTTCACTTGAGCGATCATTAAGAACTTCTTTTCTTGCTTATTTCCTCGAAATATCACCTTCTTCTTACTATCTAAGGTATGAAGTCTTACTTTCCTATTCTTACAATCAATCTGAGCGTTATTTTCTGACAATTAATCCATTCCTAAAATAACATCAAATTCTCCCAACTTAAAAGGTATCAAGTTGGCATAGAAATGATGTCCTCCTATCTCAATATCACACCTCGGGCACACTCGGTTGACGGAAACTTGATCCTTATTAGCTAATTCTATCGTTAATGCTTGTTCTAACAACTTAGCTTCGCAGTGCAGTTTATCGACAAAATCTTGAGAAATAAATGACCTTGTAGTTCCAGAATCAAATAAAACTTTAGCATCTACGGAGTTGACTGGAAGCGTACCTGCAACCACGTCAGAACTCTGAACAGCATCCTGTATAGTCATATTGAATGTTCTGGCTTTTGACTGGTTCTTGACTGGTGCTCCTTCAATCCTTGGCATACCTTGAGATGATGGTCCTGCAATCCTTGGAACACTTACACTTTGTGCTTGCTCTTTGCAGTTGTTGGCATAATGTCCTGTCTTCCCACATCGGAAACACGTAACTTCTTGCATCTGATTGCGGCACTCATGTGCATGATGTCCCTTCATATTGTACTTGTAGCACACAGAATTAGCTTTGCAAATCCCATAATGTTTCCTGCCATAAAACTTACAATCTGGCATTGGTGGAAGATTGGGCCTCTGCTGATTTGAATTCTGAAAATGGTTGCCTTGTCCTCCATTCCCTGATTGGGGTCTTTTGAATCCCACATTCCTATTACTCTGAAATCCTGGCCTTTTGTTGAAACGGCCCTGAAAATTACTTGACTGCTGACCTCCCTCTGAGGTTTCCATTTTCCTTTTCTTCCCATCCTTTCCTTTCTGAGACATATCACTCCTACTCTCGATCACCATTGCTTTCTGAACCACTGCCACATATGAAGTTAACTCAAACATGGCCACTCTGTTCTGAATCCAAAACTCCAATCCCTGTTCAAACCTTCTGGCTTTCTTTTCATCCGTATCAACCTGGTCTGGCACAAACCTTGCTAACTCAGTAAACTTAGCCTCGTACTCAGCCACGGTAAGATCACCCTGGGTCAGGTTCAAGAACTTAATCTCCATTTGGTTCTTCATATACCTCGGGAAATACTTCTCCAGGAACAACTCTGTGAATCTCTCCCAAGTTATAAACTGACCTCCTTCCAATGACCGCGTGGATTCCCACCAATAGTTCGCCTCGCCCTTTAGAAAGTAACTTGCAAACTTGGTCTTCTGTGCAGTTCCTGCTCCGACTAATTCAAAAGCCTTTTCCATTTCCTTGAGCCATGCATTGGCTTCCACAGGATCAACACTTCCCTTGAACTCAGGTGGCTTCACTGCTTGAAACTGCTTAAAAGTCACTACAGGTGGTGCTGCTGCTGCTGCTGTTATTGTTGTTGCTGCTGCGTAAGATGTAACATCTGCTGCTGCATCAGTCCCAATATCTGGATAATCCCTGGATCCGTACGGCTCTCGGTACGATCCTCTCCTGAATTATTCCTTCTCTTTGGTGCCATTATTCTGGTAAGAAAACAAGTAACATGTATAATAATCTGTCAAGCATTGTGTCAAATATGTAGCAATTCCTTAATATATCAAAATTCTCAAACATTATTCCCTCTCAAAATATCATAAACTTGCTACCATATTAACACAAGTGACATGATTATCACATAATCCTGCTTATTATCTCGAGAATAATAACATAAAGAAAATTTACTCCGAATTATCCAAACCTTTTAGATCCTTGCCTGAAATCTTAACTAAACCAACAAAATAGCAGGGCAATGATACAAGGCCTAAGGCTAAATGCAAAACAGAAAACCTAAACAACTTAACTATAACCTAGCCCAATAACCTAAATTTAATCCTATAAAAGCTAAACTACACGCGCCTATCTTATGGGATCTTCCTATGACTCATCTATGACAATCCTACGACTGTTTAAGTGACCATAACCTGTAGCTCTGATATCAACCTGTGACGCCCTCCAAACCCGGGGTCTAGATTTGGGGGTCACTAGCCAATAAACTATAATAAAATAATCACAGCAGAATAATATAATAAATATGACCCCTTTACCTGCACTGGATCGATCACAGGTTATAGTATGAAACAGGCACTAATACAAACCAACTGTTATTACAACCATAAGTCTAATTAGTTTTACAAATTATTCAAATTTTATTACAAACCTCTAGACTTATTCAAGCGTCCCAAACTATCTCCCTGGAAAACACACCAAACTATTTACAAACGCTTGACCTCTAATCAAACCTGGAACTCAAGCCTGCTTCGGTTTAGCTGAAAGATTAGATTAATAAACAAGTATGAGCGAAAAGATGCTCAGCAAGTAATATAGAGTTTGTAAGTGAACAACAACAACCATATCTGAGTAAAATCATAAGCTGATATAAACTTTAAAGTTTAAGCGACAGTTTAAATAAAACATAATTATGCACTATGCTGTTCCTGATGATCAGTCATGAAACAACACCGGTATCCCGCAGCCATACCGTAAATATATGTATCGATATCCCGCAGCCATACCGTACCTATTGGATATCCATGAAGAAGGCATGTATTCGCCTAGTAAGATATTACACTTTTGTATAATAACTCACGTTGGACCGGTGCCTCGGTCTCTTATACTAACCGATAAACAATTCACAAAACAATTTTGATTAAAGGAGTCGAATCAATGACATCCTTATCTATCCAACTCCCCATGTCACATGGTCCGGAGTTATCTCAACAACTGATGGCGAAATAACTAGAACAATTAGTTATTCGCTAATCTTAATTCAAAGTTTAACTGTATAGAGTATATCTGGATAGTATAGTTATTCACTATCTATCGAATCAAAAGATCGGTTCTAACAGAATGATTGCTAGAATATGAGAATGTCAATAAATATAGGAATATTGATATTCAATATGCTATCAAAGTATTTATAAACAGTTCTTATATTTGAATATGTAAAACGATAAGCTATTCTGAATTTAGAATAGGGAAGAATACTTGCAGTATTTAAAAGAAAGTTCAGGAATACTTGCCAGGTATGTTCAATAACTTCTTACTATAACTCTGCTTATAGTTGCTGGCTACTATCTCCGTCTAACACTTGACTGCACTCCTTGTTACTTGATTCTATAAACAAAAAGGACTATCTTAATTGACAGACCAAACTCAATCGACGTAACTATACGTCTTGACATCTACCCGATCGTTTATAACTAAGTATGGAATTTTAAACTGTAGCAGATAGCATGCATATCATGTAACACATAATCATGGCATTCGTATAACACGTAATCACATATTTCATGTAATACATAAGTGAGATCATTAAAAGATACGTCTAAGTGCGTTCAAAATGAAAATCAGGTCAATATTAGCATTTACCGATCAAATACCGACTCAAACTGATACACAAATCAAATTACATTGCAATACAAAAGAAATTAGGGCTCAAAAGTATTTTTATTGGAAGTGCAATATTTTTCTGAGTCTGTACGCGTTCGTTTCGTATTAAACGGACGAACGGTTTAATTATTATGAATAAAATAAGAAATAAATAGATTTAAATCAATTAATAATAATATTAATTGATTTTTAAATATCAAAATATAATTTTTAAAACCTTGAAATAATTTTTAGAAATTATTTGAATTAATTATAAATAATTTACATTTATTTAACTGTTTATAAATAAAATTAATTGATTAATTGATTTTTAATCAATTAATTAAATTCATAAATAATTAGCTAAAATGAGTTATAAATAATTAAATCAAATTATATTTTTGAAAATAATTAAAGAAAATAATTTTAGGAATTTAAAATAATTATTAAATGAATTTTGAAAACAAATTAAATAATTTTTAAAATAAGAAAATGAATTTTTGAAATAAAAGTAAAAAAAATTAATCAAAAACAGATTCTTGGATTTGCATTTGGGGGAAATCAGATTGAAAACGGGTCAAAAGACCGGGTCATAGCCGGGTCAGCAAGAACCCTAACGGGTTCATATGAATATGGCCGGAAAATTCCCGTCGGTTTCCGGAATCTCCATATTCTGGTCGCCGGGAAATTTTCCGGCGAGGTCGTTTCCAGCCCCAAAACCCTCTGTTGAATCTAGTTTCTCAACCGAATTGAATCAACATCAATTCCTACACCCTCCAGAAGTAACAACTACAACAATCAAGCTCTCAATCTCCGATTTCGATCAAAGCTTCGACGAAAAATCGAGTTTTCCGGCGAACTCTCGAGTTTACTCGATTCTCAGTCAATATCAATCATCTTGGTACCAAAATAAAGCTGTTAACACATACAATCTAATCCTATAACCTTGATAACATACAATCAACAACAAAAATAAAACTTTGATTTCAAAAACAGGGCATAATTCGAGTTTCATCAATTCCTAACCAAAACTATACAATCCTTATACCAAAAGAATCCTTATAATCTCTACTACAACATACAATCATTAAAACAATCGAAAATTCATGAAATAAAGAAGTCCCGATTCTCGTCGATTCCGACGAACACGGAACGAGAAAGATACGGGATCTTGGTTCGTGTTCTTGGTATCAAATCGATTGGGGAATCACAAGCAAGCTATTGAGATTAAAATCAGCAGGAACGGATGGCTGGATCGATTGTTTGGATTTATTCTTTGAAATGAAGCTCACGAGTACACAGGATAAAAAGAAGAGGATTGAGATTATCTGATTGATTTTTATATTAACTAAAAGATACAGATAATCACTAGGGCTACTTATACTAGCAGATATTCCCGATAAATCGCGAATCGATACTGTTTTATCTCATAATTTAAAATCACAAGCCCATATTAATAATTTACGGGGAATAATTTTAAAAACAATTAAATATAAAATTTAAATCAAAATTCCCTAAAAATTTCAAATATTTCAAAAATACAAAAATAAAGGGAATTTGAAATACGAACAATTTTATAAAAATAAAAATATCGATTTTGTGGGGTTTGACGTCCCGGTGGGGTCCCGGTCCGTTGATTTTTGAAAAACGGAAACGATCCCTAAATTACCAGAAAATCCCGAAAACACGTAAAATATATTCAAACGCGCATAAATCGAAATAAAACGAGTATCTTATTAAAGACGCTGATAAATACGCATCCCGATTCCAGATAAGTTCATATAATTGCAATTTAAACATATTTGAATCATTCGAAAAATTTTCCGGCCCGCACAGAAACACACATAACAGTTATAACATCTCATATCATGGTATTAATCACTTTAAATTTATAAAACACTTAATATTTATTTAACATATAATATTCACATAATTTTCCCGGTTATTACAGTATATGAAGTCGTTTCTAGAGCGTAACCCAAGAAACTAATTGAAAGATCTGCTAGACTCGTCATCGATCACACCATGTCCAACAAGGTATGATTTCTCCACTCAGAAATTCCATTCAATTGAGGCATTCCAGGACGAGTAAGCTTTAATACGATACCACACTCCTTCAAGAAACCTTTAAGCTCGAGGCTTAAGTATTCTCCTCCATGATCTGATCATAGAACTTTTATACTTTCCCCCGTTTGCTTTTCACTTCTGCCTTGTGTTCTTTGAACTTTTCAAAAGAATCGGATTTGTTCTTCAAAAGGTACACATATCCATATCTACTGAAATTATCACTAAACATAATGAAATAGTAAAATCCACCTCTTGCCGTCATACACATTGGACCACATTCATCACTATATATATGTCATAAATGTTTGGTGGCCCTTTCACCTTTCCGGAAAAAGGAGCTTTATCCATGTTGCCAATGAGACACAATTTGCATTCTTCATATGATTCAAAATTAAACTTATCCAAGTAGCCATCTTGATATAACTTGGAAATGCGTTTCTCATTTATGTGGCCTAAACGACAATGCCAAAGGTATGTTTGATTTAATTCTATCGTCTTAATACATTTATTATCATTACTATTTACGTTATAGACAAGAGTATCAAGATCAAAAACATATAAACCATTAAACAAATATGCAACCCTGTAGGTAACATTATTCAATGAAAAGGAACAACTATTGTTCTGAATCAAAAATGAAAAGACATTTCTTGTCCAAACAAGAAACCAAAATAATGTTTCTGCAAACCGTAAGCACGTAAAAACAGTTATCTAGTTCTAAAATAAGCCCAGTGGGCAACAATAAATGATAAGTCCCTACAACTAAAGCCACAACCTTTGTTTCATTGCCAACATATAGGTCAACTTCTCCCTTTTCCAATGTCCTACTTCCCCGCAACACCTGCACATTTATACAAATGTGAGAACCACATCCGGTATCTATTACCCATGAAGTAGAAGTAGACAATTCACTTTTATAATATAAATGCCTGAATCAGATGCGCCAACAGCCTTCTTCTTCTTTTTTTCTTCTTCTTCTTCAGATCCTTCAAAAAAGCATGACAGTTTCTCTTCCAATGACCCGGTTTCTTGCAATAGTGACAAGTATCACCCTTCACAACACCACCTCCAGTCTTTAAAGCCTATTTGGGAGGAGTTTTAGGAGCAGCAACAGATTTGGATATCATCTTCTTCTTTTCTTTCCATTTACCTTTCCCTTTGGCACTCCCTTTGTTCACCATCATTATGGGAGCAGGGGACACCTTCTGAATATTGGTCTCATCAGTTTTTAACATAGCCAAAAATTTGGTAGGTGTCTTGTCTATCTCATTCATGTTGTGAAATCATTACAAACTGAGCATACTTGATGTTTAAAGATTGTAAGATCAGATCTATCTGGGCTGCCGGACCAATCGCGGAAGCTAGAGTAGCAAGGTACTCCATATATCCAATCATCTTCAGAACATGCGGTCCAAACGGATCGTGATCACCTTATTTGGATGCATACAAAGCTTTTTTTATATCAAACCTTTATTGACGAGCATGTCCTTCAAGTGGAACATATACGAAACACTAGTCATAACAATAGTCATCTCAGATCATCAACACATGAATAATATGTAATAACTCGAATTTATAAGACTTTGTAAAATGCTTGATGAATAGTAACCCTGACAATCGGGGGAAACTTTGTAGCTCATACTATGTGGTGCATGAGAAATTTAGTTTCCGAGTCGATAACATGATTATGCGTACCAAATAAGTGTATGTAAACGCTATTAGTTTTCGAAGAAAAATGAACTTTAAAAAATGACTATATCTTTGAACCATCAAGGAATACGAGAATCATGATATAATTATAAATCTAAAATCCTACAGATGCAAACCCAAGTACGAGGCTTCAAAATGTAAAGGACGTATAAGAAAGGATTTACCCGACGAACCGTTTATGAAGGTTTATTACGAAAACGAATAAGCGACTGACCGAATGCGTAAGCGAAAAAATAAACGTATCAAGCGAACAATACAAGAGAACTAGGGTAAGAAACTAACCATGGTAAATAACCAAATAGTAGCCTAGATAGAGAATATGATTTCCTAGCTATTGAATAGTGGCTTGAATAGTAACCAAGGTACTTAAGCTACTGTATAACTTGGAAAATAGGAAACCTAGGAAGATATGGCAAGATATGACAATCCTAGTATGATATATACACACATAAACATATCTTTCACAAGAAGCATCCAAGAAAAAACCACAAAACACTCTTTTCTCTCTCCTTCAAGTTCCATTCGACAAAATCAAGGAAAATGAGGAAATCAATTTCAAAAATTTAACATCTAGCCATGGAAAAATTCTAAAATTAAATCTTAAGCTTCCTACATCCTAAACTAAGGCAAGATAAATTTTTGAGATCATTTCATCAAGGTTTGATTGGTGAAATAAATTCATGAAAGTGATAATGAATAGTGAAGAATAGTAACTTTTCTTGGTTTCTTGATTTTTATGGCATGATCTAGGTTCCTTAAGCACAACCAAGCATCCCTAAGATTCCACCATCAAGAAGAACACATACCAAGCTTTCAACAAAGGTATAAATCCTTGACCAAACTTTTTTTAAGGTTTAAGTTTCAAGAAACTTTAAGATCTTAGCTATAAACCTAGTTTTGGTAGTGGTTTTGTTATTTTCTTGATGTTTAGTTAGTTAGTATTAAGGTTGATGTTTGTTGCACCAAGAACATGATGTTCTTGAAATTATTTAGTGTTGATATAATGGTATGGTGATTGTTGATGATTGAATAATGATTTAGAGCGTAAACGAAACTCGGATCGTAGTCGTAACGTCGTTAAAACAAACAAATTATAAACATAAGTTTTCTGCAGAGTTACCGAAAGTTTAGAGTGTAGATTCTTGGAACGTAAGACTTGATTATGATATACAATGTTATGAGGATCGTTTAGGCGCTTGAATCGCTCAATTTCGATTTACGGATCAAAAGTTATGACCGTTTTAGTAAAAGCGATTTACGCAATAAAAACTGCTACAAATTACGGACTTTGGAAATAGAAATGATCGACTTAAGAATATTAAAAAATCATGAAATTTTTACAGAGAGTAAGAAATACAGTTTATTAACTGCTACTAAAATTTCAAGTGAAAATATGTATTTTTCAATTTTATAAAAATGCCGGAGCCGAGACCACGCAAATAGAAACCCTTAAGAATCGAGAGTGGAGCCGAGGGTCAAAATGTAAAAGACATTAACGGACATAAGGGATTTTGAAAAGACAGCAAATATGACGAGTACTTGTACTTATTAGAATAATAAGAGTAAAGTGAGTTGTGTGAACGATTAATAAGCATCGCGTATGTACAAGTAGCAATAAATGCGAACGGGGTCTAACGAACAAAAATTGTTTATAATTATAGATTTCCGGGAGGACCCTAGAGCACCCTCCACTTCAAAGTACCCGGGTAATTTAACGAACCCGACTCCATATACTTTTGTGTTGTAAAAAGTTGATTTACTGTCTTTCGTACAAATGCAATGTTTGTCATGATAATAACATTACGAGTTTTTATGCATCAATAACGATTTAGTTACCATGTATATATCGTAGAACATTTTAACGCTACCCTAAAGAGTGATATATAATCATAATACCGAGAGTCGGTCGGAGTTATGAAATGAAAACCCGGGAATCATCCCGGTAATATTTTGGACAATCAAAAGTCCATATTTATTTTATTCCAAGGGACTCGATATCCACTTGCGAGGTATTAAATACCTCGAATATATTAAAACGGTTTCTAAATATCATATTCCCTCAACTATATTTAATCGCTCTAACAATGAATATTATTACGGATATTCATTTTAAATAGTAGAAGTATACTCCAACAATTATTTATTTCAAACTCGATTACTTATATCTATTAAAGATTACTATAATTATTTAAACATAAATTAGTTGAGGAATATTAATTCTAATGTTCTTTTAAAATATAATTATTTGAGGTTTAATTTTTTAATAATTATTATTTAATTACTAAATATTTATTAATGATTTAATATGATTTTAAAAATCATAAAACCTATTTTAAAATACTTTTTGAGTTTCAAAAAGTCATTCTAATACTTTCGGATCGTCAAAGAATATTATCTCGATATACTTTAAATATTCTGACTATAGTTTCAAAAGAAATCCCCCCTTATTTATTTATCTGTTGACAACGGTCAACTCACATTATCTTAGTACTTTCTCCGAAAATTCCCGAAAGTACATATGTATACATACATATCAATGTGTACCTATCAACAAGCAATATGCTTGGGGAACAAAATAATTCCAGATATATGATGGGATTCTTACAAGGATAATGAGGGGTAGACTCTAGTACTTCGTGGAATGGGGGGACTACCAATTTACTACCACATGAGAATGTACCTTATATACCGATGAACATGTGAAGTATGCGTATTTGAGAGGGATGGATGCAAAACCGTGTCTTGAGAGGGATAGACACGAAGTGTGTACCTGAGAGGGATGGACACATAAAAGGACCGAATGCGGCTAGGGTGATAACCGATAACAAAGAGAATCGTCCTTCTACATGTAGAATATAATAAATATTTACCGTTATACGACTGCTCATCGTATCTCGGGGGTTCTGGTGAATGTCCTAATCTTCCAATTGGAATTTAGATGCAATACCGTAACCCAAACCTAGGTTCTGGGTTTACCATTAAGATATTTGCTGACTAATAAGTCAATAAAAGTATTATTTTAAAAGAAGGTGTGTATCACCGAGATGAACTATTTTTAAACGAATATATTGATGGTATATGGAATCAGTCATAAGATTCTCATACAGTCTTTCCATACTGTACATTATTATGCTGGGCATTATAGCTCATACTTGTTTTCTTAAGTTGACACAACACAACAGTGAATCAAGATGCCTATAATGAAACTCACGGCCAGGAAATAGGTAGGAAACGACCAGCTGTTCCATAGGATGTTTGGTGCAGTACCCCAGGTAGATCGAATAAGCTGGATTGGTTTTCAGTTGTTTTTAGTCCGGTTTATTTACAAGTATGACTTATGTAAGATAATAATGAAGAAACATATATTTGGTCGTGGGTCTAACCTTACATAAAAGTTACACCCGTGTTAAGACTTAATCACTTTTGGGATTGTAATAATTATCACTTTATGGATTGATACACTCTAGTCATGCATTGTTCGTTTCCAAGACAATAACCTGTAAGTGTGTATGTGTGGATAAGTGTGGGGTCATAAAGGTGTGAGTATTTATATATTGTTGTGCGAGATAAGGGTTATACAGGATTCAATATGGCGTGGCCTCCTAGATCCCCGACCCCGGATTTTAGGGTGCCACAAAAATGGTATCAGAGTCATAGGTTATCAAATATTGGAAATGATAGAATATAAAATACATAGACATAAGAATAATAATAATCAATTAGAACTCAAGTCGAGTTCGTCGTCAGACTGTGTGGGTGATCTTGAAAGTTTTACCCTCAAGGGAATTTTGACTCTACGTAAGTAACACCTTACCTATTGTGTCAGGTACCACTGGAGCCTATGTGGGAGGTTGACCCTATTGAGGACGTTATGGCCCCTGAGCGTGACTCTACTCCTGATCCGAATGACCCACCTATTGATGACTCAAATGACCCTACCAAGGATCCCCGGAGGAGGAGACTGACTTCCCTACCCCTATAGATGATGATGTTGAGATACCCTGGGGCGATGTCATAGATTGGACAGACATAGAGATGCACCCTCTCTCGACCATTCACCCTCACACACCTCACCCAGGGATGCTGAGCCATTTTCCCTATACTGATGAGGACAAGGATGACGAGATGGAGGCACATACCTACAAGATTCATGACATATCCTCTAGTGACCCGGACTCACCTCTACCACCCCCAGCGATCATACATGTAGCCGTGCATGACTGGATATTGGCTGAGCTTAATACTGAGATCATCGCAGCATCTTTCCATATTATGGAGCTACGACAGGCGCTGACCGTCGAAAGAGCTATCAGGTTAGGCTACCCAGGGGACTTCAGAGTTGCTTCCCAGGCTATAGCTCTCCGAGAGATTAATAGGATTGAGCTCCGTACTCGAGTGTAGATGAGGATGATGGTGATGGGAGGTTACATCCTGGTGGTTGATGCTGAGCTGATGCTAGTAGGAGCGATAAGGAGGGCTCGAGACCTCACGCACAATGACTCAGACTGAGAGACCATGACCACATATGGACCTTATAAAGGGCTGGGTGACGTCTCACCAATTTTGTTAGGATAGCTAGTAGTAGATAGCATTCCTAGCCCTTCAGGGTACTCGGTGTATGTATTTGTATTTTAGTATTCAGGATCATGTAGTTGTTGTATTATATTCAGGACCACGTATGGATTTGGATGGTTGTTATTGTCCCTGAGATATATTCTGGGAGACCCTATGATATATTATCTAGCAGTTTTTAAGAAATTGTCTTACCATATTAATGCAATTTGATAGAAGCATGCTAAATATTTAAATAACATGCTTACCTACAGATGAATTAATCTTAATGTAAAAATATGCAATTGTATTGAAATTATTTTCATTATCAGAACGATGCCACCCCGTAGAAGAGGAACCGGGGCACAGCCCGCAAAATCTATCAACCAACGATAAAATGAACCTGACCATATAGTGAATGAGTAAAGTGAAGAGGACTCATACTTCAATGATTCTGATGAAAAAGGATATGTAGAGGAAGAAGCTGAGGATACCCATCAGGGGGAACCCCATGAATGAATTCATGGAACTTTTAAGGGCCAATCTGAACCAACAGCCCCTTCCACCACAACCATATATTGTCCAAGAAACTGCTACTACCGTCTTCAGGGAGTTTAAGTCTCTCAAACCCCCGGAGTTTTTTGGATCTGCCGACCCCGTTGAGGCACGGGCCCGGCTTAAGAAAATAGAAAAGTCCTTCAAGATACTAAGTGTTGAAGAGTGACACAAGACCATCTTTGCCTCTTATATGCTGAAGGGGGAAGCTAACTACTGGTGGGAGTCTAAATATAACCTCCAGACTGATGATGTGATCCCACGGGATAGATTTACCCGATTATTCATAGAAAATTACTTCCCTAGGTTTATGGAGACTCAGATGAAGACTAAGTTTCTAGAGCTAAAACAGGATAGAATGACTGTGGTGGAGTACGAGGCCAAGTTTACTGAGCTGTCATGATTTATACCAGAGTTTGTGAATACAGAAGAGAAGAAGGCACAAAGGTTTCAGCTTGTTCTGAAACAGTGGATCCAGAACCGAGTAGCAATTCTAGAACTAACAGATTATGCCACCTTAGTGTAGAAGGACTCGATTGTTGAAGCAGGTAGTGAGTAGAGTTTGAAAGAGAATGAAAGTAGGAAAAATAAGATAGAAAGTCAAGGAGGAGGAGGAGGAACCGGGAATAGGAGCCTTCTGAGCAGGTTTGTTAGAGGAGTGGTGTCCCAACCCACGAGAGGCCCCAGATTTAGAAAGGCCCCACGTGAGAGCGTTGTCCAGGGCGGTGGACCATCTAGGGCGATGTTTCACAGCCAACCCCGCACCCCGATACCTGTTAGATATATTTGAGATGTCATGTCTAATCTTTTCTGTTTAGTTTCAGAACTTAATATCAGGACTTATTGGAAATCAGAACTCACTGAAGTCAGAACTTATATCAGAACTTAAGGCCGTCAGGATTTATATCAGGACTTAAGTGCGGATACTTCATGTAACGACCGAGAAAATTATGCTTGTATTATATCATAATGAAGATAAATTATGTGTACTATAATGTGATTAAATGTGTTGAGTCGTTAAACCCAAATTGCTATGTGCTACGTGTTATCTGTTTTGATCCGAACGTGTTTTGGATATTTATTAAGTGATTTATCGTAAGTTATATGTCTTATATCAAAACCCGTACAGCTCAAACTGTGTTTTAAAAGCCCGTATTTCAAACCAAATCATTGGCCCTATTTTGCCAAAAATGACCTATATCATATCGTTATTCTGAACCCTTAGACGTTTTACAAATTTACCTTTTCTGCGAAAAACGACTTTTCCGGACCCCTTCGGGTACCAAAAGCCCCACAAAGATTACATTTTTATTTTTATATGATCATGAAATTATCATACATCATTTTTCTTTGCATTTTTGTAATATTCAGAATTTTTGGGAATTTTTAGCATATATTTTGTATTTATTGGATATTTAAAAATTCATAATAGTACCCAAAAATCATAAAAATTAGGGCCAAATATTTTTATTAGATGTGTAATTAGCCCCTTAATTTTATTTAGGGTAATTATTTTCCATAGTATAAATAGCTAAATTAATATTAATTTTTAGTTAATTAATTATAAAAAAATCAGATTAATAAAAATAGAAAGTGTTGGTGATAATTGTGTTCTTGGAGGAGGCAAAAGATCAATCCATGATTTTGGGAGATTCACTAATCCACTGAAAAAGCTCGAGTAACCAATACAATGCTTGCGAAGAGATGAATCTATTGATACTAATATCAATAACTGAGGTTTGTTTAATCGTAAAATCGATTTTTATGTTCTTGGTATAAATTTCGGTTTTTGATTTTGAAGAATCATTTGATTGTTTGGTTGATTCAGTTAGTTTTGTTGTAGTCTCAGGAGTGATTGGGTATTTTTACTTGGATTTTATAACCCCTGGATCGATATGTCGAGTTTTTGGATTATAGTATTTTTAATTCGTTTTTTAAAGATTTATAGATGTTCTTGCTTGTGTTTGATGATTGGGAGTAATTATAGAGAACTGTAGCTTTGATTTGGTATATGTTTTGTGAATTTTGGTTCACGATTGGGTAAGAAACGATTCTCCGATGAAGTTCATCGGAAAAAAATGGAGTTTTGGCCGGAGGACGTGATGGAGTGGTCATCGGTTGCGATGGAGAGGGTGGATGTACGGTGTGAGAAGAAAAGAATGATGTTGCAGCTTGAACGAGTCGAAATCATTGCGTTTTGGCTGGGGTTTTGCTCGTTGGAGTTGGGTGCACTTCGTCGGTTTCTGCTGCGTTCTCACCGGAGAAGAGGCTGTGGGGATCGTCGATCACCGGGGACGTGGGATTCCTGTTGCTGTAGTTACAGGGAAGGTGTTGGATGAGCTAATCGAACAAAATCGAGTCCAACGAACTCAAATTAGGCTCGCCGGAAACCGGTCATCACCGGAATCTGGCTAGAATTGGGTCGACCCGGGTCTGTTCTTCAGGATCCATTTTCCTGGAAAATTCGACCCGATTTTGATCTGAAAAACCCAATTGCTGATTTAGGATATTTGTTTCTGAATAAATAATTTACTTTTATTTTTATTAAAAATTAAAAATCAGTTTTATTAATTCTGAAAATCTAATAAAAATTAGTTTTAAATTCTAAAAAATATTATAATTAATTTCTAAATTATTTTATTAATTTAGAAATTCGAAATTTATTTTTATTTAATTATTTAATTATTATTTATTAATTAAGTAATTAATTAATAAATAAAGGTTAAATAATCGAATAATATGATTAATAATCCGATAATTAGTGGAATGATGCGAGTAAGTCGTATTTATACGAGTAGTTGATCGTTGAGTTGGATTATTATTCGAGCGATAGTTATTTATTCGAAGAGTGTCGTAATAAGTATTCAAATCAATTATTTATTTGTAAATAATCAATCTAATCGTATAATTGCTAATAATTTGTGAATAACTGTAATAAATTGTAATTAATTCTAATAATTAAGGATTAATTATTTTAAAATACATTAATTCTTAAATAAGTATTTAAAAATATGTTTAAGGTTTAATTAATTGTGATTAATTAATTATAATTGATTTATAATTAATAAAATTTTGTTTATTGCATAGTAATTCAACCGTTAGTTCGATTCGAGTGAAATGAAGACCCTTAGACTCAGAAAAATGAAACGATTCCATTAAAAATAATTATAAATCATAATTTCTTCCTAAAGTGAGTCGCCTTGTGATAGTTGATTATTTTTAGACCCTATTAGGGGAAGAATCGAGTCAAATAAATCCCGAAAAATTATAAAGCAAACCAGATAGTGTTTGGTAATGCGAGTTCAAGACTAGTATCGATTCTAAAAATAATTATGATTCTAAAATCAATTATGTGCCTTATGTGTTATGTGCTTTATGTGATTATGTGAACCTTATGTGATATATAATCATATACGCGAGTCTGATTGAATCGTATGGGTAAACGATTAGGGCTACGTGGTATCAATTCGAGATACGCGTATGAAGTAAGTTATCTAAATGAATATATTTCCATGATAGATTCAGTATCAACAAGGCAAATCAAGCAGGAGACGGAAGGCGGTGAGTCGTACGAGGTTAAGTATGCGCCAGGCAAGTTTTTCCCCTATCATAAATTCTGAATAGTGAAATATACCCCACTTTCCATATCAGATACACTTTGATAATTCTTGTTCATATACACTGATACACAATTATTGATTCTTATTTCCATTACATTTCGATTCTTGATTTCTCCCAATTTATTGAATCCTCTATTCATATTCCAATATTTTTACCCATGTTATACATATACTCTGACATATCCTGATGTTGGGATACATCAAAAGCATTCCGATTATTCCGGATGCTGAGCTTTGGACTGGATGGTTACGATATGGGCTGGGTTCTACCCAGACCTTTAATTAATAGGCCATAGTTGCCTGAGTACTCCTTATGTTGGTTGGGTCTATGCAGTTGGGTATAGATCCACACTGTATCCTGACTGATCAGCAGGTTATAGTGCATAGTTAGTTCTTGTTTCCAGTCTTGTTCATTTGGCACTCGCTAGTAAAGGTAAATTATTATTCTATACAGATACTAAAGGTTGTTCAAACCATCAGATTATCGATTCATTTATTTTTCTCTTTTTATACTACATATATTGTTGTAGGCTTGTTGAGTAATTTTGGCTCACCCTCTTTTATTGTTATTCCCATTGTTTTTCAGTCAAGGTAGAGAATGAAACCCATCAGAACCCGCATAGTCAAGAAGCGAGTCAAGCAGCGGGACCCTCTTATACCAAGAGTGTTTGTCCCTATCCCAGAAGAGAGCTTTGAGTTACTAAATCAGGTGTAGCAGGATAAGTAATAGTAATGATTTGAATAAAAGTTGTTTAGTGTGGAATGTAAATAGAAAAAAATTTTGTAACAAAGAAAGTTGTTCAGATAGATTATATTAAACTGGCTTGTAATAAAGTTTGATTGTCGTTCTTGTTTTCAATCCTTAACCTTGAAAAGATCCTGAGTAGTAGTAGTTCAGGGTACTTATTTTATTTATATTCCCCTTGTGCAGGTTTAGTGAGTAGTTAATATTAATAATTCCCCAAATCTATACCCCGGATTTGGAGGGTGTTACAGTTAGTATCAGAGCTTAGGTTTCGGCCCTTGAAAACAAGAACATTAGAGTTAAGATAAGATAGGAAGATCACATGAGATAGGAATAATGGTATTACGGTTGTTTGGTTATTAGATTAGGAGTTTGTGAGTTCTAGGGTTGTGATTTGATTCTCTTGTGTTATGGTCATTATATTAGATGGCTTCTTCAACGTCATCCTCGGAGTGGACCGAGTCAGACCCAGTGGCAACACCAGCACCAGCGTCACTTCAGGCATTTCCTCGATTACCACTACCACCACCATTGCCACAGGAACCCGCACCAGAGCAGTTTCCAGTAAACCTCTGCACCAGAGTGGGAGGAGTTAGAGCCACACATTCCAGCACCATTGGCTATTTATGTCCCTGTGTCTGAGATATATCAGTTCCCTCAGCAGAAGTTCATGGATGAAGTAGTTATCGACCAGCAGTTCGAGAGTGAGAGAGAGGAGAGGATGAGATGGCAGGTGCAGTACTGAGAGGTACTTGGGTATGTTAATCTACTTTTCATGTGATTTTAAAGAAAAATGCAATTGAGTCTTGTGAGAATTTCGTGTAAGAGAGGCTAGGTGAGTTTTGGCACGATTTAACTTAGAATTAAGTAGTTGAACAAGCTCTACGCTGAAGGTAACGAGTTGATTGAAGCTGACGAAGAACCAACGTCACGAGTTGATGGCACCATTGTGTCAAAGAGCTTCTTATAGTTTTTCGGGCACCGTGCAAGGAAGGATATCTACCTTATTAGATATACTGAAAATTTACAAGAAGATACAACCTTATATACGGACCGAATGTCGAGTTGCGTCAATCGATTGCAACTACAATATCAAGGATGATGATGAAAATATCAAAGATAGTACTAGATGTTAGCATTGGAGTGAGAGTTATGGAAGACGTAATATGCAGCGGTAAATGAAGTTCTCGGCGACTAGCGAAGGCAAATTGGATTCAATAAAAGCAGAAGAGATATTAAAGTGGATGAACCCTTAGGTGGTCATTTCCTCAATTAGGTATCTTGTTATGGCGGAAGAAAACAACAAACGAACTTATATAGTAAGGATGACCAGATATTTGACTTTCAAAATTCTAAAACTAGTTTTCAAAGAAGATTTTCTTAACAGAATTTCTAAAAGATCTTTACACAAAATAAGTTTTAAAATTTTGGGTTGTCAAATTACTACTTGAGTTCTTGTTGTTATAAGTATTAGATTATCCTGAAGAATATTTGATCGAATTTAGTATTGTTAAATCAGAGGACCAAGTAGAGCTGCTAACACGGAGAAGTTTAAAATTTTCTCGAAAAAAGAGTGCAAACCTTGTTTAATAGTATCAACCATCGAATCAACGTGCAAAAATATTATTTATTCAGTTTATGAAATTATTAAAGTTTAAAATAGGCTTTTGGACCCAAAAGAAGCTCGAGGATGGTTGAAGAAAATGGAGGAATCTTTTAGACGATTGAAGAAGAATAATAATTATATCGACAGAGTCGAGGTATTGCAGGATTAATGGTTACCCTACGCGGAATAGAAGAATTTAGAGATTATGGTTATAAATTCCGAAAGAATGCGAATATGGTCGAATAATTAAAGTATCAAACATGGAAGCATGACACTAAAAATACAAGATTTACATGGTAGAGATGAAGCAAGAAGTTATGACGACAAATTCAATGAAAAGACAATTATGCTTAGATTGTTAAAATATTAAAGGTATTCCCAGAAAATATTCCAAATCTATCATCTGACGTGGATCGGGAATCTGTTACTCGAACGAGCCCTGAAAGTATGTATAAGCAAAACGTAGATAGCGACCCACGATGTCATTCTTTCTATAATTGCATATACTCTTCTTGATTCTTGAATACGTGTGAGCTTCTATTAGTAATAAATATATGAGACAAGAAGGAAAAAAAATTTATTATATCCCTTTTAAATTATTTCTCTTCTCAAAATATTTCTTTTGATCGAGACAAGCAGTGTTATGGTGTGACGCTTTATCGAAATGACGAAGAGTCTGGTGGGACGCCACCTAATCATGTGCTTTGTGCCATATGGTATGACAGACTGGCCATCTTGAATACCAATATGGTTGTCTCATTTCTATTTAAATCATTATTCATTCTTTCTTCCTCACTCCTGATTTGTTTATTCATGAATCTTTCCGATTGTTTCCTTGTACACTTATCCCTTACAAAAAGTTTCCAATCATAATCATATACACAAATTCCTTCTTGTGTAAGGTCTATCCTTTGAATGTTTTAAAAAGAATGTAAAACTGCATATATCAGATGAGGCAAATGATCGACTGGACAACAGAGACGAATGAAGAAATCCTTAATAATAACCAGATAATCGAGTAACACGTTATGAAAATGAAGCATACCTCAATCATGTGGGAGATATTTGTCATGAAGATTCAAGATCGAAGAAATCCTAGTTACGAATAAACTTTGAGTGCGTTCATTTAGATATATTTGTGATGTCATGTCTAATAATGATTTGTGTTTAGTTTTGAAATCTTGACTAACAGGACAAATTAGGACTTAACTGGAAATCAATACTTATACTGAAGTCAGGACTTAAGATATCAGAACTTAAGTTATCAGAACTTAAGATATCAGAAGATATTCATCAGAAGATAATATCAGGACTTAAGAAGACTTTCAAATAAGGAAGGCGGCTGATTGAAAGGAAAAAAGATCAAGACTAAAACAAGAAGAGATAAGCATAGAGAAAAATTCTATGAAAAATAGAAGACTTGGAGGAAAAGATAGCTAATTGATATATTTTAGGATACATAATTATATTCGATATCAATTAGAAGATTATCTTATAACTATGTGTCTATATAAACACAACATAGGGTTTACACTAGATGTGTTATCATAATCGAGAATATTATGTAACCCTAGCAGCTCTCGTGATATTTGTTCATCACTGAGAGAGAACGGTTTCATTGTAATACTGTTTTATTGCAGGGGAGCATATTGAAGATCCAACCATATCTCAAGAAGCATCAGAACCTAGAACAGGCTCTTCAAGTTTTGATTCATCAAGTTCTGATAATTCTGGAAACTCAAATTCTGATTCATCAAGTTCTGATGGGCCAAGTTCTGATAATTCTGGAAACTCAAATTCTGAAGAATCTAACTCAGAGAGCATAATTTCAGGGGGAGCATCAGAAAATGTTGATGGAGACATCATGGATCATGGGGGAGCATCCAGTTCTAGAGATAACCTTCCATCTGCAAGGAAGTGGACTAAAGCACATACACCTGACTTGATTATTGGAGATCCTGAAGCAGATATTAGAACTAGAATAGCAACATCAAATGAATGTCTCTATCATTCTTTTCTTTCTTAGTCTGAACCAAAGAAAGTGGAAGAAGCTCTTCAAGATGCTGATTGGGATCAAGCAATGCAAGAAGAGTTAAATGAATTTGAAAGAAATAATGTCTAGACCCTAGTGCTAAGACCAAAGAACAGATCAGTTGTTGGTACAAAATGGGTGTTCAGAAACAAAACTGATAGTGATGGCATAATTACAAGGAATAAAGCCAGGCTGGTTGCAAAAGGATATTCTCAATATGAGGGATTTGATTATGATGAAATATTTGCACCAGTTGCTATATTGGAAGCCATAAGGATATTTTTGGCTTATGCTGCTCACAAAAAGTTTACAGTCTTTCAAATGGATGTAAAAAGTGCTTTTCTTAATGGAGAATTGGAAGAAGAAGTATATGTTGAACAACCTCCAGGTTTTGTAGATTCAAAATTTTCTCATCATGTCTACAGACTTGATAAAGCACTTTATGGCCTTAAGCAAGCTCCAAGAGCATGGTATGAGACATTAGCTCAGTTTCTTCTGGAAAGTGGATTTAACAGAGGGACAATTGACAAAACTTTATTCTATCTCAACCATGGAAAGGACTTACTTTTGGAGCAGATATATGTTGATGATATCATTTTTGGTTCTACAAATGACAGACTTTGTAAAAGGTTTGCCAAGCTAATGCAGTCAAGATATCAAATGAGTATGATGGGAGAACTTAGCTATTTTCTGGACCTTCAAGTCAAGCAGAATGAAAAAGGAACTTTCATTTGTCACTCCAAGTACACCGGAAATTTGTTGAAGAAATTTGGAATGCAAGACTCTTCAAGTGCATCCACTCCTATGGCCACTGCAACAAAATTGGATAAGGATACTGGTACATCAGTAGATATTACTGATTACAGAGGTATGATTGGCTCACTACTCTATCTAACTGCAAGTAGACCTGATATTATGTATGCTACCTGTCTTTGTGCAAGATTTCAAGCAGATCCAAGAGAACCTCACTTAACAGCTGTGAAAAGAATTTTCAAGTACCTTAAGGGTATAGCTGATCTAGGATTGTGATATCCTAGGGAATCAGACTTTAAGCTAATAGGTTACTCAGATGCAGATTTTGCAAGGTGCAAAATTGACAGGAAAAGCACAAGTGGAAGCTGCCAATTTCTTGGAGGAAGATTAGTTTCTTGGTTTAGAAAGAAACAAAAGTCAATTTCCACATCAACTGCAGAGGCATAGTATATTGCTGCAGGAAGCTGTTGTGCACAGATTCTTTGGATGAAGAATCAGCTACTGGATTATGGGTTAGAATTTTCTAAAATCCCTATTTACTGTGATAATCAAAGTGCTATTGCTATGACAGGTAATCCAGTTCAACACTCAATGACAAAGCACATCAGCATTAGGTACCACTTCATAAGGGAGCATGTGATGGAAGGTACAGTGGAATTGCATTTTGTTCCAACAGATCGACAACTAGCAGATATCTTCACAAAACCACTATGTGAAGCTACTTTTACAAGATTGGTAAATGAACTTGGAATGGTTTTAGGTTCTTTCTCTAAATCTGCTTAGTTTATGTTCTGATACATTAGACTTTATGATCAGTATTTACATATATTACTATCTTTATGTAATCTGTGCTTAAATTGAAATTTACTTAAGTGCTGATTGTTGTCTGATGTGAATTTCTAAACTCTGATAGTGATATGAATGTTTCTGTGACTATTCAGTCCAATGAGGATAATTGTGCTAGATGCTAACCTAGTAGTCTATAATATACTAATGATCCCATATTTGAAGTAATTATTTATGTGGAAATCTTTTAACACAAGCAAATTCTGATATTGAGCTTGGTAAGGTTTACTTTGTGTATCTTATTACTAAGTCAAAAACTAGAATAATGCTTCTTATCTGTTAAGTTCTGATGTTGGTAAATCTTATGGATGTACTAAGTGCTGATAAGCCTCACTTATCAAAACAAAAAGTAAGGAAAAGAAATAAATATCAGGTACTCCTTTGAGATCTAGAGAAAAATATATGTGGAAGGGAAGACCCAAGTGCATTGCTGGTATTAAGTAATATGCATTAGAAAAGCAAAATAAAATTTTCTTGGTGACTTTTCACATTCTCTGATTACTGGAGAAATACTCTGATAATAGCATAAATTCTGATAAGCAGTCGTGACTCACTTACACTGAGAAGCCACTGTAAAAAGGAATTTCAAAAGATGCATAAAATGAGCACAAAATAGTTGAGGTGGACTCATGCATGAACTTATTCTATAGTAGACTTCAGACTAATGACAGATTTTGAGCAAAGTTCTTAGTTATGTCTTATTTCTAAGATGTACTGAAGTAAATCAGACTTTACTCTTTGTCTGATATTTAGCTTAAAGCACACACTTACACTCCATATGAATGATGAAAATTATTGTGGTGATCAATGTTGTTTTAAATGAACAGTTTAAGTGTCAGTTGCATAAATTCTGAGGACAAGTTCTAATGGAAGTTCTGATGATTAAGTTCTGTTGAAACTATATCAGTATTTGTGTGAAGAATTACAGAAATAAACATTCACTTTTTGAGTAAAGGAGCCATATTCTGATGACTTTTAAATTCTGATAATAATCAAGTTCTGATGCTGACGTGGCAGTATTTATTTCCTTGATTTATTTTTAGGTCAATACTTGAACGGTTATATTTTATCAGATTATTGGTTTAAGTGAGATAAAGACAGTAATAATCATCTGTTTAGTGGGAACAATTTTTTTTTTGAAAACTGCATGTGCATAGTAATCATTACTTATTTCTCGTGCCCATTAACTTTTGTCTTAACTACTACATGGCTGACAGGTGTAAAGTCTGTTCCACTTCTCAATAACTGCTGTCAAGTGGCGTGTATAAGTAAAAGAGAGAAAAGATTTCAAATCTCTTATTTATATTTCTTTCTATACTCTCTCCCTTTTTCTTATTCTCTCATATTCTCTAACGGTTTTCTATCCAGACATTTTATCAAACACCTTTCAGGCACTCTAAATTCTCACTCATTTTAATGGCACCGAAGGATATAATCTTTAATGGAGCAAAGTTCGTTCCCAACAACTATGCTGCCATTCTCACTAAGAGTGAAGCTCCTTCGAAACTTCATTTTATTCAGGATTTCTTATTTCATAGTGAAATTGGGTTCACTTTGACAAAGCCATCCTATTTATCTGGAACTCAAGTTCTGACGTTTTGGCGTACAGGACTTTATGATGATGGTGGTAAGAATGGAACTCCAAGCATTGTGTTTACAGCAAAGGAGGTTGAGTATGTTGTTACTCCGAAAATAGTTTGAAAAGCTCTACATCTACCTGAAAACTGTCAATTCAGTTTTGCTGTGGAGGAGCCATTTCTACAACAAATGATGGCTAATCTTGGGTATGAACAGAGTTTGGCTAAGTTGGGTCAACTCAAACGCCCATATATTCGAAAGGGATGGAGCTTCTTCTTCGATTGCATCACGAAATGTTTGCCAACAAGTGCTCAAATTTTGATGCCATTCCTATTCTGACACAACAAATTGGGTATGCACTTTTACACCAGTCTCATTTTGATTATTCAAAGACTTTGTTATGTTTTATAGGAGATAGAATGAAAGAGGACAGGAATGTAGTTTACTTTTCTAGGTTCTGTCAGTTAATTTACAATTACTGTACATCAGATGAACCACAACTAGCAAGTGAACTCATAGAACCTTTTAGGTTAGCAAAAAGGGCTTTTACTAATCTCTTAACTGCTGACAACAAGAAGGGAGTTTTGAGACCCCTTAGAATTCTTTTATCAGTAAAGCAAGCTCTGGTAAATGCTGATTATGATACATTTTCATTGCTATATCCTGATGTCCAACCGACCAACACACAACAGCCATTAGCACCTACTACTGTCACTCAACAAACACTCACATCAGAACATGCCAACCAACCATCAGCACATAATTCAGTCAAGCCTTCTCCTTCTAGAACAAAGAGTATTAAGATAGTACCTCAGTCACAGCAGAAAAGAAGGAAGATGATTTTAAGAGATGAGTCTGATGATGAGGTACAGGTTCAACCATCAGAACCTGTTGCTGATGTAGCTGAGAAGGTCTCTTCTCAGAAAGCTCAAGAAACTGGGAGTTTTAGGCCCCTAAAAAGGCTTAGAAAGCTAAACTCTGATGATGAAGCTCACAGAGTCTCTCCATCAGCTAAGAGACTTAAAAAGCAAAGAGCAAGGAGGGCTGTAGAATCATCAATATCTGATGAAGGAATGGAAGCAGCAGCTGAGGAAGGAGGTCAGGAATCTCTGATCTCAAAAGAACCAGTTGTGATTGAATCTCTTCCCAGTGCTGAACCAGAACTTACTGAAGCTCCACAATCTCCAATTCAAAAGCCATAGACTGCTACATCACCAATGCCTACACCTCCTGTGACTCCTATTCACTCTCCAGTACATGCTGATAATCCAGGTACAAGTGCTGAAATAGATATTCACAACATGAATGTGCCTGAGGTTCTGTACTTGGAAGCGCCAACCATTCCTCACCAAACTCTACCAACAACTCCACTGCTAGATGTTGATGTTCATACAGATGAATCTCCTATTGCTTCACATACAGTAATTCTATCACAAGATGCTAATACTGAAGATTCTGCATGTTCTGTTGAAATAAATGCTGAAAATACTGGTGAAGCTGCTACAAATGAAAATGCTGATGCAGCTGGTCCTTCAGGACATGGACCTCTACAAACAGTTGATAAAGTTGATTTGATTAAAAATTTTGTGCGAGAGGATGTACCAGTACCTTGGAGTGAAACTAATAGAGGAAGGGAATGGATCATGGGGTGGAATAAAGTTGATTTTGTTCCTAGTGCAAATATTCTTGCTGAGCACCTGGCTAACGGTGATGAGATGCTGGTGAATGATGACTTCAAAGCACAGCTCAGAGTTACTGTATTGAGTACGAGGAACCTTCAAGGTCAACACTCAATAACTCAATCCAAGGTGAACAAAATTCAAGAAATACTGATTCAGCAAGATATGAACTTTAAACTTGATAAGAACAGATTTTTCAAGCCTGCTTTTAACAGAGTTGAGGCTATTGAGAAAGTTCAGGAGAAACAGCAAGCTCAGACTGCTGAAGTACTAAAGAATCAAGTTTCTCAACAAGTTCAACTAAATGAAATCCAATCTTCAGTGGAACTACTTCTCTCTCTCCTACTACCTGATCATGCCAAAAAGGGGGAGAAGGTAAGTCCAAATGCTCTACTGATTTAGCACTAAAGAAAAAAGATGATGGAAATGATGACCAAGGAAACTCTGAAAAGGTTAGAGGTCGTGGTCAAGGCAAAGGCTCTTCATCCAAGAAAGCAAGAACTTCTACACAGAGATCAATCTTTGATTCTAATAAAAGAATAAGTTCTGATAAGCAAGTTCTAACTAAGCCCGATGTTCTGATACAGGGTGAAAGTCAAGAATCATAGAAGTTTATGCAGACACTGAAGCTCAAGGGGAAGGAAATAACAGTCTATTATCAAGACCCCAAGATACAGAAGCTGGATGAAGAAATTTCAAAAAGACTATTTCTCAAAGACAATCTAGGAATGGACTTTGAAAGTCTGAAGGAAGAAGAAGCCAGACTTAAAGCAGAAAATGTCAAATCCAAGTCTAAAGCTTCTATTACTGCAAAGAAACCTCCAAAGCCTAAGGGCATTGTGATTAAAAAGAAGACAAACTTTGAGGCAACCAAATCCGAATCCAAAGCCAAATCACAAGTAGAGGTAGATCCAAGGTTCAAGGGAAAAGCTAAAGTTGATGATTCTATAAAAATCTATCTGCTAATCATGGATCTGGAAGCAAAATTTGATGAAGATACTAGTCTGATTTTGAAGAAGAAGAAGAATATTCAAACAACCTCTGACAGAGCTCATGTTGTTCAAGATCAGGACTTAGTAAATTCTGATATAACAATGAAGCAAGCAACCTCTGACAGAGCTCAAGTTGTCTTGATATCAGAAGATAAAGGAAAGGAAACCTCTGACATTGCTCATGTTAAACCTTCAAAAATTCTACTACCTGGGTTTACTAAAGCTCAACAATCTGCTCAACCTATGAAGACTTCAACAAATGTTTTTAAGGGTAGATTGCTTCAAGGGAAGGAAGCTAGAGATAAAACAGGACTGGGTAATGCTGATGAGAAAAGAGTAAACAACTCTACCTTAGACCCTACATCTCTTTCTGAACCAGGAGTAGGGACAACTCCAGAAAGACTAAATCAATTGGAATCTGTACTTATGGTTTATAATTCCAAGCTTAAAGAAGATATAATGCTTTATTTTATGACAGATGGAAGATTATTCCATATAAGAAAGGATGCAATTCGGTTGAAGTATTATGAAGAACTGCAACATGTTTTATTTCTACTTCAAGTAAAAAACAGGTCAATAGATGGTGCTGCCAGTTACTTAAAATCTGATATTCAATGGCAGAAGAAACTTTACTCTGTAAAGTTTGACAGACCATACTATCCAAAGTATAGAGATCAGAATGGTGAATTAGTTTAGATGAAGCCTAATACTGCCAAGATCACTACTTTTCTAGGTATTAAGGGTGTTGAATTTAATCTGAAGTCTGACAAAGCTTATCTGATCAGGCTAGATCAGGAAATAAGGAAAGCAAAGATTAATGATCTCAGGGCTGCTATCTTTCAGACAGGAGAAGATACAGTTGAACTTAAAGATGCTAAAAGGAGGATGATAAATGAACTTGAATATGCTGAGAGAACTCTTTTGAAGAACTATCTCAGAACAACTCCTGACATTAGAGAGATCACACAATGAAGCCAAGTCAAGAACTACAGCTGATAAATTTTGAAGGATATACAGGCTAAAGCTGATATCAGACTTTAAGGATGGTAAAAGCTACAAGGACTGTGAGTTGTAGTTATCTAGTCAAATTCTTATATGCATTTGTACTTCATGTTTTTAACATCATCAAATATCTATTGAACTTGTATATTATGCTAATTTACAAGTTGGGGGAGATTGTTAGATATATTTCTGATGACATGTCTAATAATGATTTGTGTTTAGTTTTCAGATCTTGACTAACAGAACAAATCAGGACTTAACTGGAAATCAATACTTATACTGAAGTCAGAACTTAAGATATCAGAACTTAAGTTATCAGAACTTAAGATATCAGAAGATATTCATCAGAAGATAATATCAGGACTTAAGAAGACTTTCAGATAAGGAAGGCGGCTGATTGAAAGGAAAGAAGATCAAGACTAAAACAAGAAGAGATATGCATGGAGAAAAATTCTATGAAGAATAGAAGACTTGGAGGAAATGATAACTAATTGATATATTTTAGGATACAGAATTATATTCGATATCAATTAGAAGATTATCTTGTAACTGTGTGTCTAGATAAACATAGCATAGGGTTTATACTAGATGTGTTATCATAATCGAGAATATTATTCATTGTAACCCTAGCAGCTCTCGTGATATTTGTTCATCACTGAGAGAGAATGGTTTCATTGCAATACTGTTTTATTAATAAGATTATTCTGTGTTTTATACTTGTGTTCTTAATTCGATTTGATTGTAGTATACACTGTATTCAACCCCCTTCTACACTGTGTGTGACCTAACAGTTCATCAAGGAATGATTGGGTTTTCGCATTCAAGTAAGTGAATTATGGTAAAATTAATGCTTGTAGCTGGGTCGGCAAAGAAAGTTCAATATGAAAAGACATAAGGGGAGATGAAGGTATGGTGGTTTGACTACAATAATTTTTAAGATGTGAAGCTTTAAAACTAAATGAATTCATTCGCAAGAGTATAAAAGGGTTTGTTGAGACCAAGTGTTGGACATCAGAAGTTGAACAAGTTAATTAATAAGAACAAGTGTATATTGCCAAGGATGGATGAATTGTTAAATAGAGAGTTTGATTTGAAACATGAAGAAGAAAAATTCTAGAATAAATTGTAATTATACTCAGTATTGATATTCTGTTATAATCAGAAGATATGAGAAAGATCATGGTATTATCAGAATTGTTCGCTATAATTCTAGGTTGAACTAAAATACGGGTTGTGCTGGTTAGTATTATATGCGGTGGTGACATAATAAGCTTAGAAGGTGGCAGTGAATTGGTATATTTGAAGATTTATTATTGTTTGTCTGAGAGACTGTTGGTTGCTTGATTAATTGTTGGTGTCGGCTTGAACCCGACTGGTAGTCAATAATATAAAGGAGATGCTGCCCAAATTTTCCAAAATTACCCTACTTTTGAAAATAGAAAGTATACTTCCGTGTGTTATTGATATTCATATTAATACTCCGAACAACTGTGATCTCGGTTCTTGAAAGAGATTGTTACAGCTAATCCGACTATATATAATTGGTCTTTGATTTCGTTTAGCTAGTCATCATTTGGTGTAATTGATCAATTAAGTAAGTTAATTGGTTAATTTTTCCAATTAATGGTTAGTTAGATGGAAATCTATTCCAATTAGATTAAGTCAATTTTGATGTTACTTTCTAGTTCGAAATCAAAGCAATGAGGAATTTGAAAAAAAAAACAACAACGTGTGAACACCAGTAGAATTCAGAAGTTGCCGCAAGTGCATGAGGCTTTACTTGGATGAATATGCCTTTGTAATAGACAAAAGGAATAAAAAGTTATTTGTACGAACAAGTGAGAAAAATGTTTTCAAGAACTAAAGATGGAAGATAGAGAAAAGGGGAGGAAGGAAAGGAAGAAGGGAGGCGGACTAAAGAGGAGATTAATAATAACACTAATATGGATTTTATTAGACAGTCAAAGAGATTTTATCATCTACAACAAAGTTTTGTCAAAGGATGTCTTGTTTCTAAATTTTTTTGATAATCATACAATAAATGATTTTTCAAGTATTTCTGTTTTGGATAAAGTATGAGTTACAGTTTTAATTCAGTTTCCGATTGATGTTGATACTTAGGTTGTTAAATATCGAAAGTGGTATTAATATAGATGATTGATGTTTACTTCAGAATGGGATGTTGTGAGCATCAAAGTTCGTATTAATATCTAATTTGATATGATAGCAAAATAAGTATTAATGTCAAGAGTTCAGTTTGGAAGGAGCTATGAGATTGAAGAATGGAAATAGGAAAGGAAGTGGAATCAAAAGGGTGATAAAGAAACTTTATAAGATGCCAGGATTACCTCCGGATCAAGAAATCAAATTCACTATTGATTTGGCACCAGTGTTGTTCGTGAAGAAGAAAGACGGTAGCAGACGACTATGTATCGATTATCGTGAGCTGAATAAGTTAACTATCAAGAACAAATATCCTTTATCCCGAATCAATGACTTATTTGATCAACTGAAAGGAGCGACGTGGTTTTCAAAAATCGACTTACGATCAAGCTATCATCAGTTAAGGATCAAGGCAAAAGGTATTCCAAAGACTGTGTTTCAAACGAGATATGGACATTACGAATTTCTTGTGATGGCGGTTGGATTAACTAATGCACCAGCAGCATTCATGGATTTGATGAATTGAGTATTCAAGGAGTACTTGGATAAGTTTATCATTGTATTTATTGATGACATCTTGATATATTCAAAGACTGAAGAAGAACATGCAGAGTACCTGAGAATGACATTGGAAACATTGAGAAAGGAACAACTTTATGCGAAATTTTCGAAATGCAAATTTTAGATGAAGTGCAATTTCTAGGACATATCATCAGTGTTGAAGGAATTCAAGTCGATCCTGCGAAGATTGAAGCTATTTCGAACTGGGAGAGACCAAAGACTCCAACGGAAGTTAGAAGTTTCTTGGGATTAGCAGGTTATTATGGAAGATTTGTTAAATATTTTACAAAGATAGCCACGCCATTGACAAAATTGACCCAGAAGAATGAAAAGTTTGAATAGAACGGGAAATGAGAAGAAAGTTTCCAAGAATTGAAGAATCAGTTGGTGACCGCGCCTGTACTTGTTTTACCTGACGATCAAGGAGATTTTGTCATATACAGCGAAGCTTCTTATTGAGGATTAGGATGTGTTTTGATGCAACATGGCAACATGATCGCATATGCTTCTAGACGGTTAAAGCCGCATGAACAGAAATATTCGACGCATGATCTCGAACTAGCAGCAATCGTATTCACACTAAAACTCTGGAGACACTATCTATACGGCAAAAGATGTGAGATTTATACGGACCATAAAAGCTTGAAGTATATTTTCACTCAGAAAGAACTCAACATGAGACAACGAAGTTGGTTCGAGCTAATTAAAGATTAGGACGTATCCATCAATTATCATCCAGATAAAGCGAATGTTGTAGCAGATGTACTAAGTCAAAAGATAAGATTTAACTTGTTAACATCTTCAGAGAATTTGATTAAAGAATTCGATAAATTCGAAATAGTGATGCGGCATGGAGTACCCGTGTCCATTATATCGGATCGAGATCCCCGTTTTAATTCGAGATTTTGGAGATAATTCCAGGAATGTCTAGGAACCAAGTTAAATATGAGCACCGCTTACCATCCACAAACAGACGACAAAGTGAAAAGGACTATTCAGACAATTGAAGATATGCTACGTCTATACGCAATAGATTTTAAAGGAAATTGGGACGAGCACTTACCGCTAGTGGAATTCTCTTACAACAACAACTATCATGCGGGTATCGGAATGCCACCTTATGAAGCATTACATGGAAGAAAATGCAAATTACCTACATGTTGGGATGAAGTTGGAGAGCGCAATATTCTAAGCCCATAAATAATTCAGCAAACCAAGGAAAAAGTAGAACTTATTCGCAAGCGACTCGAAGCAGCACATAATCGACAGCGTAAATATGCAAATCCAGCCAGAAAGAATGTGGATTATCAAGAAGGAGAGCATGCATTGTTAAAAGTCTCGCCATGGAAAATATTGACTAGGGCAAGCTAAAGCCTCGTTACGTCGGTCCATTTGAAATTCTGAAGAGAGTTGGAAAAGTTGCGTACGAATTAGCTTTACCACCCCATATGCAACATATTCATAATGTATTCCACGTGTCCATGCTTAAGAAATATAACCCTAATACAAGGCATCTAATAGAGTATGAACCGATAAAGATTCAGGCAGATTTGTCGTATATAGAGCAACCGGTAAGAATTTTAGATCGGTAAGATTGAGTATTAAGGAATAAGTCTGTACCAGTAGTGAGAGTTTTGTGGAGAAACCTAGTGATCGAAGAATCAACCTGGGAACTTGAGAGTGATATGTTAGAAAAGTATCCTCAGTTATTTGTATAGTGTGATTCTGAGGACAGAATCCTATTAGGGGGGGGGGAGAATGTAACGACCGAGAAAATTACGCTTGTATTATATCATAATGAAGATAAATTATGTTTACTATTATGTGATTAAATGTGTTGAGTCGTTAAACCAAATTGTTGTGTGCTACGTGTTGTCTGTTTTGATCCGAACGTGTTTTGGATATTTATTGAGTGATTTATCGTAAGTTATATGTCTTATATCAAAACCCGTACAGCTTAAACAGTGTTTTAAAATCCCGTATTTCAAAAAAAATCATTGTCCCTATTTTGTCAAAAACGACCTATATCATATCGCTATTCTGAATCCCTAGACGTTTTACAAATTTACCTTCTCTGCGAAAAATGACTTTTCCGGACCCCTTCGGGTACCAAAAGCCCCAAAAAAGCACATTTTTATTTTTATATGATCATGAAATTATCATACATCATTTTCCTTTGCATTTTTGTAATATTCAGAAATTTTGGAAATTTTTAGCATTTATTTTGTATTTATTGGATATTTAAAAATTCATAATAACACCCAAAAATTATAAAAATTAGGGCCAGATATTTTTATTAGATGTGTAATTAACCCCTTAATTTTATTTAGCGGTATAATTTTCCATAGTATAAATAGCTGAATTAATATTAATTTTTAGTTAATTAATTATAAAAAAATCAGATTAATAAAAATAGAAAGTGTTGGTGACAATTGTGAGCTTGGAGGAGGGAGAAGATCAATCCATGATTTTGGGAGATTCACTAATCCACTGAAAAAGCTCGAGTAACCAATACAATCCTTGTGAAGAGACGAATCTATTGATACTAATATCAACAACTGAGGTTTGTTTAATCGTAAAATCGATTTTTATGTTCTTGGTATGAATTTCGGTTTTTGATTTTGAAGAATCGTTTGATTGTTTGGTTGATTCAGTTGGTTTTGTTGTAGTCTCACGAGTGATTGAGTATTTTTACTTTGATTTTATAACCCCTGGATCGATATGTCGAGTTCTTGGGTTTTAGTATTTTTGATTCGTTTTTTTAAAAGATTTATAGATGTTCTTGCTTGTTTTGATGATTGGGAGTAATTATAGAGAACTGTAGCTTTGATTTGGTATATGTTTTGTGAATTTTTGTTCATGATTGGGTAAGAAACGATTCTCCGATGAAGTTCATCAGAAAAAAAATGGAGTTTTGGCCGGAGGACGTGATGGAGTGGTCGTCGGTTGTGATGGAGAGGGTGGTTGTACGGTGGGAGAAGAAAAGAACGATGTTGCAGCTTGAACGAGTCGAAATCATTGCGTTTTGGCTGGGGTTTTGCTCGCCGGAGTTGGGTGCAGTTCGCCGGTTTCTGCTGTGTTCTCACCGGAGAAGAGGCTGTGGGGATCGTCGATCACTGGGGACGTGGGGTTCGTGTTGCTGCAGTTACAGGGAAGGTGTTGGATGAGCTAATCGAACAAAATCGAGTCCAACGAACTCAAATTAGGCTCGCCGGAAACCGGTGTCATCGCCGGAATCTGGCTAGAATTGGGTCGACCCGGGTCTGTTCTTCAGTATCCTTTTTCCTGGAAAATTCGACCCGGTTTTGATCTGAAAAACCCAATTGCTGATTTAGGATATTTGTTTCTGAATAAATAATTAACTTTTATTTTTATTAAAAATTAAAAATCAGTTTTATTAATTCTGAAAATCTAATAAAAATTATTTTTTAATTCTGAAAAATAATTAATTATGTAATTAATTAATAAATACATGTTAAATAATCGAATAATATGATTAATAATTCGGTAATTAGTGGAATGATGCGAGTAACTCGTATTTATACGAGTAGTTGATCGTTGAGTTGGATTATTATTCGAGCGATAGTTATTTATTCGAAGAGTGTCGTAATAAGTATTCGAATCAATTATTTATTTGTAAATAATCAATCTAATCGTGTAATTGCTAATAATTTGTGAATAATTTTAATAAATTCTAATTAATTCTAATAATTAAGGATTAATTATTTTAAAATACATTAATTATTAAATAAGTATTTAAAAATATGATTAAGGTTTAATTAATTGTGATTAATTAATTATAATTGATTTATAATTAATTAAATTTTGTTTATTGTATAGTAATTAAATCCTTAGTCCGATTCGAGTGAAACGAAGACCCTTAGACTCAGAAAAATGAAACGATTCCATTAAAAATAATTATCAATCATAATTTCTTCCGAAAGCGAGTCGCCTTGTGATAGTTAATTGTTTGTAGACCCTAATAGGGGAAGAATCTAGTCAAATAAATCCAGAAAAATTATAAAGCGAACCAGATAGTGTTTGTTAATGCGAGTTCAAAACTAGTATCGATTCTAAAAATAATTATGAGTCTAAAATAAATTATGTGCCTTATGTGTTATGGGCTTTAGGTGATTATGTGAACCTTATGTGCTATATAATCATATACGCGTGTCTGATAGAATCGTATGGGTAGACGATTAGGGCTACGTGGTATCAATTCGAGATACGCGTATGTAGTAAGTTATCTAAACGAATATCTTTCCATGATAGATTCAGTATCAACAAGGCAAATCAAGCTAGAGACGGAAGGCGGTGAGTCATATTAGGTTAAGTACGCACCAGGCAAGTTTTTCCCCTATTCTAAATTCAGAATAGTGAAATATACCCCACTTTCCATATCAGATACATTTTGATAATTCTTGATTCTTGTTTCTATTACATTTCGATTCTTGATTTCTCCCAATTTATTGAATCCTTCTATTCATATTCCAATATTTTTACCCTGTTATACATATACTCTGATATATCCTGATGTTGGGATACATCAAAAGCATTCTGATTGTTCCGGATGCTGAGTTTTGGATTGGATGGTTACTATATGGGTTGGGTTCTACCCAGACCTTTAATTAATAGGCCATAGTTGGCTAAGTACTCTTTATGTTGGTTGGGTCTATGCAGTTGGGTATAGATCTGCACTGTATCCTGACTGATCAGTAGGTTATAGTGCATAGTTAGTTCTTATTTCCAGTCTTGTTCATTTGGCACTCGCCAGTAAAGGTAAATTATTATTCTATACAGATACTAAAGGTTGTTCAAACCATCAGATTATCGATTCATTTATTTTTCTCTTTTTATACTACATATATTGTTGTTGGCTTGTTGAGCAATTTTGGCTCACCCTCTTTTATTGTTATTCCCATTGTTTTTAGTCAAGGTAGAAAATGAAACCCATCAGAACCCGTATAGTCAAGAAGCGAGTCAAGCAGCGGGACCCTCTTATACAAAGAGTGTTTGTCCCTATCCCAGAAGAGAGCTTTGAGTTACCAAATGAGGTGTAGCAGGATAACTAATAGTAATGATTTGAATAAAAGTTGTTTAGTGTGGAATGTAAATAGAATAAAAGTTTTGTAACAAAGAAAGTTCTTGAGATAGATTATATTAAACTGGCTTGTAATAAAGTTGGATCGTCGTTCTTGTTTTCAATCCTTAACCTTGAAAAGATCCTGAGTAGTAGTAGTTCGGGGTAATTATTTTATTTATATTCCGCTTGTGCAGGTTTAGTGAGTAGTTAATATTAATAATGCCCCAAATCTATACCCCAGATTTGGAGGGTGTTACACTTTAGATAAGGAAAGCAGCTGATTTACAGGAAATGATCATGACTAAAACAATAGAAGATATGCATGAAGAGATAGAATACTAGAATACTTGTAGAAGATAATATCTGATTGATATAGTTTAGGAGACAGAATTATATTCCATATCAATTAGAAGATATCTTGTAACTGTGTACTATATAAACACAACATAGGGTTTACACTATATGTGTTATCATTCATGAGAAAGATTATACATTGTAACCTAGTAGCTTTTAGTGATATTGTTCATCACTGAGAGAGAACAACTGTTCTATTGTATTAGAGTTTATTATATTGAATATACTTGATTACTGTTATATACTTGTGTTGATAAATCGATTTGATTGTATAAACACTATATTCAACCCCTTTCTATAGTGTTGTGTGACCTAACAAGTGGTATCAGAGCCACTCTGTTGATTTACAAACAGTAAGATCCAGTTTATAATCATGTCTGAAGAAACACAAACTCCAACTAAGCCCACCAAAACTAAAGATACTCAAAATAATCAAACTCACAGTCGATATGAAACCATTAGGGTTCCCATACTGAGAGCATCTGAGTATCCTATATGGAAGGTAAAGATGGCTATATTTCTGGAAGCCACAGATCTTGAATACCTTGATAGAAATAATGATGGACCATATAAGCCTACCAAGCTTTCTGTTGCAGTTGCTGATCAACCATCAAAGATAATACCAAAGGAGAAAGGTGATTACACAGTTAAAGACATCTCATCTATTGCCAAGGATGCAAGGGTAAGGAATCTGCTGCTTAGTGCAATTGACAATATCATGTCAAACAGGGTAATTGGATGTAAGACTGCAAAGGAGATATGGGATGCTTTGGAGACAAGATGCCAAGGAACTGATGCAATCAAAAAGAACTAGAAGACTATACTCACACAAGAGTATGAGCACTTTGACTCAAAAGCTGATGAGTCATTAACTGATTTATATGACAGGTTTGCCAAACTCTTGAATGATCTGTCACTGGTGGACAAGGAATATGATCTTGAAGATTCAAATCTAAAATTCCTTTTAGCTCTTCCTGAAAATTGAGATTTGAAGTCTACTACAATAAGAGATAACTATGAGCTTACTGAAACTACTCTTGATGAAATTTATGGTATGCTCAAGACTCGTGAACTTGAGATGGATCAAAAGAGCAAAAGGCATGGAAGAAAGTCAAAGACAGTTTCTCTTAAAGCTGAGGAGGAATCTCCAAAAGTGATTTTCTCAAAGGGGGCAAAGGAAAGGCTTTCATCATACAGTCTGATTCAGAGTCATCATATTCTGATGATGATGATTCAGAATCTGAAAAATTTATCTGAAATGGATGTTGATGCAGAGATAATGCAACTGTGTGCTTTTATGGTGAAGGGTATCACAAAGATAGCCTACAAGAAATTCAGAAAGGGCAAGAAGTTTTCCAGGAAAGGTGGAAGTTCTGAAAAAAGGGTTCGGAAAGTCTGATAACAAAGGAGGAAAGTCTGACAGAGGAGATAACTCAAATGTCAAGTGCTACAATTGCGGTGAAAGAGGCCACATCTCTCCTGACTACAAGAAAGGAAAAAGTGATAAAGGCCAGGCACTTATCACAAAGAAGAAAAACTGGGCAGACACTTCAGATTTTGAAGATGAGGTGAACTATGCCTTGATGGCAAATGCTGATAGCAGTTCTGATGCTGGTGAATTAAATGTACCTCAATCAACTCTTACTTTTCATACTGATGATATTTATGAGCTAAGATTATATCTGAAAACCATGTTCATTAGTTTTAGAGATCAGACTTTAACAAATGAGAGATTAACATCTGAAAGTCTTGCTCGTAGAAACAGAAATGACTATTTAGAAAAAGAGTTAGTTATACTTCATCAAACTCAGACAGAAAGAGATGAGGCTTTGTATGTTAGAGATGAAGTGCTAAAATTGAATAAATCTCTTAAATCTGAACTTGAAAAGGAAAAGGAGATAATCAAAACTTGGACTAACTCTGGAAGAACAACTCAGAAAATCTTAGAAAATGGAAATTGGAAAGAAGGACTAGGTTATCTAGATGATAAAGAAGAAAAGGAAACTGTATCATCTAAACCAAACTTTACCAAGAAAGCTGAAAAGCCTAAAGTTAATCCTGTCAAGTTTGTGTCAAATTCTGATAAGTCAAAATCTGAAAAGGTGATAGACTCTAAACAGAAGTAAAAAAAAAGTCAACTTCTGACAAATTAAAACAGGAAAAACCAGCTTCAGTAAATATAGGTTTAATGACAAAGAAGCAGCTTAAGCATAAGCTGAAAGTCATTAGAAATGTGAACAAGGTAAAGGAAGCTAGGAAAAATAGGAATGGAAAGGAAGGTGTGAATAAAAGCAGTAATTATATGCATGTTCCTAATGCTCCTATAAAGAAATGTTATAACTGTGGAAACTCTAACCATCTTGCTTCTTTTTGCAGGAAAAATAAAGATATAAACTCTTTACCTCCTAGATCAGGAGTTAAAAGTCAATCTGTTAGGTTTAAACCACAAAATCCTTATTTTTATTATGGTAGTTTATGGTATTATATTTATACTTGTAAGGAATATCATAGTTTGTACTATGATTATTATCAAATAAAACCTTCTTTGAAGAAAGTTAATGTAATTCCTTCTAGTGTAAAAGTTAGTGTGATTCAGAATCTGAAAAATTTATCTGAAATGGATGTTGATGCAGAGATAATGCAACTGTGTGCTCTTATGGTTAAGGGTATCACAAAGATAGCCTACAAGAAATTCAGAAAGGGCAAGAAGTTTTCCAGGAAAGGTGGAAGTTCTGAAAAAAAAGAGTTCAGAAAGTCTGATGGCAAATGAGGAAAGTCTGACAGAGGAGACAACTCAAATGTCAAGTGCTACAATTGTGGTGAAAGAGGCCACATCTCTCCTAACTGCAAGAAAGGAAAAAGTGATAAAGGCCAGGCACTTATCACAAAGAAGAAAAACTAGAGAGACATTTCAGATTCTGAAGATGAGGTGAACTATGCCTTGATGGCAAATGCTGATAGCAGTTCTGATGCTGGTGAATTAAAGGTACATCAATCAACTCTTACATTTCATACTGATGATATTTCTGAGCTAAGATTATATCTGAAAACCATGTTCATTAGTTTTAGAGATCAGACTTTAATAAATGAGAGATTAACATCTGAAAGTCTTGCTCTTAGAAACAAAAATGACTATTTAGAAAAAGAGTTAGTTATACTTCATCAAACTCAGAAAGAAAGAGATGAGGCTTTATATGTTAGAGATGAAGTGCTAAAATTGAATAAATCTCTTAAATCTGAACTTGAAAAGGAAAAGGAGATAATCAAAACTTAGACTAACTCTGGAAGAACAACTCAGAAAATCTTAGAAAATGGAAATTGGAAAGAAGGACTAGGTTATCTAGATGATAAAGAAGAAAAGGAAACTGTATCATCTAAACCAAACTTTACCAAGAAAGCTGAAAAGCCTAAAGTTAATCCTGCCAAGTTTCTGTCAAATTCTGATAAGTCAAAATCTGAAAAGGTGATAGACTCTAAAACAGAAGTCAAAGAAAAGTCAACTTCTGACAAATTAAAACAGGAAAAACCAGCTTTAGTAAACATAGGTTTAATGACAAAGAAGCAGCTTAAGCATAAGCTGAAAGTGATTAGAAATGTGAACAAGGTAAAGGAAGCTAGGAAAAATAGGAATGGAAAGGAAGGTGTGAATAAAAGCAATAATTATATGCATGTTCCTAATGCTCCTAGAAAGAAATGTTATAACTGTGGAAACTTTAACCATCTTGCTTCTTTTTGCAGGAAAAATAAAGATATAAACTCTTTACCTCCTAGATCAGGAGTTAAAAGTCAGTCTGTTAGGTTTAAACCACAAAATCCTTATTTTCATTGTGGTAGTTTATGGCTTTCGATTTATACTTGTAAGGAATATCATAGTTTGTACTATGATTATTATCAAATAAAACCTTCTTTGAAGAAAGTTAATGCAATTCCTTCTAGTGTAAATTCTGATGCAAAGTCTGACATAAAGTCTGATAAGAAGCATGTTAGCATAAACTCTGAAACTAAATCCGCTGCAAATGCTAACAAACTTAAAAAGGCCAAAGGATCCAAGCAAGTCTGGGTCCTTAAAACTAACCAATACTGGTCTTTGTGATTGCATGTGTTGTGGATCAAAAACAAAGGTATACTAATTGTTGTGTTTATTACTATGAAACGTGAGCTTCAAGGCTCGATTTGACTGCTATTGTGTTTCGTGACTCAATCTTCCTTACAAGATGCCTACGTACCTTGCTGTATGCCAAGGATCAAGTCAAAAAATGTAGTTCTGATTTGTGGGGTGAGGCCCCTTATAAAGATGTTGGGAGTCCTTGAATTGGACTTGGGTTAGGAGACTTGGTGGTCAAGTATTAGAATTAGAATGGACTTGGAAGTCCTAAGAAGTAGGAAGCTGATTCCTTATCCCACCAGATTCCTTAGAGGTTAATCTACAAGGATTTATTTCTCCACTAGGACTCATCTTATCAGCTGACTTATCCCTTATTAATTAATCATGAAATTAATTAATATTCAGGGTTTTGGGCCTTCTCAAATGGGCCTAGATGTTAGCTCAATTCTGATATGATTAATGTAACATTAATTACATACCGAGGCCTTATTTTCTTCCCAATCATTTGCCCCCAACTTTTGGGAAACAGTGATAAGGTTTCGCAAAAGTTAAGTTCATTTCTTCCCTTACAGGGTATTATTTTGCGTAAAGTGTGGAGCGACCTACACATTTACAAGGATTTGCTTTAATCCCTATTATTTAGGAATTATCTTAATTTCTAGGAATTTTCCCTGAATTATGGGATTTTTCCTTAATTTTCTGGAATTTTCCCTGATTTTTTTGGAATTTTCCCTGAAATTTCCAGAATTTTCCCCGAATTCTGGGATTTTTCCTTGATTTTCTGGATTTTCCCCTTAATTCTGGGATTTTTCCTTGATTTTCTGGATTTTCCCCTTAATTCTGGGATTTTTCCTTGATTTTCTGGATTTTCCCTTAATTCTGGGATTTTTTCCTTTATTTTCTGGATTTTTTCCCTTAATTCTGGGATTTTCCCTTGATTTTCTCGATTTTTTCCTTAATTCTGGGATTTTTTCTTTATTTTATGGATTTATTCCTCATTTTCTGAAAATATTTATTTTTTCAGAATATATTTTAAGGAATTTCCGTCTTTCTCTTCCTTTCCTTTTTCTTTCTTTTCTTTTTCTTTTTTTTATACCTGGTTCGACCAGGAATCCTGTTCGACCAGGATCCTGGTCGAATTAGCCATCATTTCGTCCTGGTCGACAGATTTTCGAGGAGGGGCATTTCGAGCAGGAATCCTGGTCGAATTTCGGCCAGGATTTTCACTCTATATTTTTTTTGTCGATCAGGATTTTAATTCCTTTTGGTCAGGATTTTATGATTTTGACCGATTTATGCTTCTTCCTTGCCTTGGTCGAAGATTCTTTCGAGGAGAAACATTCGATCAAGATCCTGACCGAGATTCAGTCAGGATTTATTTGTTGGGTTTGTTTTTGATCGAATATTAATCCCATGTAATCCTGGTCGTGCATACTTTCGACCAGGAATTTTCGACCAGAATTCCAGATCAAATTTTCGGTCAAGATGCCTATTTTCTAACTGAATTAGCCCTCTTTTAAGCCCAGGTGGAAGTCAATTTTGACCCCATCCTTTCGACTAGAAATTTAACTAGCATCCTGATCGAATGGGATTTCCAGAATTTTCTTAGAGCCTTCCAACATTTTCTAGAACCTTCCTGATTTTTCCATTATTTGGGCCCAAATGGGCTTTTTCAGGCCCAAGTTGCCCTCCTAGGGGCTATATAAGAGTGGGAGGGGAGTGATTTCATTTCATACCTCTCACTTCTAACTTCTCACTTTTCCAAAACTCCTTCTCCTCTCTCAACACTCTTATTTTCTCTCTCCAGCCTTCAAAACTCCTCCCTCTCTAGGGA
Source organism: Apium graveolens (assembly GCF_009905375.1). Classification (NCBI taxonomy): domain Eukaryota; kingdom Viridiplantae; phylum Streptophyta; class Magnoliopsida; order Apiales; family Apiaceae; genus Apium; species Apium graveolens. Next base: position 135,997,536 of record NC_133648.1, on the reverse strand, counting down.
CTTTCCGGCCTTCTTCCAAGCTTCCAAGCCTTCCTCATTCTCCCTTAATGGCAGCCAAAGGTGCTGAGAGAGCGGTCAAGATTGCCTCGGCTTCAAAATGAGGTACAGATGTCGAGATCTGCTCTTCTTACATGTCTTTGATAGATATGATTAATACTAGGGGACGAATATCTCTCCACTGCACATCTTGACTCTTTTAATCATTGCAACACATGGCAAAATATAGATTATGATAAGTTAAATGCACGTTATAACGTTCGTCCTCCCCTTAGGCTAGTTCCAGTTTCTGGTGGCGACCGTACTTGCCACTGGAAACCCGATACTCTTTTCGTTTACACAGATGCCCTTGATGCTGGGCTTAGGTTTCCTTTTCATCCCTTCATTCCTCACCTCCTAGCTGATTTGCAAATTAAGTGTATATTTTCCCACAGGAATTGCGCAACCTGCTTAGTTGTGATTTTAGCCAAAGGCTTGGCTTCAACCCACTTAGTAAAATAATCAATGGCTACAATCAGGAACTTCCTTTGTGCCGTGGCCATGGGGAAAGGCCCAAGTATATCCATTCCCCCCATAGCAAAGGGGATAGGTGAGTTAATGGAGGTCAGCATCTCGGGGGGTTTTCTAACGATAGTTGCATGCTTCTGACAGCGGTCACACTTCTTCACATACTATTTGGCATCAGCCATCATTTCTGGCCAATAGAAGCCCAAACGGGTTATCTTATGAGCTAATGCTCTGCCCCCCAAGTGTTGTCCACAGATACCTTCATGGACTTCTTCAAGAGTCAAGCGTGCATCATCGGGCCTGAGACATCTTAGGTAAGGAACTACATAAGATCTTTTATACAAAATCCCATCTATCAAGGAGTATCTTAATGCTCGAACAACCAACTTTCGTGCTTCAGTAGCATTATTTGGCAACCAACCGGTTTGAATATGAGTCTTAATGGGATCTATCCATGACGTCCCCAGATCTATAAGAGCTACAAGCTTAACATCAATGCTCTGTGTCTTCAGAACGTGGAAGTATACACTTCCTAAACTTTTCTCTATCTCAGATGAAGTAAACTTTGATAAGGCATCTGCCTTAGCATTTTCCTCCCTTGGAATGTGCTCGACATGGCATTCATCGAATTGGGTCATCACAACCCTTACTAGGCGGACATACTTAGCCATCGTATCATCCCTTGCCTAAAACTCTCCCTTTACCTGGGATATGACCAGCTTCGAGTCTCCACAGACTTTTAAGTTCTTGACTCTAAGTGTCCTTGCTAAGCCAAGATCAGCTATCAGAGCTTCATATTCTGCCTCATTGTTTGTGGTCGGGAAGTCTAACTTCATAGCATATTCAATCAAGAACCCATCAGGGCTTTGCAAAACTAGCCCTACTCCACTTGAATTTGTTTTTGATGCCCCATCAAAATAGAGAACCCAATATTCCTTCTTCTTATCATCCTTTTCTTTGTCCCCCTTATCAACTTCCTTGTCTTGAGGTGTGGTATCTTCCTGCCCCCCGACTTCTTGGTTGGGTATGGAACATTCCACCACGAAGTCAGCCAATGCCTGGGCTTTTATTGCCGTTCGTGGCTTATACTTGATGTCGAATTGTCCCAGCTCTATTTCCCACTTGATCAACCTCCCACTAGCCTTGGGACTATGAATGATAGTTCTCAGGGGTTGATTTTTTAGCACCTCAATCTAATGATCCTGGAAGTAAGGACGTAAATTTCTCGAAGCCATTACCAAGGCTAAAGCAAACTTCTCAATAGTTGAATAATTCAACTCAGCTCCATGCAAAATTTTGCTGACATAGTATACGGTTTCTGGATTTTCAGTTCCTCCTTAACCAATACAGCGCTCAAGGCACTCTCTGAAACGGCCAAGTACAAGTATAAAACTTCATTCAAAGCTGGCTTGGCCAACAACGGGGCCTGAGCCATATATTTCTTTAATTCCTCGAATGCCTTCTGGCTTTCTTCACTACATACAAAATCCTTAACCTTCTTTAAGGATTTGAAGAATGACAAGCACTTGTCCCCAGACTTTGAGATGAATCATCCTAACGCAGCAACCCTTCCAGTGAGCTTTTGAACATCTTTGATAGTTTTTGGTGGTTCCATGTCCAGGATTGCCTTTATTTTATCGGGATTGGCCTCAATTCCTCTCTTGAAGACTATCAATCCCAAAAGCTTTCCAGACCCTACTCCGATAACACACTTTGTAGGATTTAACATAATCTTATGGTATCTGAGGACCTCAAAAGCTTCCCTCAAATGGGTTATATGGTCAGTCTTCTCTAGACTCTTGACTAACATGTCATCAACATAGACTTCCATGGTCTTGCCAATAAGATCCTTAAAAATTTTATTTACCAACCTTTGATAGGTGGCTCCTGCATTCTTGAGACCAAATGCCATAACAAGATAACAATAGACACCAAAGTCAGTGATGACTGCTACCTTTGGAATGTCATCCTTGTGCATCTTGATCTGATTGTATCCACTAAATCCATCCATGAAGCTCAGCATCTCATGTCCAGCAGTGGCATCTATCAAAGTATCTATCCTTGGTAATGGGAATCAGTCCTTAGGGCATGTGTCATTCAGATCAGTGAAGTCCACGCACATCCTCCATTTTCCATTGGCCTTCTTCACCATCACAGGGTTTTCTAACCATTCTGGAAATTGTATCTCGTCGATGAAACCAGCCTTCAAGAGCTTCTCTACTTCCTGTTTTATGCTTCTTACCTCTCTGGATCAAAACTTCTTTTTTTTGCTTCACTGTCCTCCGATTCGGATCCATATTCAGCTTGCTTAAGGTAATAGGCAACACCAAGGGGGGGTTGCCAATGTGAAAGTTGCCGTAGACACCTAATGCAACATTTTGTGCAACACTTGAAAGTATTGCATCAGGCGGATTTTACAACAGTAAATCATCTATTGGAAAAAACAGAAAGTGTTGCATTAGACCTGACAGGATAGTACACTTGGTCCTACGTGGCAACTGACACATCAGATGCCACGTCAGCAACAGGGGGTCCCTAGAGCCACATCAGCATGCCACGTCAGCACGCCACGTCTGCTGGGTCCCATCCTGCCACATCAGCATGTGGGGCCCACAATGCCACATCAGCATTGGGACCCTTTTGCCACGTCATATGTGGGGCCCATATTGTTTATGCAACACCATTTTGATGCATATACAACACTATTTTCATTAAATTGCAACAGTATATACCACATTATGCAACACCATTTTTTAAATTGCAACATTATTATAATCAAATATAACATAGTGAAAAGCAATATGCAACATCATACTATGGAATATGCAACACTAGAAAACATAAAAATTTGGCCATAATTGGTCTATTTTTACATTATACCTTCCATAAGTGGCATCCAACAAAAATAACCATATCAGGAATCCAATAAGTTTTAAATATACAAAAGATACTAAAATACATACGCCCAATTCTAAATTTAAAACACCAAAAGTACATCAAATCTTTCTTCAAACGAACAAAGATACCAAAGAAATAAGTCACTAAGAAGTTCCGCCTTGAGTGCCTTGAATGATTGTAGTACCGTTTTCCTCTTGATCACTGGAAACCGTGGTACATCTTGAAATGAAAACCTTTTAAAAATAGACCCCAAGGCGATGTTGATGCAAGGAAGCTTAATGGAACTTTAGCCTAGAAAATAAAAATGAACAGAATAAGAATAACAAAATTCACCATCTAACAATAAAAAATTAAAAACATGCAAGACTAATCAGCAAAAAATTAGTTTTCCCCATAGGTCCAGAATCCAGATTCTTGTAATTAATATTAAGGATACTAATTTAGACAATTTTATAAAGCACTAGTTGTCCAATTTTAATTTATAGGTAGCTTATATGAATTAAATATAGTCTACCAACTTCACATTCAAAACCTAATGAACTTTAACCTCTTTTTTTCCCAGTACAGCTGCAATTTAATCTCTTATATTCAACAATTGTGTAAAATTATTATATACCTTTTTCCTTTCCAAAAAAAAGCTTTTAAATCTAATAAATTTTACAGATTTTGCTAGCCAGATTTGTGATCTTCCCAGAAAGATAAAATTTATTATATATCCGGAACAAGACTACGAAATGTGAACCCGTGTGCACTGGGGTTTGACTATTAAAAAAGCACGTGATATAAAATTTATTTTTAAAAAAAAAATTACACATCTCTAAAACTAGTCGGAAACAAAATCCGTACGGTTGGATCAATTAAAAATTATTTAAAAAAAATTAGAACATGAATATAACAAATAAATTTTAAGAATAGTACAATAACTAATGCAACACTAAATAACCTACTGTAACACCAGAAAGCAAATGCAACACCTGAAGTGCCACGTCAGCTGCCACGTCAGCTCCCACGTCAGTAAGTGGGCCCCACTATGTGCCACATCAGCATTTTGGGTTCCCATATGGGTCCCACTGATGCCACGTCAGCATGCCCCGTCACTAGTGGATCCTATATGTGGGGCCCAAAATGCTGACTTGGCATGACACGTCAGCATACCACGTCAACACCCGTGGGTCCCCAGCATGCCACCTCAGATTTATTTTTCACGTCAGCATTTATTAAATTAAAAAAATATCTAATGCAACGCTATGACCTCTACTGTCGCATGCTGCGCAATACTAACAGTTATTAGCAACGGTAGCTTCAATGTAATGCAACGCTTTCACCACTGTGTTGCAATAAACTGAAAATTTTGTAGATAATGCAACGCTTTTCGTGCAACGCTAGATAAAAACCGTTGCCTATATGCACTTATGGCATAGTGATTATATCCCATCCTTAAAAAGGTGTCATGGAGCAAGATATCCACTTAAGCACCATTATCCACAAGGACCCTCTTAACCGGGTTGTTTCCTATTATAGGTGTTATGACCAGTGGGTCGTCATGAGGAAATTTCACACCCTCTAGGTCAGAATCATCAAAAGCCATTGTTACTCCTGTCCTGGCCCTCTTCGGGGCTTCTCCAAAAATATACATAACCTCTCTGGTATATGTTTTCCTGGAGTTCTTGCATAATCCCGCAGTAGTTGATTCTCCAAAAATCGTGTTTATCACAAGTCCTCGGGGTCGTGTTCCTCCAAAGATTGTATTTATGACTGGTCCCCTAGGCTGGGGATTTCGCCCCTGATCGTCTTGGTCCCTCCTACGATCTTCAAAGTTCTTTCTCCCATTGTTATTCCTATCTCTTCCTTCCCCGGTGTACTTGTTCAATCTTCCTTTCCGAATGAGGAACTCTATTTCATCTTTCAGTTGCCTATACTCATCGGTGTCATGACCAACATCTTTGTGAAATATACAATATTTGCTCTTGTCTAGCTTGGCAGGATCCGCATTCAAGGGTTTAGGACAACGAATATCTTGGTCTTTCTCGATTTCCATCAAGATCTGGCTTCTAGGAGCATTCGACTTAGCATATTCAGCGAACTTTTTCCCAGGTCCTCCCTTCTTAGGGATTGAATCAGGGTTTTGCTCATTTGTAGGATACTTGTCCTTAGCGATATATTCCAGATCAGTTTTCCGCTTCTTGCCTCCAGCGGGCTCGTTGCTCACTACGGTCTTCCTCATGCTCTCTTCCACCTTGATGTACTTACCGGCCCTATCTTGGAGCTGCAACATGCCCTCAGGGGGGCGCTTGGCCAAGGACATCTTGAAGAACTCATCCCTAGTTCCCTGTTGCAGTGCTATCATGGCAACCTTGTCATCAAGGTCCGGGACTTTTAAAGCTTCCTTCGTGAAATGATTCAGGTAGTCTCTCAAGGATTTCTTCGCTCCCTGCACAATGCTCATGAGGGATGCTAAACTTTTCTCATGCACTCTCCCACTGATGAACTGCTTAATAAAATCTGACTTAATTCTCTGAAGGACCTAATAGAGTTCAGGGGCAAACAACTATACCATCTTTGAGCCATACCCGACAGGGTTTGAGGAAAGGCCCGACACTTAATAGCGTCATTCACGGGCTGCAACAACAGTGCATTAGAGAATGTCCTGACATGATTAGCGGGATCTCCCGTGCCATCATAAGTTTTGATAGTGGGCATCTTGAACTTCTTTGAGATGGGGGCATTCATTATCTCTTCAGTGAATGGTCGACTAGAATCATCAGGATCTCCAAGGGGAATAAGATTGCTTGGATCGGCTCTTGGGACTACAGCCCTTCTTTGTGATGGACCATCCAGGTCTATGATTGGAGGAGGATTTCTCCCCCTAGGTGGTAATAGGGGCCTGGGAACCCGGTGCACCTCCAAGTCGCGCTTCAACCTTTGAATCTCAGCCTCATTGGCCTTGATTCTCTCCTGCACTTCTTGGGGATTCACCCCTCGGGTGCTCCTAGGACGTTGGTTACCATCAGCCATCAGCTCTTTGCCAGCACGTCTCCTTTTTGGGGCCACTTCATCATCTGAAGATTCAGAGTCTCTCTCAGTATAAGGACCAGAAAATTCCTGATCCTCCGGGATAGGAGCCAAACCTTCTATGTAGGGGGTGTTCGCCCTCGTGCTTCACCCCGTCCAGCATGTCCACTTCCTCCAACCTCGGGGTAAAGGGGCATCACATAAGGGGGGGTTAGTAGTCATAATAGTTGAATACTCATACCCAACGGGTCAAGAATTCACAGGTGTATGTAGCTGCTGAAGTTGGGAATTCGTCCCTTGAGTAGCCGAGGGAATCGTCCTATGTGGCTGAGGTTCAGTTTCCCCTAACTGGGCTTCTCCTTGGGTGGCGGCATAGGTTGAGTGCGGAGGTACCTCCAAGGTTAACGAAAGCACTTGGGTTGTCCCCGCGGGTGTTCCTCCTTCAAGGGCACTGCTTGTTCTCCGTGTTCTCGCCATGGTTGTTGTTGTGCCTTCCCACAGACGACGCCAAATGTTGTGGATCAAAAACTAAGGTACACTAATTGCTGTGTTTATTACTAGGGAATGTGAGCTTCGAGGCTCGATTTGACTGCTCTTATGTTTCGTGACTCAATCTGCCTTATAAGATGCCTACGTACCTTACTGTATGCCAAGGATCAAGTCAAAAAACATAGTTTTGATTTGTGGGGTGAGGCCCCTTATAAAGATGTTGGGAGTCCTTGAATTGGACTTGGTTTAGGAGACTTGGTGGTCAAGTCTAAGAATTAGAATAGACTTGGGAGTTCTAAGAAGTAGGAAGCTGATTCTTTATCCCACCAGGTTCCTTGGAGGTCAATCTACAAGGATTTATTTCTCCACTATGACTCATCTTATCAGCTGACTTATCCCTTATTAATTAATTACGAAATTAATTAATATTCAGGGTTTTGGGCCTTCTCAAATGGGCCTAGATGTTGGCTCAATTATGATATGATTAATGTAACATTAATTACATACCCAGGCCTTATTTTCTTCCCTATCAGCAGGGCAACAGGAAAAACATCCTAGTTCTGGATAGTGGATGTTCAGGACATATGACTGGAAATAAAGCCCTGCTATCAGACTTTGTGGAGAAAGCTGGCTCAGGAGTTTCTTATGGAGATGGGAACATGGGAAAAACTCTGGGATATGGAAATATCAATCTTGGGAATGTTATAATTAAATCAGTAGCTCTTGTCTCGGGACTTAAACACAATCTGCTACGTGTGAGTCAAATCTGTTACAGAGGTTATCATGTGGATTTCTTTGAAGAACACTGTGAAGTTGTAAGTAATTCTACAGGCAAAGTGGTTCTGAAAGGTTACAGACATGGTAACATATATGAAGCCAAACTTTCAACAAACTCTGATGGTTCTGTAATCTGTCTGTTAATCAGAGCATCAATTGAAGAAAGCTGGAATTGGCACAAGAGACTCTCTCATTTAAATTTCAACAACATAAATGAGTTAGTAAAGAAAGATCTTGTGAGAGGACTGCCAAAATCAGTATTTGCTCCTGATGGCCTTTGTGATTCATGTCAAAAGGCAAAACAAAGAAAATCTTCATTCAAGAGCAAAACTGAATTCTTAATTCTTGAGCCTTATTACTTACTGCATGTTGATCTATTTGGTCCAGTCAATGTCATGTCCATTGCAAAGAAGAAATATGCTATGGTTATAGTGGGTGAGTATACAAGATACACTTGGGTGTATTTCTTGCACAAGAAGAATGAAACTGCATCTACTCTAATTGATCGTGTCAGACAACTGGATAAGTTGATTAAAGATTCTGTTAAAATAATAAGAAGTGATATTGGCACTGAGTTCAAGAATTCAATCATGGAAGAGTTCTGCAAATAGTATGGAATAAAGCAGGAATTTTCGGCACCTGGAACTCCACAACAAAATGGAGTTGTAGAAAGAAAGAATAGGACTCTCATTGAAGCTGCACAAACTATGCTTGATGAAGCAAAGCAACCAACCTATTTTTGGGCTGAAGTTGTGCAGACTGCTTGTTTTACACAGAATGCTACACTCATAAACAAGCATGGAAAAACACCATATGAGATGGTGAAGAAAAAGAGCCAAATTTGAAATACTTTCATGTATTTAGATGCAAGTGTTTTGTTCTTAAGACTCATCCTGAACAACTGTCAAAATTTGATCTAAAAGCTGATGAAGGAATTTTTGTTGGATATCCACTTTCCACAAAAGCCTTCAGAGTCTACAATTTAAGAATAAGGGTTGTCATGGAATCTATCAATGTATCTTTTGATGATAAAAAAAGATTACTGGACTTGAAAATTTCAATGATCATGATCAGCTGAGATTTGAAAATGAAAATTTAAATTCTGATTCTGTAAATTCTGATGACCTAAATCCTGATCTTATAAGTTCTGATGAGTTAAATTCTGATGTCATTGAAACTGTGGTAACTACTCCAAGGGAAAATGCACCTGATCAGGGGGAGCAAGCTGATGATCATACCACATCTCAAGACTCTCAAGAAATATCAGAACCTGTCACTGGCTCTTCAAGTTCTGATTCATCAAGTTCTGATGAGCTAAATTCTGATAATTCTGGAAACTCCGATTCTTCAATTCCTGAAGGATCCAACTCAAATTCTGAAATTTCAGAGAGCATAACTTCAGAGGGAGCATCAGAAAATCCTGATGGAGACTGCATGGATCATGGGGGAGGATCCAGTTCTAGAGATCAACTTCCATCTGCAAGAAAGTGGACTAAATCACACACACCTGACTTAATAATTGGAGATCCTGAAGCAGGTGTCAGAACTAGAACATCAACATCAAATGAATGTCTCTATCATTCCTTTCTATCTCAGTCTGAACCAAAGAAAGTGGAAGAAGCTCTACAAGATGCTGATTGGGTAAAAGCAATGCAGGAAGAGTTAAATGAATTTGAAAGAAATAAAGTCTGGACCCTAGTGCCAAGACCAAAGAATAGATTCATTGTTGGCACAAAATGGGTGTTCAGAAACAAAACTGACATTGATGGCATAATTACAAGAAACAAAGCAAGGCTGGTTGCTAAAGGTTACTCTTAACAGGAGGGTATTGATTATGATGAAACATTTGCTCTAGTTGCTAGATTGGAAGCCATAAAAATCTTTTTAGCTTATGCTGCTCACAAGAAGTTTAAAATCTTTCAAATGGATGTGAAAAGTACTTTTCTCAATGGAGAATTGGAAGAAGAGGTATATGTTGAACAACCTCCAGGATTTGTGGATCAAAAATTTCCAAATCACGTCTACAGACTTGATAAACCACTTTATGGCCTTAAGCAAGCTCCAAGAGCATGGTATGAGACTTTAGCTCAATTACTTCTGGAAAGTGGATTTACCAGAGGGACAATTGATAAAGCACTGTTCTACCTCAACCATGGAAAGGGCTTACTTTTGGTACAGATATATGTTGACGATATCATCTTTGGTTCTACAAATGCCAAACTCTATGAAAGGTTTGCAAAACTAATGCAGTCAAGATATCAAATGAGTATGATGGGAGAACTTAGCTATTTTCTGGGACTTCAAGTTAAGCAAAATGAAGAAGGTACTTTCATAAATCAATCCAAGTACACCAGAAATTTACTCAAGAAATTTGGAATGCAAGACTGTTCATCTGCATCCACTCACATGGCCAATACAACCAAGTTAGATGAAGATACTGGAACATCAGTAGATTTTACTAACTATAGAGGTATGATTGGCTCTTTACTATATTTAACTACAAGTAGACCTGATATCATGTATGCTACCTGTCTTTGTGTAAGATTTCAGGCTGATCCAAGAGAACCTCATCTAATAGCTGTGAAAAGAATTTTCAAGTACCTCAAGGGTACAGCTGATCTAGGATCGCGGTATCCTAGAGAATCAGATTTTAAGCTAATAGGTTACTCAGATGCAGATTTTGTAGGATGCAAAATAGACAGGAAAAGCACTAGTGGAAGCTGCCAATTTCTTGGAGGCAGATTGGTTTCTTGGTTTAGCAAGAAATAGAAATCAATTTCCACATCAACTGCAGAAGCAGAATATATTGCTGCAGGAAGCTGTTGGGCATAGATTCTTTGGATGAAGAATCAGTTACTGGACTATGGGTTATAATTTTCTAAAATACCCATTTACTGTGATAATCAAAGTGATATTGCTATGACAGGTAATCCAGTTCAACACTCAATGACAAAGCACATCAGCATTAGGTACCATTTCATAAGGAAACATGTGATGGATAAATACAGTGGAATTGCATTTTGTTCCAACAGATCAACAACTAGCAGATATCTTCACAAAACCACTATGTGAAGCTACTTTTACAAGACTGGTAAATGAACTTGGAATGGTTTCAGGTTCTTTCTCAAAATCTGTTTAGTTTTTGTTCTCATGCATAAGACTTTATGATCAGTGTTTACAGATTGTCTTATCTCCATGTAATATGTGCTTAAATTGTAATATATTAAATACTGATTGTTATCTGATGTGATTCTAAATACTCTAATAGTGTTTTGAATGTTCTGTGACTATTTACTCTAATGAGGATTATTTGTAAGATGATGAGTTAGTAGTCTTTAACAAACTGTGTATCCCATGTTTGAATTAGTTGTTTATGTGGAAATCCATAACACAAGCAAACTCTAATTTTGATCTTAGTCAAATTTATTTTTTGTATCTTATTACTAAGTCACAAACTACATTTTTGCTTCTTTTCTGTCAAATTTTGATGTCAGTAAATCTTAAGGATGAACTACATGCTTCATAAGTCTCACGTATCTGAAGAAAATAAAAGAAAAGAAAAATTGAAGTCAGGTAGTCCTTTGAGATCTAGAGTAAATATGTGGAAGGGATGACCCAAGTGCATTACTGGTATTAAGTTATATGCATTAGAAAAGCAAATAAATTTTTCTTGGTAACTTTTCACATTCTCTGATTACTGGAGAAATACTCTGATAATAGCATAAATTCTAATAGCAGTTGCGACTCATTTACACTGAGAAGCCACTGTAAAAAGAATGTCAAAAGATGCATAAAATGAGCACAAACAGTTGAGGTGGACACTTGCATAAATTTATTCCATTGTAGACTTCAAAATTAAAGACTGATTTTAAGCACTTTTCTTAGTTATGCCTTATTTCTAAGATATACTGAAGTTTATCAGACTTTAATCTTTATCTGATCATTTGCAAATGCACACACTTTCACTTCATATGAATGATGAAAATTACTGTGGTGATTAAGTTGTTTTTGACAAATAGTTAAGTATTATTTGCATAAATTCTGAGGACAAGTTCTGATGAAAGTTCTAATGATTAAACTCTGAAGAAACCAATCAGTATTTCTGTGAAGAATCACAGAAATAGACATTCACTTTTTGAGTACAGAAGCCATGTTCTGATGACTGTTAAAATCTGATAATAGTCAAGTTCCGATGCAAATCCTGATGGAAACTCTGATGCTTGCGTGGCATTAGTTAATTACTTGGCTTATTTTTAGTATAACTGTGACAGTTATATTTTGTCAGAAAATAATTAAATGAGATAAAAATAGTGATAATCATTTGGTTAATAGGTTGCGTGTTTGTTTTGGTAATAGCATGTGAGCAATAATTACTGCTCATTTACCGTGCCCACTCATTACTTTTTTGACTGTTTCCATGTTGCCAGGCGTAAAAGGTATATTCTGCTTCACAAAATTGATCGTTGTCACGAGGAGTGTATAAATAAGAGAGTTAAAAGATTTTACAATCTTTTACCTACTATTTTTTATTTTCTAAACTCTCTTATTCTCTCTCTCACTCTCTAATATTCTCTGAAGCTTTTTCTTACAGGCATTTTAACAAACACCTTGTGAACACACATTTTCTCACTTATTTCTTTACAAAAATGGCACCCAAAGATCTAATCCATGATGGAGCCAAGTTTTTTCTTAATAACTACATGGCTATTCTTTCTAAGGACGAGGCTCCTTCAGAACTTCATTTCGTCCAAGACTTTGTTGCTCGAAGTGAAATAGGCTATGCACTGACCCAACCCCAGGTTCTCTCAGGCAAGCAGATTTTGGAGTTTTGGTGGTCTAGTGTTTATGATGATGGTGGAAAAGCTGGGTCCCCAAGTATTATCTTTACAACAGGGGAGGATGAGCATGTGGTGACCTTGTCAACTGTTCGACAGCACTACATTTGCCAGAAGATTGCACCTTCAATTTACCATTTGAGGAGCCAGCTCTTCAACAAATGATGGCAAATCTAGGCTATGAAAAGTCTTTGGCAAAGCTGGGAATTGAAGAGACCCCACATCAGGAGGGAGTGGAGTTTTTTCTTTGACTGTATTACAAAAGCTTTTGCCAACAAGTGCTCAAACTTTGATGTTATACCCATAATGAGTCAGCAAATCGGGTATGCCCTTTTGAATCAAACACACTTTGATTATGCAAGTGCTGTTTTAGGGTTTATTGGTGATAGGATGAAAGAAGATAGCAATATAGTCTATTTTTCTAGATTTTGTCAACTTATTTATAATTTATGTTGTCCTGATACACCTTAAAACTTTAGTGAGATAATTGAACCCTTTAAGCTACACAAAAGGGCTTTCACTGACTTATTATCTACTGATAATAAGAAGAATGTACTAAGACCCCTACAAATTCCTCATTCTGTTTAACAATTCTTAGTAAATATTGATCCTCACACATACAATACCATATATCCTGATATAGCACCAGCACAATCTCAACCTCCATCAGCACCTACAACCAATACTCAACCAGCTCAAACTTCTCAACCACAACCACAACCTACCATCAGAACTTATTTGCAACCTGCACAATCTTCTCAACCACAACCATTTGCTACAACATCTAGACCCAAACCTTCAAAAGCAAAATCTGTTCCTAAATCTCCACCAAGGAGAAGAAGGATGATTCTAAGGGATGAGTCTGATGAAGAAGAGGAGCAAGTCCAGGTTCATGCATCAGAACCTGTGACAATAGAAGCTGAAAAGGAAATTTTTCTGAAAGAGGTAACTTCTCAGAAGGAAACTGAAGATGAGGGTTCTGTAATCTTAAAAAGGAAAAGAACCTCAAGTTCTTATGTTGCTCATGCAACACCTTCAAAACAAAGGTCCAGATCAAAGAAAATGAGTGCAGGAAGGCATATGGCACAACCTTACTCTGAGGATACTCAAGAAGCTGAGGAAGGGGATCAGAAATCTCTGATCTCATCAGGACCAATAGTGATTGAAGCCTTGCCACCTCCACCTCAAGCTAAAGATACTGTTCCAGACACAGTGATCACACCTCCTGTCTCTCCTATCAAAGAAAATGTTCAAGTTGAAGATTCAGGATTAAGTCCTGAAATTGACCTTCATAGGCTGATCATTCCATCTGTCCTGTTTCTGGAAGCTCCACAAGGACAAGTGACAACTCCACCTGTTTCTCCACTACATGCTGAAGTTCCAACTACTCCAATTCTGGATGTGGAAACAGATGAAGTTGTTCCAAAATCTCCAACAGCCACACACACTTGTGTTGTCAGAAGATGATGAGTTTCTTGCAAGTTCTGGAGAGTCAACTCCAGTAAACACTCCAGCTCCAATTCTTGGAAAGGAGGCATTATTGAAATATGTTGAAAAAGAAGCTTTTGTTCCTTGGGAAGAAACTCATAGAGGAGTTGAGTGGACCAAGAAGTGGAATGAATCTGATTTCATTCCAAGCTCTAAAGTTCTATTAGATCATATTGCAAAGGCTGATGAGTTGATGACAAACTATGACTTTAAAGCTCAACTTAAAGTCACAGCTCTCAGTACTAAAAGCCTTCGAGGTCAACACTCCATTACTCATGCCAAGGTTGATAAGCTACAGGAAAATGCTGATAAGCTGGACCTGATGATCAAGCTGGACAAGAACAGGTTTATCAGACCTAATCATGAGAAAGTAGAGGCTATTGAAAAAGTTCATGAAAAGCAACAGGCCCAATTGACTGAGGTCTTGCAGAATCAAGCCTCTCAACAAGCTCAACTGAATGAAATCTAATCTTCATTAGAACTTCTTCTATCTTTACTCCTACCAGATGATGCCAAAAAGGGGGAGAAGGTAGTGAAGTCCAAATGCTCAACTAGTCAAGTACTGAAGAAGAATGATGATAAGGAAGATGACCAGGGAAACCCTAGCAAGGGTCAAGGTCAAGGGCAAAGCATCAAAGTTTCTTCAAGGAAAATAATTTCTGACTCTAACAAATCTTCTACACAGAAGAAGACAAGTTTTGAAGCCGTAAATGCTCAAAATCTGAAAGCAAGTTGTTGTGGATATGTTGTGAACTTGATGATTTCATTAACAAAACACCTTGGTAGATTTTACTTATTGAAAAATGTAGCACTCGATGGATAAGGATTATAGTCCCGACGGATAACTCAATATAGTCCCGACGGATGATAATTTATTATCCATCGAGTGAGTAGCTTGTGTAACAATAAGTCTATAGCACATTTCTGCATACACATTGTTTAGATTCTGTAAGTAGTACTCAAGTCATGTTGACTTTAACTAGATATGCAGAATAGGTTGATTAATTGTACATAGATGATATCTTGTAATTCTGCATAAATGAAATGAATTCAAGTGCCAGATTGCTACCCGACGGATAAACAACAATGCCATTCGACGGATGATCAACAAGACAACCCGGCGGATGATCATGAACTACACGGATGATCATGAACCTGACGGATAAAGAATTCAAACATCTGTTGATAGTGACAACACAGTCACATGCGTCGAGTGTATGTAAATGGAATGTGGAAGCCTATTCAACTGGGGTTTAGAGAACAAAGAAGCATTGCCATTTCCATGCTATTATGAAGATACTCAAAGATGCTGGAATAGAGTAATGAAGTAGCATAGTATTAGACTTGATAGTTTTTGTTTTATTATCCTGTCTTATTACTTTGCAATCTTGGTGTTATATAAACCAAGGAGTAGCAAATAGAAAAACTAACTAAGCAACCAAGAGAGAAACATTTGTAAGCTGTATTCTTAACATTTCTCTGCAATCTTAGTTGTTAAAATTTGTAAGCAGCTGTGAGCTAATTGCTACACAGAGTTCTCTTGATATATTATATATCTCTGGTGGATACATTCAAATCCACTAGAAAGTTTTTAAAGACTGGTGTTTTTAAATACTTGTGTTTTGATTCATTTCAAGTTATTATTCCGCACTCTACAAATCAATTCACACTGATATATATTTAACTTAGAACACTTTTTATTTTTGAAAAAGTTTCAAGAATTCCTTTCAACCCCCCTTCTGTAATTCTTGTTGCATTGTTAAGGACTAACACAAGTTCTGAAGATCAAAGTCTGATATCAAGTTCTGATCTTCTCATTCAAGGTGATAGTCAAGACTCTCAGAAGTTTTTGCAAACTCTGAAGCTCAAGGGAAGGGAGACTACAGTCTATTATAAAGATCCTAAGATTCAGACACTTGATGAAGAAATTGCCAGACGATTATTTCTCAAGCATAATCCTGGAATGGATTTAGAGACTTTAAATGAGGAAAAAGCTAATTTTCCAGCTGAGAAGACAAATCTTAAGTCTAAAGCTTCTGATGCAAATAAACCTCCAAGGCCTAAGGCAAAAGGCATTGTGATCAAGGAAAGCTCTGAGGCTTCAAAGCCCAAGACAAGATCACAAGTTGAAATAGATCCCAAGGCAAAAGGCAAAGGAAAGATTGATGAACCAACAAAACCACAAGAGATGAAGATTCCTCAAATCCTGATGAAACCACTGTGCAAAATGGTTCAAGTTTTTGATGACACAGCTGCTGAAGATGAAAATATTGAAACTCTACAAAGAAGGAAGATAATTGAAGAATCTAAGACAACCTCTGACATAGCTCAAGTTGTTCAGAGTGAAGACCAATAAGCTACAAAAGAAACAGCAAATTCTGATCAAGTCATCAAGACATCAACCTCTGACAGTGCTCAAGTTGATTTGAACAAATTGACAGTTAATGATAAGAGAAAACTCCTATGGAAGAATGTTAATCCATCAGATCCTAAGAAAAGTCAACTGTTATCTGATTTCATGACTCTTGGATTGAAAGCCAGAGAAGCAAGAGACAGAGCTGGATTAGGTTCTGAAGAAGCCAAAATCGGAGTTGAAGTACTTACTAGAGATCCATTCTTATTGACTGACAGACCTCTTAAAGAAGTTACACAGAAACACCTTGACAAGGTTATATCCGTTCAAGTGGTACTGGATGCTCATGATCACAGTAATGTCAAAGAAAAGCTGATTATGTTTCTTGAAGATGGAAAAACATATAGATTGTCAGAATCAGATGTGCTGAACAAATCTCTGAAAGAACTTCAATTCTTTCATTATCTTTTGGAGATAAAGTCTAAGATTACCAGGAGATGGTCAAATTTCATCATGAAGACCATAAGGGATAAAGTAAGAATTTCTGGATCAAGGGTTACAGAATTTATTCCAAATATAGTTGAAGATGATGGAAGTGAAATTCCAATGAAGAAGGATTCTGCTAAACTTGAGGTTATTCTGAAGGAGAAATGTATGTGCTATAATGAAGACTTATCTCACCCAAGAGTAATTAGAATTTGTGATGGTTTAGAAAGAAATCACATATCAGCACTAAGGACTGCAATCTACCAGATTGGAAGTCAGGGTGAAGAATTGAAGCAAGTCAAAGCTACACTAGCTCAAGTCCTGAGGAATGCAGAAGAGAAGCTGATATCAAACTTTGTCAAGAATCACTTTGTATTCAGATTGACTCAGTAAAATTGGTAAAAGCTGCAAGGACTGTAAGTTGTAGTTAGTTGTCTAATTAAACTCCCATTGCATTTGTACTTAAATGTTTTTGACATCATCAAATCTATTAACTTGTATATTTTTCATAATTTACAAGTTGGGGGAGATTGTTACATATATTTGAGATGTCATGTCTAATCTGTTGTGTTTAGTTTCAGAACTTAATATCAGGACTTACTGGAAATCAGAACTTACTGAAGTCAGAACTTATATCAGAACTTAAGGCCGTCGGGATTTATTTCAGGACTTAAGTGCGGATACTTCAGATAAGGAAAGCAGTTGATTTACAGGAAAGGATCGTGACTAAAACAATAGAAGATATGCATGAAGAGTTAAAAGACTAGAAGACTTGTAGAAGATAATATCTGATTGATATATTTTAGGAGACAGAATTATATTCCATATCAATTAGAAGATATCTTGTAACTGTGTACTATATAAACACAGCTTAGGGTTTACACTATATGTGTTATCATTCACGAGAAAGATTATACATTATAACCTAGTAGCTCTTAGTGATATTGTTCATCACTGAGAGAGAACAACTATTCTATTATAACAGAATTTATTATATTGAATATACTTGATTATTGTTACATACTTGTGTTGATAAATCGATTTGATTGTATAAACACTATATTCAACCCCCTTCTATAGTGTTGTGTGACCTAACAATACCGTAATGTCGAACGTGCGGAAAAAGGCACCTTGGAGTGTGTATCCAGGCGAGAGCCCCTCTAAAATGCTACAAGTGTAGCCAAATCGGACACCTCGCCACCAACTGTACTCAATCCAATGTGGTGTGTTTCCAGTATGGGAAAGTAGGGCAATGAGGAAGGATTGCCCGGCACTAAGGCCCCCAGCCTTAGGGATGAGCAAAGCTGCATCCAACCGACCCCCAACTGCTAGGACTTTCAACATGACCGTTTAGGATGCTGTCCGGAACACTGATGTGATAGCAGGTACCCTTCTGTTTAAATTCCAAATGTGCAAATGTTTTATTTGATTCCGGAGGGACCAAGTCTTTTATATCTCAAAATTTTTCTAAAAAGTTAAATCTTAACGTTGTACCCTTATGTCAGATATTACAAGTGGAAATAGCAAACCAAGAAATCATTCCTGTACATCAAGTACACCCTAGATGCAAGTTGAAACTAGAAGGGAAAGTCTATGAGGTTGACTTAATCCCATTTCCGTTAGGAGAATTCGATGTGATCCTAGGAATGGACTGGTTATCCTGTAATGGAGCGCATATAGACTGTGAGCAAAAGAAGGTAAGGATAAGAGTGCATAATGGAAAAGAGATAGTGTTTAAAGGTCAATGATAGACCCCAAAATTTCTGACCATAATTGTTAAAGAAAGGTAACGAGGCCTACTTTGCTTATGTGATGGATACTAAGAAGGAAGTCCCCAACATACAGAACATACCCGTAGTAAATGAATTCAAGGATGTGTTCCTAGATTACTTTCCAGGATTGCCACCCGACAGAGAAATAGAATTCGCTACAGAATTAGTACTAGGGACGGCACCGGAATCTAAGGCCCCCTATAGACTGCCCCAGTTGAGATGAAGAAACTAGCTTCTCAATTGCAATAATTGGTAGATAACGGGATGATAAGACCCGGTGTGTCACCATGGGGTGCACCAGTACTGTTTTTAAAGAAAAAGGATGGTAGTATGAGATTATGCATAGACTAGCGAGAGTTGAACAATCTGGCCATCAAGAATAGGTACCCTCTCCCTAGGATTGACGACCTATTCGACCAACTCAAAGGTGATGTTCACTTTTCCAAATAGATTTGAGGACATGATATCACCAGTTGAAAATCAAGCCTGAAGATATACCAAAGACTGCCTTTTGCACTAGATATGGACATTATGAATTCTTAGTCATGTCATTTGCGTTAACCAATACACCCGCAGCCTTTATGGATTTGATGAACAGAGTGTTCAAGAAATACTTAGACATATGAGTGATAGTTTTTATAGATGATATTCTAATATACTCAAAGACAGAGCAAGAACATGTAGAACATTTGAGGATAGTCTTAGAAATCTTCAGGAATGAGAAGTTGTATGCCAAGTTCTCAAAGGGTGAGTTTTGATTAAAGAAAGTTCAGTTGCTAGGGCATTTAGGGAGTAGTAAAGGAGTTTTAGTCGACCCCCCCCCCCCAAGATAGAGGCGATATACTGACTACCCCAACTGAGGTTAGGAGTTTTGTGGGCTTAGCAGGATATTACTGGAGATTCAGGTAAGACTTTGCCAAGATAGTCGGCCCATTGACTAGGCTTACCCAAAAAATGGAAAAGTTTGTGTGGACAGAGAAATGTGAGGAAAGCTTTCAAGAGATGAAAAGGAGACTGGTGTCAGCACTAGTGCTCGCTCTTCCCGATGGAAAGGGAGAGTTTGTGATATACAGCGATGCCTCACACAAGGGGCTAGGATGTGTGCTTATACAGCACGGAAAGGTTATTGCGTATGACTCTCGGTAATTGAAAGAATATGAGATAAGGTACCTTACCCATGATCTAGAATTAGCAGCCATAGTGTTTGCCCTAAAGATCTAGAGGCACTACATGTACGGGAAAAAATGTGAGATTTACACAGACCATAAGAGCTTCAAGTATATTTTTACTCAGAAGGAATTAAACATAAGACGGAGGAGATGGCTAGAACTGATTAAGGACTATGATTGCAAAATCCTATATCTCCCGGGTAAAGCCAATATGGTGGCTGACGCCCTTAGTAGGAAATAGAGACTCAAGATGATAATGACATCCGAGGAGTTTGTTAAGGAATTTGAGAAATTGGAGATCAATGTGAGAATAACCAGTAAAGGATCAGAAGTACTTTTCGAGATCAGGTTAGTACCAGAACTAGCTGAGAAGATACGAGTGTATCAGGAAAAGAAGATGAATGAAGAAAGAGAAACATTGACCGGTGAGGAGTTCAGACGTGAGAAAGATGAGAAAAGGATCATGAGGTATGCATCCCGGATTTGGGTTCCGAATGTGCAAGAACTAATAGATGAGCTACTACACGAAGGGCACAGCTCCAGGCATTCAAACCACCCAGGAAGTATGAAAATGTACGGTGACCTTAAGGAATATTATTGTTGGCCTAACATGAAGAGAGAAGTAGCCGAGTGGGTCAGCAAATGCTTGATATGCCAGAGAGTGAAGGATAAACATCAGCGACCGAGTGGACTATTACGGCCCCTGGCAATTCCGGAATGGAAATGGAAGCATATAGCCATGGATTTTATGACAGGCCTACCAAAGACTAAAACCAATCATGATGCCATATGGGTTTTCATAGATAGGCTGACCAAGTCCGTGAACTTCTTGCCAATTAACGAAAGATACACCGTAGACAAGTTAGTGGATATTTACCTGAGAGAGATCGTAGTGAGGCACGGAGTTCCCATTGCTATAGTGCCACACAGGGACCCGAGGTTTAACTCCCGATTTTGGAGAAGCTTCCAAGAGTGTGTAGGAACAAGACTGAATATGAGTACCGCTTACCACCCCCAAACAGATGGGCAGAGTGAAAGGACTATCCAGAACCTAGAAGATATGCTGCGAGTATATGCCATTGACTTTAAAGGAAACTGGAATGACCACTTACCCCTGATCGAGTTTTCCTACAACAATAGCTATCACGCTAGCATAGCAATGCCCCCGTATGAAGCTCTTTACGGGAGGAGATGTCGCTCTCCCTTATTTTGGGATGAAGTTGGAGAACATAAGATAATAGGACCGGAGTTGGTCCAGCAGACCCGAGAGATGGTGGTACTCATCAGAAAGAGGTTGGTAGCGGATGAAGATAGATAAAAGAAGTACGCTGCCCAGACCAGTAAAGATAGAGAGTATGAAGTGGGAGATTTAGTGTTGTTGAAAGTATCTCCATGGAAATGAGTGATGAGGTTTGGAAAGAAAGGGAAACTGAGTCCCAGATTCATAGAACTCTTTGAGATCTTGAGGAGGATAGGACCTCTAGCTTACGAGCTCGCCTTGCCCCTTAATCTGCAACAAGTTCACAACTTGTTCCGTGTATCAGTGCTAAGGAAGTACCATGCCGATGCGCGACATGTGATATTGTACGAACAGGTAGACTTACAACCAGACCTGACCTATGTTGAGCAACCAGTGAGAGTGATGGACCAGAAAGAACAAGTGCTCAGGAACAAGACTGTAAAGATGGTCAGAATCTTGTGGAGAGATCAGAATGTTGAACAATCAACTTGGTAACTAGAAGACGCGATGAAGGAAAGATATCCCCACCTGTTTTCTATTAGATTCCGGGACGGAATCCTTTTTAGAGGGGAAGACTGTAATAAGTCGAATTTTTGAGACTTTGTAAAATGCTTGATGAATAGTAACCCTGACAATCAGGGAAAACGTTTTAGCCCACACTATGTGGTGCATCAGAAATTTAGTTTCTGAGTCGATAACATGATTATACGTACCAAATAAGTGTATGTAAACGCTATTAGTTTTCGAAGAAAATGAACTTTGAAAAATGACCGTATCTACGAACCATCAAGAAATACGAGAATCGTGATATAATTACAAATCTAAAATCTTACAAATTCAAACTCAAGTACGAGGCTTCAAAATTTAAAGGACATATAAGAAATGATATATCATGCGAATCGTTTACAAAGGGTTATTATAAAAATAAATAACCGACCGAGCGAACGCGTAAAGGAATAAATAAATGTATCAAGTCAAGCTAACAAATAAGATAACTAGGGTAAGAAACTAACCATGGTAAATAACCAAATAGTAGCCTAGGTAGAGAATATGATTGCCTATCTAGTGAATAGTGGGTTGAATAGTAACAAAGGTACTTAAGCTAGTGTATAGATTGGAAAATAGGAAACCTAGGAAGATATGAAAACATATGACAATCCTAGGATGATATATACACAAATAAACATATCTTTCACAAGAAGCATCCAAGCAAAAACCACAAAAACACTCTCTTCTCTCTCGTTCAAGTCCCATTCGTCAAAATCATAGAAAATGAGGAAATTAATTTTAAAAATTCAACTTCTACCAATGGAAAAATTCTACAATTAAATCTTAAGCTTCCTACATCCTAAACTAAGGTAACATAAATTTTTGAGAGCATTTCATTAGGGATTTATTGGTGAAATTAATTCGTGAAAGTGATGAAGAATAGTGAAGAATAGTAACTTTTCTTGGTTTCTTGATTTTATGGCATGATCTAGGTTCCTTAAGCACAACCAAACATCCCCAAGATTCCACCATCAAGACGAAAACATCCAAAGCTTTCAAGAAAGGTATAAATCCTTGAACAAACTTTGTTTGAGGTTTAAGTTTAAAGAAACTTTAAGATCTTAGCTATAAACCTAGTTTTGGTAGTGGTTTTGTTATTTTCTTGATGTTTAGTTAGATAGTATTAAGGTTGATGTTTATTGCCTCAAGAACATGTTGTTCTTGAGAGAGTTAGTGTTGAGATGATGGTATGGTGTTTTTGATGATTTAATAATGATTTAGAGTGTAAACGAAACTCAGATCGTAGTTGTAACATCGTTAAAAAAATAAATTATAAACATAAGTTTTTTGCAGAGTTACTGAAATTGTAAATTGTAGATTATTGGAAAGTAAGACTTTATTATGATATAAAATTTTCTGAGGATTGTTTAGTCGCTTGAATCGCTCAATTTCGATTTAAGGATAAAAAGATATGATCATTTTTGTAAAAGCGATTTATGCAATAAAAACTGCTACGAATTACGGATTTCGGAAATTGGAATGATCAACTTAAGAATATTCAAAAATCATGAAATTTTAACAGAGATTAAGAAATAGAGTTTATTAACTGATATAAAAATTTCAAGTGAAAATATGGACTTTTCAATTTTATAAACATGTCGGAGCCGAGACCGCGCGAGGAGAAACCCTTAAGAATTGCGAGCGGAGCTGAGGGTCGAAATGTAAAAGACATTAACGGACATAAGGTATTTACAAAAGAAAGCGAATATGACGATGAATTGTACTTATTGGAATAATAAGAGTAAAGTGAGTTGCGTGAACAATTAATAAGTATCGCGTATGTACAAGTAGCAATAAATACGAACGGGATCTAACGAATAAAAATTATTTATAATTATAGATTTCCGGGCGGACCCTGGAGCACCCTCCACTTCAAATTACCCATTTAAATTTACGAACCCGACTCCGTATACTCTTATGTTGTGAAAAGTTGATTTTACTGTCTTTCGTACAAATGTCATGTTTTCCATGATAATAACATTACGAGTTTTTACGCATCAATAACGATTGAGTTACCATGTATATATCCTAGAACATTTTAAGGCTACCCTAAAGTGTGATGTAAAATCATAAGACCGAGAGTCGGTCAGAGTTATGAAATGGAAACCCGGAAATCATCCCGGTGATGTTTTGGATGATCAAAAATCCGTCTTTATTTTATTCCAAGGGACTCGATGTCCACTTGCGAAGTATTAAATACCTCCAATATATTTAAAACAATTTTCAAAGATCGTATTCCCTCAACCATATTTAATCACACGAACAATGAATATTATTACGGATATTCATTTTAAATAGGAGAAGTATACTCCAACATTTATTTATTTCAAACTCGATTACTTCTATCTATTAAATTTTACTTTAATTATTTAAACATAAATTAGTTGAGGAATATTAATTCAAATGTTCTTTTAAAATATAATTAGTCGAGGTTTAATTATTTAATAATTATTATTTTATTATTAAATATTTATTAAATGATTTTAAAAATCATAAACCTATTTTATAATACTTACTGAGTTTCAGAAAGTCATTCTAATACATTCGGATCGTCGAAGAATATTATCTCGACATACTTTAAATATTTTGACTACAGTTTCAAAAGAAACTCCCCCTTATTTATTTATCTGTTGACAACGGTCAACTCACATTATCTTAGTACTTCCTCCAAAAATTCTCGGAAGTACATATATATACATACATATCAATGTGTACCTATCAACAAGCAATATGCTTGGGGAAAAAATAAGTTCCAGGTATATGATGGGATTCCTACAAGGACAATGAGGGGTAGACTACATTACTTCGTGAACTGGGGGGCTACCAATTTACTACCACATGAGAAGGTACCTTATATACCGATGAACATGTGGAGTATGCGTACCTAAGAGGGATGGACGCAAAACCGTGTTTTGAGAGGGATAGACACGAAGTGTGTACCTGAGAGGATTGGACACAGAAAAGGCCCGAATGCGTCCAGGGTGATAACCAATAACAAAGGGAATTGTCCTTCTACATGTAGAGAACAATAAATATTTACGGCTATACGACTGATCATCGTATCTTTGGGGCTCCGATGAATGACCTAATCTTCCAATTAGAATTGAGATGCAATACCGTAACCCAAGCCTAGGTGCTCGGTTTACCATTAAGGTATTTGCAGACTAATAAGTCAATAAAATTATTATTTTAAAAGTAGGTGTGTATCACCGAGATGAACTATTTCTAAACGAATATATTGATGGTGTATGGAATCAGTCATAAATTCTCATAAAGTCTTTCCATATTGTACATTATTATTATAACGACTCGTATATTTCTTGTATTACTTAAAAGTGTAATTGTTGAGTAATTAAATAAATAAATATGTGTATGGGTTCTGTCAGCTGTGTATTGTCTTGTTAATATTTATGTGTGGTGATTATTTGTATAATTAATTATTGAGCCCTATTGTTTTGTTTTCACTTTTAAAAGTGGTTTTATTGTTGATTTATTTTCATAAATATTTGGATTGTCTCTAAAACTATTTTTATGGTTGTATAATTTCAATAAGTATTTTTGGGATTTTATAAAATTTAGAAATCAATATTTTATTAATTATTTAGCCCTAAATATATTTCTGATTGCATTTATGTGTAAATTCAATATTTAATTTCAGGATGCTTCAAAAATTACAAAACTCAAATTTTATTAAGTTTGGAATATTTCGAGAATTTTAAAATTATTTTGGAAATTTTTGGCATTAAATTCACCCGCACGTTTGTTCGTTAAATCGAATTTTGGGACGGATTTAAGATTGTAGCACGTGTTGGACTCCCGATTTGCCACATGTCCCTTCCATATTGATACGTGGCAGAAGGCAGATGTTTTTTTATTTCTTCTTTCCCCTTTTTCTTTTTGGGATGATAACATCAAAATCTCTTTAGTCTCTTTGCTCTCTACTCTCTCTCCATCTTTCCTCTCTCTATCTCATATCTCTCTCTAATCTCTCCCTCCTCCCCCCATGTTTCTTCTCTGCCCTCTGTTCTTCCGTTCCCCCCCCCCCCCGTTTTCTGGTGAGTTCCGACCGGTTATTTCGGGGAGCCCCTTGATTTCGTCTATGTGCACCTATATATATGTGTATTCATATATATATATATATATATGTGTGTGTGTGTTGAGTTGTGTGTGGTGACTGTTGATTCCCTGGTTGTTGTTGTTTTTGGTGCGGTGGTTCCTGGCGGCGCGTGATTTACACACGCGCGCGTGTGTGTGTGTATATTTGTGCGCAGTCTGTGTTGCAAATTGGTTTTATTATTTTATTATTTTTAAGTCCTTTTTATGCAGGAATTATTTGAATAAACATTCGTGATATTAAATTATAATTCATGCGAGAAATAATTTTTATCGATGAAATTTATTCGGACACCCGAATATTTTTCGGGCACCAATAAATTTTTCGGGCATCACACAGTCCATCCCTTGTGAATTCTACTAGAGGCATTCCTCTAACTAAGTCCTTTTTGACTGGATCATTCATTGTCTTGAAATTCAAGTGGGACAGCTTCTTGTGCCATAGCCAACTTTCAACTGGACTTGCTTTACTGAAAAGACAAGTAATAGATTCTGCATCTGTAGAGTTGAAGTCAGCTAAATACACATTCCCTTTTCTAACTCCAGTTAGAACCACTTTATTGTCCTTCTTACTTGTGACAATACAAGCTTCAGAATTGAAGGAAACAGTATTCCCTTTGTCACATAGTTGACTGATGCTCAATAAGTTGTGTTTGAGACCATCAACCAATGCAACTTCATCAATGATGACATTTTCTTTTGAAATCAAGCCATATCCCATAGTGAATCCTTTGTTGTCATCTCCAAAGGTTATGCTAGGGCCAGCTCTCTCCTTAAACTCTGTGAGCAGGGTAAAATCTCCTGTCATGTGTCTTGAACAGCCACTGTCCAAGTACCATAGATTCCTTCTTTTTCCCTGCACACAACAAAATCAATCAAGTTGATTTTGGTACCCAAGTTTCCTTGGGTCCAGCCTTGTTAGTCTTTTTCCTAGACTTCATTCCTCCTGCATCTTTTGACTTAGGTAACTTTGGGTTAACCTTGGTCTCAGATGTAGTTGGTTGAAGTGTAGGGTTAGTCACAGAATCATTTAGCACATTTCATTGAATTTGATAAGGCATAGATTGTGCAAACATGTTATTCCACATAGGCATATTGTATGGCATTTGAGGCATACTAAATGCAGTAAAACAAGGATTATTAATATATGGCATGTTTGCAAAATGTGCATGGGGATTCTGATGAGACATAACAGGCATAGCATGCAGAGGTGACATATACATGTTAGGCATGGAGGGATTTGAAGGCATGGGAGCATTCTTAACAGATTTGCAGTTATCAGATAGATTATTAACACTTTTACAATGCACACAGCTTTTTCTAGGAGCATACCTATCAGGTGTGTAATTTTTATGTTTATTAATCCCTACCTTCCCATTTCTTTTAGATTTTCTTTTAGTTTCCTTTTTATCCTCAACCAACTTAAGCCTATTTTTCAGCTGATCTAAAGTCATGTGTCCTATATTCACCTTACTGGCATCTTTGGATGTGCTAGCTCCTTCTTTGACAAAGTTCTTGAGAGTTGAACCATCCTTCTTATTGAGATTTTTATTTTTGAAATTACTTGCCTATTTTAATTGATGAGCCTTCAATGGATGCTCTTTTTCTTCCTTCAACGGATAACTTTCATCATCCGTTGATTCCACATCCGTTGACAATCCATCAATTAATTCTAGCTCCTTTTTGTTTTTCTTCCAGGCATCCTCACAGAATGATTCAATTCCCTGAACCTTGGCAATCTGAACACTAACATCCCTAGATGTTTTCCAGGCCTTGATTACCTCTTGCTCACTCTCTAACTGTTTAGAAAGAATTTCTACTTTCTTAACAGCTTCTTCTAGTTCACTCTCAACAGTCAAGCATTTAAGTTTAATCTTTTCAAGCTCAATTACCTGATCCTCTAACACAGCATTCCTATCACTTAAAAACACATTATTCTCTTTGATCTTAGTGTTTTCTTTAGCTAGTGATTTAAGGGAAACACGCAAAGTATATAATTCATTGGACATATCATTTATGGCTTCATTGCATTCATTTTTAGAAAGCTGAGAGAGATCAGTAGTAATTACCTGGTTGCTTGATGAACTAGTTTCATTTTCATCAGAATTAGCCATCAGGGCTAGGTCGACATATTCCATATCATCATCTTCATTGACTCCATCTGCTGCCCAATCATCTTGAGTGAGAAAAGCTCTTTCCTTTTGTTTGAGCAAATCAAAATACTTCTTTTTGTAATCAACTTGCTCAAATTTCTTCTTATCAGAGATTGGCTTCCTACACTCACTTGCAAAGTGTCCACTAATGCCACAGTTATAACATTTGAACTTGGATTTGTCCACCATGTTTTTGTTTGGCTTAGTGAATTTTGTATTTTTCCTAAATTTCATCTTTGCAAACCTCCTGGACAGAAAAGCCAGATGTTCATCAACATCATCAGAGTCATCCTGACAAATCACGATTTATTGTGATAATACCGATGCTGTGGAAAATACCAAGGAACCACGGGCCCATAAGGTAGCAAAACACATAGAATTTAACACCCCCAAATCTGGGGTCGAGGATTCGGGTTGTCACGAGTTCCATTTCCCTTATCAATACTTAATCTTAACAGTCAACCAACTACTGAGTACTGTGACCCCATAATACACACACACACACCACAAGTTATAGTCTTAGAGATGAATACCAAAAATAACACAAGTCATTTTATTCCATAATTATAAACCGTTACACCTTATAAAGGTTTCTGAATAATTTACATATTCCTTGTCATTATTATAATTTATATTATACATAAGTCTGGTTCATCAATAATTGAAAACCTAGCCTATTGGTAGCTCCTACCTCAGCTACGGCAGCATCAACGCTTCCAGAAAACTGCGGAATGTTTCCTATCCGCTCGCGAATTGGGAGCTTGGTCATGTTAATCTTCACTATCTGATGTTGTGTGATGAAAGAAGAAAGCAAGGGTGAGCAATAAGCCCACCGAAATAATATGTATAATAATTAACAATATATGAGCATTATCATAGTACTCATGAAAGTCTTGGTCAAGAAGAAATGAACCAAGTTGATATCTTAACGCGACCAAGTCGCAAAATATTCAGTATATATATACATATATACTTTTCACAATCTTTGAAATCCTCTGACATGTATAATATACACAGAGTTCCAGTTTATAACTGTATAAAAATATCGTTGCAAGGTGACCTCATATATCTAACCTTGTCTCAACATTTTTCTGAAAATCTTTGTCATGCATAAGATAATCATTAAATAGATATAAGTTGAAAAGATGAAGTTACAAGATACTCCAATATACTTATATCTTTTCCGAATACTACTTGAACTACCACCATTCAAGTTATAATTAGCTCATCCCATAGATGAAGCTACACGACTGAAAGGCATATGGCATAGCCTATTTGTATATTCGAGGATTTAACTCAACTCAAATAAGAATGTAATAAGTAAATAGTGGATCTATCGTCAGAGGATCTCACAAAGTAACATCTGTCAAAGGGTTAAGAAACATTATTCATCTACAGACTTGAAGACTTAATTCACTGGAAGAAGCTCAAGAAATTGATCAAGCCTCAGTGATATAAATCAAGATTTTGGATTTAATCAAGTGACAGAGATCTCGTTAGGGTATCAATTAATTGCAAGGATTTAGTCTGAAGAAAATCAAGAGTATCAAGGTCAAGGCTTGAAAAAACGTAACGAAAGTTAGTAACTCATGAACCAGACAGTACATCGAGTGTCAACATTGAAGTGGTGGAATTGATTCATAATTGACAGTAATTTTCAAAAGATTTTCAGAAGAATGGTTGCTGCTCAAGATTAGTATTAATTCTTTATTAATTAATTAAGTCATATAATTTAATTAAGAAAATAAATTATATCTGCAAAGATTAATTTATTGATTAATTGAATTAATTTATTAATTAATTCAGAATTAATATTAAGGATTTTCAGAATTGTTATTAGATTAAAATCTATTAATAATTCAGTAAGACAATATGATTTGAACTACTATGACAATCGGTATGACAATTGATAGTCATACCGAAAGTCTTGCTAGTTCATTCTGATTGTCTAGCTAGCTATTGGGATTGTCTTGCTAGTTCAAAAGGATAGTCTCACCGAAAGTCCTTCCAGTTCAAATGGATTGTCATGCCAGTTCATTTGATTGTCTTGCCGAAAGTCTTGCTGATTCAACAGGACTATTTTGTTTACTTAAACAACAGAAAGGAGAAGACATTCATTCATTCAATCAAAAACAGAGTACACAAGTCAAGAACAGAGCAGAAACAAAAGCAAATTATTTCATTTTTCATTTGCTTTATTCAAGATCAAAATTCTAGATTGTAAAGTTAAATCCAAACCACTAGAATTATTTATCTTGTTCTTGTGTAACAATCTAGCGGATTAGGATCCCTAGAACTTAATCTCAAATCGCATTTAGCATTTGATCTTTTAATTGCAAAAATAGAAAAAGTTCATGTCTAATTTATTCTAGATTTGTAATTATTGATTTGAGATTAATCCCTTGTAACCGATACCGTAGTTGTAACACCTTTCAAGTTTAATAAAAGTTTTATTTAACTTGAATTTTGTTTCACCTTTTTATTCCGTATTTTATTCGATTAAACGGTATTGTTTGCATTCAACCCCCCCTTCTACAAACAAATTGGGACCTAACAATTGGTATCAGAGCCTTCTGATTAATGTACAAATCTAGATCCTAGACTTTTGTGTTTCTTTCACTCCTTGAATTTTTTATTCACTCAAAAAAATTCATAATGACTACACAAAAAGTTGGAACCGTTAATATTCCACTTTTCGATAAAGAAAATTATGTTATGTGGAAGAAGAAGATGCTACTGTTTTTACAAGTTGCTAATCCCAAATATCTGCAAGTGTTAAAGAAGGGTGCAAAAATTCCTATGGTTATTGAACCAGAGGTAATAGAAAATGATGTGGTGATCACCAAAGTGAGAACTTATGTGAAAGATCCTGAGGATTTCTCTCCTGCTGAAATAGAAGAAGCCTCCCTAGATGCTAGCCTTCAATTAATTTTAGTAGATTCCCTTAATCCCTTGATGAATAGACATGTGATGAATTGTAAAGATTCCAAACATATCTGGGAAACTATTGAGGTTATTAATGAAGGCACAGAGGAAGTTAAGGAGAACAAGTTAGAAATCCTAACCTCTGAGTATGAATACTTTAAATCCAATCCAGGAGAAGGAATCACTGAAGTGTTTGAGAGGTACAATGCATTGATCAACAACCTGAACATTAATGGTAAATACTATTCCATCAGGGAGGTCAACAAAAAGTTCCTTTTAACACTGCCAACTCATCTCGAACATAGAATCACTGCCATAAGAGAAGCAAGAGATCTGAGTGAGATTTCTTTGGAAAGGCTCTATGGTGTGTTAAAGACTTATGAGTTGGAGCAGATTCAGCAAAAGGAAGTTTACGGGAAAGGAAGAGTGGTCAGCACGTCTACTGCTCTAGTAGATGATGAACAACAACAGCAACCACAATATCAACAACAATCTCAACAGTCAGAAAGAATGGTACAGTCTACCAAGGTTGAAGAAAATGTGATAGTAGCAGAATTTGATCCTCCTACTACAAATCAATCAGGAGATGATTATTATTCCTTGGAAGAACTGGAGCAATTGGAGGATGAGTCAATGGCCCTTATTGTCAAGAGATTCTCAAATGTCAGATTCAAAAGGAATCCCAAGTTCAAGTACAAGTCCAACTACAACAGATTCCAGAAAGGTGGATCTTCATCCTCTAACACCAGCAGTGGTGGGTATAAAACAGGGATGGTTGATTGAAGCACCATTCGATGCTTCAACTGCAATGAGTTGGGACACTTTGCCACAGAATGCAGGAAGCCAAAACAAGTTAGGAAGAACTCTTATGATTCTAATCAGAAGAGTAAATCTGAAAGGGCTTACCTGACAAAGGGAAGAAGCTGGGATGATACTGACAGTGAAGATGAAGAAGTTGGGAATTTTGCTCTCATGGCTAGTGATGCAAACACCTCATCGTCAAGAAAAGAGGTAAAATTTACTGATGCTGAATTAGTTTATCATCTAGGAGGTCCCTTAGACTGTACTCGTCGTGATAATGAATTGTTAAATCAACAAATCAAAGACCTTGAGAAAGAGGTCAATGAATTAAGACTTGTGCACATTAATCAAGATAAATTAAAAGAACAAGTATCTTTTCTAGAGAATAGAGTTGACTATTATAGACAACTTGGAACTATTCTCAAAGACAAGATCACCGGTCTTGAGGCTAAGGTTAAAGCTTACTTTAATTCTTGTTCGAAGTCCAAAGAGTTTTACAATAAGCAAGCTGTTAATCAAACATCTGGAATAGGTTATGATTACAATGCTTCTATTGGAAAATTAGGCATAAACTCCCCTCCTCATGTCTGTGCTAAAGGCAGGGAAGTACCACATGTGCTTAAGGGTGTTGATGAACCCCTCTATAAAGAATCAATTGCTGAACCATTTGATGAGACCTCATTTATTATTCAAGAAGAAATCCGTGCTGAAGATAATGCTAATGAGAAAGCTGTCTCCAAGTCAAGTGTGTCAAAAGTTCCAGTCAAGGTTGTGAAAGCAACTGAGACTAACTCAGACACACATGAGTTGGATAACACAAATGCCATGTCTACCATGCATAAGTTGCCTATTGTTAATCCCTCTCATAAAGCATGTGGTGTTCCTGATTGTATGTCTTGTGCTTTTAATCTGATGTATGCTTATTTTAATGGTAAGCATGTTTCTAATGATAAGACTACTCCTCATCAGCATGTGAATAATAGAAAGCATGATAGGTCTAAGACTGCTAGTCCTCCTAAAGCTAGAAAGGAGACATTTATGCCTAAGCCTAAACAGAAATCTGTCAAGGCTGTTCACAAGGTCAAATGTCCAGTCATTGAGAAAGTTGAGAATATTAAAATTAAGAATGTTGTTTTGCCTGATAAAGGCCAATTTTACAAATATGCCGGACCCAGCCAAGCTTGGGTTCCGAAGAAGGTCTAATCCATTTGTATTGCAGGGCATTAAACAGGTACAACCGGTAGTGTGGATTCTTGACAGCGGATCGTCAAGACATATGACCGGAGATAGAGCCCTGCTATCAAATGTGGTTGAGAAAGCTGGCCCAGTGGTTACCTTTGGAGATAACAGCAAAGGTTTAACGGAGGGATATGGCTGTTTGCTAGCTGGAAATGTTATCATTGAAAATGTGTATGTTGTGCAAGGACTTGAACACAATCTGCTTAGCATTAGTCAGTTCTGTGACAACAGCTACAATGTTTTATTCGACAAGCTGAAGTGTCAGATTCTGCACAAGAAAAGTGAAAAACCCTATTTAATGGGAATCCGGAAAGGAAATCTGTTCGTAGCTGACATGAACTCTGGAAGTAATCCTGAAGTCAATTGTTTCTATGCAAAGGCATCGTCAGATGAGAGTTGGCTATGGCACAAGAGACTTTCTCATCTCAATTTCAAAACAATGAATTCTCTTGTAAAAAGAGAATTGGTAAGAGGTCTGCCTCAGCTGGAATTCTCTCCAGAAGGACTATGTGAGGCTTGCCAGAAAGGAAATTCAAAGAAAGCAAGTCACAGAGGCACTGACACATCTTCCATAACTGGTGTTTTGCAATTATTGCACATGGATTTATTTGGACCAGTTAATGTCCTTTCGATGTCAAAGAAGTGTTACTGTCTTGTGATAGTTGATGACTATTCCAAGTATACGTGGGTTTTATTTCTTCACTCTAAGGATGAAACACCACAAGTTGTGATTGATCATATCAAGATGATTGAATTAGATTCTAATGTCCCTGTTAGAGCAATAAGGTCAGATAATGGAACAGAATTCAAGAATTCACTTCTCAATGGATTCTGTACAGATAAAGGGATTACCAGACAATTTTTAGCTCCTAGAACCCCTCAGCAAAATGGAGTGGTAGAAAGGAAGAATCATACATTGATTGAAGATACAAGAACGATGTTAAGTGAATCAGGTCTTCCAATGTACTTTTGGGCTGAAGCTGTCAATACTGCATGTTATACTCAGAATCGAACTCTAATCAACAAAGACTTCATGAAAACTCCTTATGAGATTTTGAATGAACAGAAACCTTCTATCAAATACTTTCATGTATTTGGTGCCAGATGTTTCGTGCTCAAGGATGGAGATGATCGTCGTGGTAAATTCGAGGCAAAGGCATATGAGGGTATTTTTGTTGGATATGGAAGAAGATCATACAGAGTGTATATCATTGATCAACACAAAGTAACTGAAAGTGTCAATGTTACATTTGATGACACTAAACTCCCTAGTATCCAAACTGAAGATCCTTTTGAGAAACTAAAGTTTGATGATATGTTAGATTCAGAATCAGAAGATGGTCAAGAACCTGAGGCTGTTGCTGGTGAAGAACCTGTTAATCATGATGATACTCAAGGTAATAGTGATGGAAACTTTGGCAACAATGGAGATACCACTGCTACTGACGGAGAATCTTCAAGTCAACATGGCAACAACTCAGGGGGAGATGCTGAAGGATCATCTAGTAGGACACAACATCCCAATGAATTTCAAGGCAAATCATCAAGATCAAATCTTCCAAGACAGACTGTCTGGAATAAAGCTCATCCTTTTGAGTTGATTATTGGTGATCTAGATGTTGGAGTCAGAACTAGACGTGCTACTCAAAATGAGTGTCTGTTCTCAGGATTTCTTTCTGAGATGGAACCTAAGAAGATTGAAGAAGCACTAACTGATCCAGATTGGGTGATTGCTATGCAAGATGAACTCAATCAGTTTGAAAGTCAACAAGTCTGGAAACTGGTACCTAGACCTACACACAAGAAAGCTATTGGTACTAGGTGGGTATTCAGGAATAAACTAGATGAAGATGGCGTGGTTACAAGAAACAAGGCAAGACTGGTAGCAAAAGGGTATTCTCAAGCTGAAGGCATTGATTATGATGAAACCTATGCTCCAGTGGCTAGACTTGAGGCCATCAGGATATTTCTGGCATTCGCAGCATTCTCAAACTTCAAAGTTTATCAAATGGATGTCAAGAGCGCCTTTCTGAATGGAAAGCTGGATGAAGAGGTATATGTAGAGCAACCTCCTGGTTTTGAAGATCCAGATCATTTGGATTTTTTCTTCTTTCTTTTCAAGGCTATCTATGGGCTCAAACAGTCTCCAAGAAAATGGTATGACACTCTCTCTGAATTTCTTATTGAAAATAGCTTTATTAGAGGTGTCATAGACAAAACTCTCTTTTCTAAAAAACATAAGAATGATACTATATTAGTCCAAGTCTATGTGGATGATATAATATTTGGGTCTACTAATGATAATCTCTGTAAGAGATTTGCTAAGTTAATGCACAACAAGTTTGAAATGAGCATGATGGGAGAGCTGAAGTTCTTTCTTGGATTACAAGTAAATCAAAGGTTAGATGGAACATTTATTTGTCAATCCAAGTATCTCAAGGAACTCCTCAAAAAGTACAATCTAGAGGATTCTGCATCAGCAAGGACTCCATCAACTACAGCTGTCAAGCTTGGACCATGTGAAAACTCCATTAAGGTAGATGTCACAAGCTACAGAGGTATGATTGGCTCGTTACTCTATCTTACGGCAAGTAGACCAGATATTATGTATGCTACATGCTTATGTGCAAGGTTCCAAGTGGATCCTAGAGATATTCATCTCGTTGCTGTTAAACGAATCTTAAGATATCTTAAGGGAACACCAAATCTAGGTATTTGGTACCCTAAAGAATCTGGTTTTAACCTTGTTGGATATACAGATTCAGATTATGCAGGAAGTGTTGTTGATAGGAAAAGCACCTCAGGGAGTTGTCAATTCCTAGGTAGCAGACTAGTCTCATGGTACAGCAAGAAAAAGCAAACAGTTTCCAACTCAACGGCCGAGGCTGAATATATTGCTGCTGGAAGCTGCTGTGCTCAGATCTTGTGGATTAGGAACCAGCTACGAGACTATGGCTCTGTATTGAACAAAATTCCTATTTTATGTGACAATACAAGTGCAATAGCCATCACCAACAACCCTGTGCAGCACTCGAGGACAAAGCACATTGACATCAGGTATCATTTTATTAGAGAGCACGTCATGAATGGTACTGTTGAACTATTTTTTGTTCCAACAGAACAAATAGCAGATATTTTCACTAAACCACTTGATGAATCCACATTTACCAGATTAGTTGGTAAATTGGGCATGTTGAATAGTTTTAGTGATTAATTTAGTCAATATCTGAGATCTGTTCTTGAATGAATTTACAAATGAATTTTTCATAAATGAATTTACATTTCTAACTTCTGCTCTCTACATACAAGAATGACTTCTCTTGAAGACCTGGTTGAAATGAATCATGCACTGGACTCCTCCAGATTTCTAAAGATAGAAACGGGCATGGAACATCTTAATGAAGGAATGAAACACTTATATTTCATGATCAAGAATTCTCACTGCCCTAATGAAGAACAAAGAACTTACTTTGAAGGGCCGTCTGGTGGAGGCTCAGGCTCTGGAGATGATGGAGGTCATGGAGGTTCTAAAGGAAAGTCAGTAGAGGATCCCTCAACTAAGGGGGAGAAGAAAGGGAGTAGTGGAAAGGGGAAAGAAAAAGATACCTCTGCTGGAGACAAAGGAAAGGCTGATGATGTCTACTACAGTGGAGAACAGGATGACTTTGATATTTTTGACATTCCCACTGAACCAGTCTTGGAAGATAAAGATGGTTTATTTGAAGCTGAAGAGGAAAGTGATTTTGGAGAATGGGAAGAGGAAGCTACAGTGGATCCTATCTTTGAGAAAGAGTTTCAGCAGCAGCAGTCAGAGATGAAAAGAAAAGAAACTGAACTCAAAAAGGTCTCTCAGATCATTGACATGAGGAAAGACATACAAAGAACAGAAACACTTCAAAAGCAACGTCTTCATGACATTAAGGCTCAAGAAAGGAGAAGAGATGTCAGACTGAAGATTGGTGAAAAATGGGATGAAGCTAGGAGAGTACTTGATATGCCTCAGCTGAACACTAACAATGATAGACAGTTCCTACATCTTCTTGACAAGCTGGAAATCTTAAATCCTAACAATGACATGTACATGAATGCTATCAAGACTGAAGTCTCAAGGATCACAACTGCTTTTGATAGATCCCTAAATGAGATGAGCATTTTTGTATATTGTCAGAGTGAAGGATCTTTCAAGGTGTCACTTCATCTGTTTGAGAATCGTTCTTTGTCAGAGACTTGGGTTCTTCTCAACAAAGTAAAAAGAAGCTCAGAATTGAATGAAGTTCTTCGAGAAAGGCTTAAAGAGTTTGCCAGTAGGGCTAGTCCCCAAGTGGTCAACAATCCTCATCAGGTGAGATTCTTTAAGTCTGTTTGTCTTCAAATCTGTCAGCTAGATGTACAATCTCTTAAAGACTACTCAGCTAAGCATCTGGTCTGGATGGAACATCATTTAAGAACTGCTGGATACTCATCCATGTTGAAGACTCAAGCTGCTGATTTGATTCAAGCTTATTGTGAAAAGAATATTAAAAGGTACAATCAAATCAAGAATAAGCTGAAGTCGGTTGGAGTTCAACCAGTCAGACCAGCAAGCTTCACTTCAGAAAAGGATCGTGTCTTTGACAAAGAGTTGCTTCAAGATTTAGAAGAAGGTGAAGTCAGAAGAGAAGACAACTGAAGTCAATTAGCTCAAAACTCAATGTAATATGATTAGAGCTTTATGAATCAAGATAGTCTAATGTAGTTATATGTTCAGGCTAGAGGAACATCTATCTTCTATTCACTTGTAAATTTCTTTTGGAATCTGGAAAATGTTAAATATAATCCAGAACTTTTCTGCTATTTACTTTGCATTACTGTTTATATCTTTTTCTTATTTGTTAGTTGAGTTATCCTCTAGGTATTTGTTGTTATTGTCTAACAAGCAAATAGGGGGAGATTGAAAGGCATATGGCATAGCCTATTTGTATATTCGAGGATTTAACTCAACTCAAATAAGAATGTAATAAGTAAATAGTGGATCTATCGTCAGAGAGATCTCACCAAGTAACATCTGTCAAAGGGTTAAGAAACATTATTCATCTACAGACTTGAAGACTTAATTCACTGGAAGAAGCTCAAGAAATTGATCAAGTCTCAGTGATATAAATCAAGATTGTGGATTTAATCAAGTGATAGAGATCTCGTCAGGGTATCAATTAATTGCAAGGATTTAGTCTGAAGAAAATCAAGAGTATCAAGGTCAAGGCTTGAAGAAACGTCACGAAAGTTAGTCACTCATGAACCAGACA
Organism: Apium graveolens; assembly: GCF_009905375.1. Taxonomy (NCBI): domain Eukaryota; kingdom Viridiplantae; phylum Streptophyta; class Magnoliopsida; order Apiales; family Apiaceae; genus Apium; species Apium graveolens. The sequence continues at coordinate 135,959,451 of NC_133648.1, read as the reverse complement.
GTACATCGAGTGTCAACATTGAAGTGGTGGAATTGATTCATAATTGACAGTAATTTTTAGAAGATTTTCAGAAGAATGGTTGCTGCTCAAGATTAGTATTAATTCTCTATTAATTAATTAAGTCATATAATTTAATTAAGAAAATAAATTATATCTGCAAAGATTAATTTATTGATTAATTGAATTAATTGATTAATTAATTCAGAATTAATATTAAGGATTTTCAGAATTGTTATTAGATTAAAATCTATTAATAATTCAGTAAGACAATATGATTTGAACTACTATGACAATCGGTATGACAATTGATAGTCATACCGAAAGTCTTGCTAGTTCATTCTGATTGTCTTGCTAGCTATTGAGATTGTCTTGCTAGTTCAAAAGGATAGTCTCACTGAAAGTCCTTCCAGTTCAAATGGATTGTCATGCCAGTTCATTTGATTGTCTTGCCGAAAGTCTTGCTGATTCAACAGGACTGTTTTGTTTACTTAAACAACAGAAAGCAGAAGACATTCATTCATTCAATCAAAAACAGAGTACAAAGTCAAGAACAGAGCAGAAACAAAAGCAAATTATTTCATTTTTCATCTGCTTTATTCAAGATCAAAATTCTAGATTGTAAAGTTAAATCCAAACCACTAGAATTATTTATCATGTTCTTGTGTAACAATCTAGCGGATTAAAATCCCTAGAACTTAATCTCAAATCGCATTTAGCATTTGATCTTTTAATTGCAAAAATAGAAAAAGTTCATGTCGAATTTATTCTAGATTTGTAATTATTGATTTGAGATTAATCCCTTATAACCGATACCGTAGTTGTAACACCTTTCAAGTTTAATAAAAGTTTTATTTAACTTGAATTTTGTTTCACCTTTTTATTCCACATTTTATTCGATTAAAAGGTATTGTTTGCATTCAACCCCCCCCCTTCTACAAACAAATTGGGACCTAACAACGACAAAACTTGTATAGAATCAATCTTTGGAATATCATCAAAATGAAATGAAGTTACGAGATACTTCATTTGATGAAAACATCAATTTAAAAACTCGACCCTGCCAACACTCAACAATCGCCCAGCCGTAGCCTTTCTATCGAAGGGCTCTGGGTAGTGTTGCAGAAATATTCAATTGGATGATGAACTCATTACGGGAGTTTGCCGCGCCAGGAAGACCACTTACGATGATCATTCGCAGTAGTGCAACCCCACCATTTTCTACATGTAGAGGAGAACCTTTCAGATTTATTTGTCAACCGAACACTGGACTCCTAAGGAATGGACCGTCTTAGCGGAACTTCCGGGCCATTTGGGCCAATATAATAAGGCTGGGCCGGCGCCACTCGACCACTTAAGCCACCCCTAGTTCAGATGAAATCCATGACTCTGAAACGTAAAGCTCGTCCCCACTTTCCCTAAGTAGAAACTTGTTGATACGGCTCCACCAAGAAGTCGTATCTAGTTGGAAAGGAAAACTCACCGATATTTCCAAGGCGATGCCTGTTAATGGATTAACTTGTTTCAAGAATTTTTACTTCCCGAGTGTTGGGTAAGTAATCAAAAACTCTTTTATCATAATAACAACCTTATTGCGAATATAAAATACACCACAGAGCCGGATCCCTCAGGTTTTGAGCGAGTATTTAAATCCCCTTCGAAAGGAGGATCTTAAATAAAAATGAGATTTGGGATCCGCCCTAACCTTTAAAATCATTTTAAAGTCTCGAAAACATTTTTAAGAATGTTTGGAGTGATGCTGATTTAATAAAATAAATCAGTCCCAATATATTAGAAAATATCTGAATATTATTATTTAAAAAATATTCCAATAAAGAATAATCTTTATAAAAATAATTGAAGTAGAAGTTTTAAAACTTATACTTGAAATGAATATTAAATAACCAAAGACATACTTATACGAAAGTACTATCTTTATTTGAATAATCAAAAGTGAGTTTGATTATCGACACATTATTCTTTAATAAAATAAAGAATAATAATCAGTAAATAATCGGAGTCATAAGTCCTCGAATGAATATTCAAATAATAATATTCATTAAATAAAATAAATGGAATCATATGTCCTCGAATGAATATTCAAAATAATATTCATTAATAAACTAAACGTAGTCATATGTCCTCGAATGAATATTCAAAATAATATTCATTAATAAAATAAACGGAGTCATAAGCCCTCGAATAAATATTCAAAATAATATTCATTAATAAAATAAAGTTATCGAATAAACCTTATTCGATTCATTGTTTTGAAAACTATATCTATATATCTATAAATATATATAATATACTCGGGAACATCGACTCTTGATTTTAGAAAATGTTCACCTTTGGGTCCCCTATACTAAGGATATACGCAACTACTGTTTATCTCTAACATAGGTATTATGCAACTTATAAGCAATTGAATCAACAATATATATCAAGATTACGAAATAGACATGCATATATACCATATCACATGCTCCAATATATCGCAAGATTTGCTAATTAACCACCATGCATCTATCACAAGATAATGCATATACATATGTATACATCACAACAACAGTATACCGGGTAGAAAACTTGCCTGAGTGCTCCCGGATAGACTTAAGCTTAGAGTGGGTCCGATAACCGATGAACAACAACATAAGTCGGAATTAATCCCCGGTCGCTTAAGAAACTAGACTTTAACCAATTAGACCCCTAACGTTCGCTTTCGCGCTTAACGATTCACTTAAGTCGCTCGAGTACCCTCGGCTCCACCATTTTTAATCAATTAATCATTAAGAGTTTTAAGGCGATTCTTTCGCGAGTACCTTAACAAGTGCCTAATCCACTTAACATAATTGCTTCATACCCGAATTAGTCATTTAAAGTCCTTAACCAAGGTTTCAAAGTAAGGCGAGGGGTAATGGTTCGTTCGCGAAACACCGTTACTTAAAACGGCCGTTTCTCCTAAACCGTATATCGGATTCAAGCGAACCACATATCAAAACGAAGCTCGTAACATAAACTATCTAATCATGCTAATGGTCAAAACCTAGCAGTGAGTTCACGGGTCCTGATGTTAAGAACAAAAACAGTCTAAAGTAAATTGGGCATTACGACGGCTATGTTTACGCGATTACCAAAGTTTAAACTAAGCCAATCAACCACAATTCAACCACAAATCAACCCATAACCACCAATACCACCAAACTTCATCCAAACCTTACTAACTCAGTCCATAACCTCATGATTTTTCCAACTTATTCAATCTCAAAGAAGAGCTACTAACTATACTTAGGGTTCATCCACCAACAACCAAGATTTATAACCCAAAATCATTATAATTCCAACCAAACTCTAAACATACAAGAATCATGCTCTCATGAACTATAACAAACAAAACCAAACCTAATACTCAAATTAAAGTTAGGGTTTGGAGGGGTTATACCTTCCCTGGAGAGTGGAGAATCACTTAGGAAGCCTTAAATATCCACTAACTATCTCTACTAAGCTTGGATCTTGAAGAAAACATAAGAAAACACAAAGTTAGTTTCTTGAAAACACTATTCACCAAGAACTTTGATGAATTGATCAGCTATTTTAAACATGGAATCTTGAGCTTAAACTTATGGCTCATCTAAGTTATGAATTATGGAAGCTAAATAAACAAACCTCTTGATTTTTGAAGGTGTGTAGCTTGAGTTTTGAAAATTTTCCTTTGCTTTTCATGGAAAAGCCGAGAGCAAGAATGAGGGGGGAGAAGAAATGCTTCTTGTTTGGTTGCCTAGGTATTTGTGTGATGATTTTCTTGGTAATTAGGTTGTTACCATGGTAAAAATTGCGTGGCTCACAATCATCCAACAATTCCTTCCCTTTTGGTCATGCTTATGTCATCCCCCTATGTCATCCTCCCACACTTGTCCTCTTCTTGTTGGTGAGATGACATCATCCCCCACTAACTCTTTGATTAACTCCTAATCACTTGGCTAATGATCGTTGATCTGTTATACGGTTCGCTTAACTTTCATTCTCTTTTATCGTTTGAGGGATCATACCCGGGATCTTATTACTTGGGTTCCCTTAACCTTTCTCAATACATTATATTACTTTTATGATCCTCTCTTATACTCCTTGAATTTAAATCCTTTTTATCCTATTACCTTATACTCAATTCTTTCGGTATGTGGTGGATTTTCGGGAAAAATCAAAGTGTTCGAATTTGGATTCTGACGATCTTTACATACACTTATATACCATATAGAGTACTAATAAGATCTCAGAATGACAATAAAAGAACCTCTACAAAGTGTGGCATGAAAAGTTTTCTTATTCAGTATAATCAGCAAAAACACTATTCATAAGGGTTTCAAAAATTCCAAAAATTGGGGTTATTACATAGAGCGTAAGTATCACCTCATACCGCAGTTCGTTAAGCGAGGAGATATCATTGTGGCTGATATAGCATCAAAGGATAACTGAGCAGATCCTTTCACGAAGAGCTTACCAGCTAAGGCTTTTCAGGAGCACGTGGAAGCGATAGGAGTCAGATACTTGGTCACATAGTTATATAGTTGGTAGTGGATTGCTTGTAATAAACATTGATATACTCAAAGAATATCTTGAGTATAAGTGGGAGATTGTTAGGTTTATACTGAAATATTCGTTTGAAGTATATACTTTAATAATAAATTATTTGAGAATCTTGAATGCATATTTTCACATAGTCTGTATATTATATATTATAGACAATCTAGTATCAAATAGGATAGCAGAAGATTAGATTGTCAAACTCCTTATATAATATAATAAAGGTTCACAGTCTAAGTGGTATTAGACAAACCACTGGAACGGCTGAAGTGTTATTTAGAAATAGTTTATCTTGACTATTGAATAATACTTGTATACTTTGTGTATATTGAACGGGATCAAAATAGTAGAATAATTGTTTCTTTTATTCTGACAATAAAGAAGAACTAAGATTCTACGATATTATTATTTCTAAAATTCTTAATCCGGATGTAGTAATTGACACTTATATTTAATGCACATGCCTTGATTCATACATTAAGTAATTTATTTTAAATTACGAATTTATGTATTGGGAATGACATTATATACAGAGTGGGATATTAACTATAAAAGGAAACCATGTCCGAAAAATATATTCGGGTGATGATGTCCTCTTGAAAGCTCATAAAGATAATTATGCTTTAATCCTGCAGGCAGATTTGTTCTTGCATAATTATAAGGTTGAGTGGATGATCAAGGATAAAAGATATTGATTAAATTAATTGTCAGAAATTAATTTAATTAATGGACATGTGATATCTTAAACATGGGGAATTTATAAGCAATTAATATGGGAGCTGAATTAAATAATTAATTTACGAAATTAGGAAAGGTAGTGCAAATATTAATTCTTTATTGGATTGAATTAATATTTAATGACAATAGGGTTGGCCCGGAATGTCATTAGAAGGCCTGACCTAATGGTCCATGATCCCTACTATAGCCTATAAATATTCTCATTCTCCTAAAGCTAGGGTGAACACACAAAAAACGAAATCACATCCTAGGGTTTGAGAGAGGCAGCCGTTTTTCTCAAGGAGCTAGCTAGGGTTTTGGAATTTCGGAGCTTTGGGAGAGGTACACCTTGGGAGATCGAAGCCCGCACTTGGTCCAAGGAGAATTAGGGAATACAGTAGAAGACATGGATTTGAATCGCTTGCATCGTAGCAATTAAGGTTAATATTCTATTCGTACTCTTATAATTAATATCATAAAACGCAGGGTCAAGATTCGTTAGATCCAACAAGGTCCTTGACCTAGAATACTATTGAGCGAGCTAGATCTATTGACCCATTCATTAGCTCTGAGTTTAGGGCTATCCAGTACCAGGATCTGGTTAACTGGTTGGTGTTCGAGTTGGGTACCATTGGCGGCAATTGCTAGAGCGGAGTTGCAGTAGTAGTAGACAGAGCTCACATTTGGTTACTTCAGGAGTTCTGTAGTTTGTTTTATATGTACATTATGTTATTGTAGCATGTAGTAGTTGGAGGCTGTTATATCAACCAATTTTTTTGGGTATTCGGATGGTCTAGTAGTTGGATATCAATTGTACTAGTTGGATTTATGTATGGTTTTTATATAATAGCTTCTTATTATGTTGTTCAGTTTCATACACTTGTGCGATGTTATTATTGTTGTTACTATTATTGTTGCTTCTGTTGCTGGTATTTCTAAAATTTAGCCTTTCACTCTGGATGGATCAAATTAACTGAGGATGAGGATATTTTCATTATGGCAGCACTCTCCTGATACATATATATAAAATGTTTGGAATATTCCATTTTCTTATATATTACTGCTATGTTTCAGGAGAATGCCACCTAAGAAGAATGCTCAACCCAACAATTGATCTGCTGGGGATCTTTACATGAGTGAATTGATAGATTTGTTACATCAGCAATCTACTCCGCTGGCCCAACGGCAACAACAATTCCAGCAGCAGCAACAACAGTTTTTGCAACAACAACAACATCTCATACAATAACAGCAGCAACAAATCCAAATCCAACAGCAGCATCAATTGAGAGGGACAACCGAAACTATTAGTTTTAAATCTTTCCAAGCAGTGAAACCCCCAGAGTTTAAGGGTGAAGTAGATCTTGTGGCTGCCAGGATCTGGTTGAAAGAAATGGAAAAGGCTTTTGCTCTCACCAAGGTGAGTGATTATTTAAAGACAGACTATGCTAGTTACTTTCTAAAAAATGATTCGAACTATTGGTGGGAGTCTACGCGAGCCTTGGAAGGAAAAGGTCCTATTCCCTGGACCCGATTCACAGAACTGTTTTTGGAAAAATATTTTCCAGATTGTCTGTAGAATCAGATAGAGATGGAATTTTTAGAGTTGAATCAAGGAGATAAAAGTGTCACGGAGTATGAAGCCAAGTTCACAGAATTCGGAAGCCCAGAGAGCAAAGCGGTTTCAACAGGGATTGAAACCAGAGATTAAGAGTGGAGTTGTAGCTCTACAACTCAAGATATATACTTCGGTAGTTCAGGCTGCTTTAGTGATAGAAAGTGACCATAGATTAGCTGTTAAGGAAAGAGGTGAGATGAAGAGAAAGTTTGAAGGTGGGCCTGCGAAGTCAAAACAAGGAGAAGCAAGTCAAAAGTTTTTGCGACGGTTTGGAAGGAATAGCGACTAGAAATTCAGAAGGTAGAATTTCCCACAAGCTAGGCCCATTACTACCTCAGCCAATTCTACTCCGACAAAGTCCAGCAAGCCGGTGATCGAATGTAAGACATGTGGAAAGAAGCACAGTGGTCAGTGCAGAGAAAATGTCAACTATTTCAAGTGTGTCCAGAAGGTACATTATTCTATGGAGTGCAAGTTTGAGAACCAAGGAGTCACATGTTTCAACTGCGGTAAAGTAGGGCACATTTCTAGGAATTGTAAATCAGCTACCCTGGGCAGTATAGGAGGACGTGCATCTCAAGGACCAGCAACAAGTACAACCAGAGCTAGAACTTTCAAAATAACTAAGAAATCCACGGCTCGGGATTCTGATGTAGTTGCAGGTACACTTTCTCTTAATTCTGTGCATGTTAACATTTTATTTGATTCGGGAGCGTCTAAATCTTTCATATCCCTGAACTGTGTGAATAAAATGCAATCAATGTTGGAAGACTTAGATGAAACTTTGACCATAGAAGTGGCCAATCAAGATAAGGTACCTGTAATCCAATTATGCCCTAAGTGCTCAATAGAGATTTTAGGTCATTCTTTTCCAGCTGACCTAATACCTTTTGAGTTAGGAGAATTTGATATCATTCTAGGCATGGATTGGTTGTCTCTATATAAGGCAAGTATTGACTGCAAGAAGAAGAGAATTTTTATGTATACAATAAATATTGTAAGGACAAGCTATCAAGGACAGAAGTAGGAGAAGAAGTTTCTCTCAATACTGCAGGCAAAGAGATTGTTAAGGCAAGGATGCGAAGCATATTTGGCTCATGTGGTGGACAACAAGAAAGAGGCACCTACTCTGGATGAGATTCCAATAGTAAGAGAACATCCCGACGTCTTTTCGGAAGAATTGCTAGGATTACCACATGATCAAGAAATAGAGTTTTCCATTGATTTGATTCCAGGAGCAGAGCCAGTTTCTAAAGCTCCTTATCGAATGGATACAGTGGAAATGAAAGAATTGGCCAAACAACTTCAAGAATTGCTAGACAAAGGAGTCATTCGACCAAGTGTTTCTCCGTGGGGTGCTCCAGTGTTATTTGTGAAGAAGGAGGATGGAAATATGAGGCTATGCACTGACTATAGGGAACTAAATAAGTTGACAATCAAGAATAAGTATCTCTTACCCAGAATCGATGATTTATTTGACCAGCTTAAAGGAGCATGCTATTTTTCAAAGATCGACCTGAGATCTGGATACCACCAACTGAAGATTAAGCCTGAAGATATACCCAAAACTGCGTGCATAGCAACGTATGGCCATTATGAATTCTTAGTGATGTCGTTCGGATTGACCAATGCACCAGCGGCTTTTATGGATTTAATGAACTGGGTGTATAAGGAGTACTTAGATAAGTTTGTTATTGTATTTATTGATGACATCCTCGTCTATTCAAAGACTCAAGAAGATCACGCAACACACCTAAAGATTTCCCTCCAAAGGTTAAAAGAAAAACAACTGTACGCGGAGGTTTCCAAGGGTGAGTTTTGGTTTATAGAAGTATAGTTCCTTGGACATGTGGTAAGAAAGGAAGGTATCAAGGTAGACCTTATAAAGATTGAAGCCGTATCCAAATGGGAATAACCGAAGACCTCGACATAAGTAAGAAATTTTATGGGGCTAGTAGGATATTATCGAAGATTTGTAAAGGATTTCTCTAAGATTGCAGCTCCATTAACCAAGCTAACCAGGAAGAACGAGAAATTTATTTGGACAGAGGAGTGTGAAGAAAGCTTCCGGGAACTGAAAAAGAGACTAGTGTCAGCTCCAGTATTAGCATTTTCAGATGAAATGGGAAACTTTGTGATATACAACGATGTTTCTTTGAAATATTTAAATTGTGTACTGATGCAACACGATAAAGTCATCGCTTATTACTCCAGACAACTAAAGCCTCATGAGCAGAAGTATCCAGTCCATGATCTTGAGTTGGCACCTATAGTTTTTGCATTAAAACTATGGAGACATTACATGTATGGAGAAAAGTGTGATATTTATACGGATCATAAGAGCTTGAAGTATATATTCACTCAGAAGGACCTGAATATGAGACAAAGAAGATGGTTGGAGTTGATCAAAGACTACGACTGTCCCATCAACTATCACCCAGGTAAGGCAAATATGGTGGTAGATGCCTTGAGTAGAAAAGAGAGGCTGAATATGGTTCAGATTGCAGAAGAGTTAGCACGAGACTTGGAAAAGATGGAAAGTGAAGTTCGAGTACCAAAGGAAGGCAAGGAGCAGTTATATGAAATTATGTTTTGACCAGCACTGATGGAGAAAATTAAAAAGTGTCAAGAGGAAGTTAGGGAGCAAGAGTTGGATAATCTGATAGGAGAAGAACTTTGTACCAAAAAGGATGACCAAGGTATGTTTAGATTTTCTTCCAGAATTTGGATTGCTAATGTGACAGAACTGAAGAACGAAGTTTTACATGAAGTGCACAGCTCTCGGTTTTCTATCCACCCTAGGAGCATTAAAATGTATCAAGATTTGATGAAGAATTTTTGGTGGCTAGGAATGAAAAAAAATTGCAAATTGGGTTAATAAATGTCACGTGTGCCAGACTGTGAAATTAGAACAACAAAGGTCGAGCGGATTGTTACAACTCTTAAGGATTCTCCAATGGAAATGGGAAGAGATTGCGATGGATTTCGTAGTGGGATTTCTAAAGATAAGAGCCAATCATGATGCTATTTGGGTAATTATCGACAGACTGACAAAGTCGGCACATTTCCTCCCAATCAATGAAAAAATATTCTTGGGAAAAGTTAGCTAAGTTGTATTTGGATGAAATAGTGACCAAGCATGGAGTCCCTGTGTCTATTGTATCAGATCGAGACCCAAGATTCAGCTTAAGGTTTTGGATTAAGTTTCAAGAATTTCTAGGAACCAAACTAAATATGAGTACCCCATATCATCCCCAAAAGGACGGTCAGAGTGAGAGAACAATCCAGATAATAGAGGATATGTTAAGAGTTTGTGCTTTGGATTTCAAGGGAAACTGGGATGACCACTTAACATTAATTGAATTCTCGTACAATAATAGTTATCATGCCAGCATTGGAATGCCGCCTTATGAAGCCTTGTATGGGCGTAAGTCTAGATCACCATTGTATTGGGATGAAGTGGGAGAAAAGAAAGGGCTAGGACCTGAGCTAGTTCAGCAGACCAAGGATGCATTGACAATAATTCGGAAAAGGTTAGAAGCAGCCCATGATAGAAAAAGAAAGAATGTTGATTTACATCGAAAGGATATGAACTTTGAAGTAGGGTCATTGGTATTGTTAAAAGTATCACCCTGGAAAGGGTTGGTTCGTTTTGGTCAGAAAGGTAAGCTCACCCCAGGTGCATAGGACCATTTGAAGTTTTGAAGAAAATAGGAAAAGTCGCTTACGAAATAGCATTGCCACCACAATTGCAGCATATTTATAATGTGTTCCACGTATCCATGTTGATGTCATACATTCCTGATTTGAATCAAGTCATAGAATATGAACTAATCGAGCTTCAACCAGATTTGTCCTATGTGGAACAACCAATCCCGATTTTAGATCGTGAAAAGCGAGTCCTTAGAAATAAATCAATCTTCATAGTAAAAGTGCTTTGGAGAAATCCTCGAGTAGAAGAGTGTACTTGGGAATTAGAGTCAGACATGCTTGATAAATATCCTCATTTTTTTAGAAAAGTCAGATTCTGGGGACAAAATCTTTTTAATAGGGGAAGGATATAACGACTCGTATATTTCTTGTATTATTTAAAAGTGTAATTGTTGAGTATTTAAATAAATAAAATATATGTATGGATTATGTCAGCTGTGTCTTGTCTTGTTAATATTTATGTTTGATTATTGGTGTGTTGGGATTATTTGTAGAATTAATTATTGAGCCGTATTATTATTTTTTTTCACTTTTAAAACTGGTTTTATTGTAGATTTATTTTCATAAATATTTCGATTGTCTCTAATACTGTTTTTATGGTTCTATAATTTCAATAAGTATTTTTAAGATTTTATAAAATTTAAAAATCAATATTTTATTAATTATTTAGCCCTAAATGTTTTTCTGACTGCATTTAGGTCTAAATTCAGTATTTAATTCGAGGATGCTTCATAAATTACGAAACTCAAATTTTATTAAGTTTGGAATATTTTGAGAATTTTAAAATTATTTTGGGATTAAATTCACCCGCACATTTGTTCGTTAAATCGTTAAATGCGGGTATGAGTTGCGTTTCAAAAATGGTTTAAAAATTATGAAAAATTAATTTTGTTAGTTTTTAATTATTTCGAGAATTTTAAGACTATTTTGGTAATTTTTCAAGGTCGTTTTACTTGCAACTCGATTCGTAAAAATTTGAATTTTGGGACGGATTTTAGCTTGCAACACGTGTTGGACTCCCGCTTTGTCGCGTGTCCCTTCCATATTGATACGTGGCAGAAGGCGGATGTTTTTTTTATTTCTTTATTCCCCTTTTTCTTTTAGGGACGACAGAATCAAAATCTCTTTAGTCTCTCTGCTCTCTACTCTCTCTCGATCTCTCCTCTCTCTATATCTCATATCTCTCTCTCTAATCTCTCCCTCCTCCCTCCCTGTTTCTTCTCCGCCCTATGTTCTTCAGTTCACCCCCCCATTTCTAGTAAGTTCTGACCGGTTATTCCGGCGATCCCCTTGATTTCGTCTCTGTGCACCTTTATATATATATGTGTGTGTGTATTCATATATATATGTGTTGAGTTGTGTGTGGTGACTATTGATTTCCCGGTTGTTGTTTTTTTTGGTGCGGTGGTTCCTGGCAGTGCGTGATTTACACGCGCACGTGTGTGTATATTTGTGCGCAGTTTGTGTTGCAAATTGGTTTTTTATTTTATTAATTTTTAAGTCCTTTTGATGCAGGAATTATTCAAATATTCATTCGTGATAGTAAATTATAATTCGTGCGGGAAATGATTTTTATTGGTGAAATTTATTCGGACACCCAAATATTTTCGGGCACCAATAAATTTTGCCGACGTCGACGATGAGCCTTGACGAGTCGACGGTGGACGGTGATGAACGATTCTAAGTCCTAAATTTATAAAGCAAATAAAATGGTTCATATAATTATTTTTCTTAACGTAAATAAATATTTATTTTAAAAGTCGTATTGAGACTCAAAATTGTAAAATTGTGATTGTTGAGAATTGGACGTCGATTATGTTTTGACGGGTACTTCAATAAATAGAGGAGTCGTTGTCCAAATTTTCCAAAAATTATTTTAAATACGGGAAGCGTACTATATTATATTAAATGTTTTTTTATCATAAATATCAATTACGTGAATATGTATGTATATATATATGAGTAGGGTTATCAGATTGGGTTAATTAGGTTTGAGGATATCAAGAATGTCAGTATAACTAATTAGGTTATTCCGTTCATGTATATCCCAGTCAAAGTTCACGAGGACTAAAGCCAGTCGAGCGTAATTACCCTGGGAATCCCAAGAAATCATCGCAAAGAAAGTACCGCTGACCATCCTTTTATGGTTTAGTATATATGAATAAACTGCTATTTTATTGTCGAACAGGAACATAAACATTTTAAGTTACGTATCCCCTATAGTTATAACTAATTGTTTTAAATCTATTTTGGGGAAAAGTAACTTCGAAAAGGAACCTATCTCCAAATGAAAATGACTTGTGAAACAACTTTATGTGTGTTGTTAAATAAACGATTTTAAACTGATATATGTACAAGTGATTTGAAAACTGGATAAAACGATCAAATATAGGATACATAGGGGCCAGAATGGCCTATTGAGGTTGCGTAAGCGGCTAACTCAGTTGCGCGCATTATTAAACCGACTAGTCCAGTAGGTTAGGGACCTAGCTAGTCTCTGAGTTCGGAACATGTTTATGGGATGGCAGATGAAGTCGTCTGATGTTGAGAGCCTGATCAGCTGTCTTCACATATCCATTATGTATCCGATTTGGATTTGTGATTCCCGTAACGGAAACAGTGATTTTTACAGTTGAATTATAAATATGAATAACATGCTAAAATTGGACTCTTGTGTTTACACAGCACACAACTACGTTATTTTATTATGAGCATGCTAGTCAGCGATATCGGGTTTTATTATTGTTTTGACAAATATTCAAAATGATTTACAGGTTACTATTTTCATATTATTTTATACTTTTGTTCCTATAACTTATTACAAAACTAATTTTACTCTGATATATATATCACAGATGCCTAGAAGACCTATCAGACCCAGACATAATAGAGTATCAGCCCCTTTCGGTCGTGGCTCCTCTGAGGTAGTTTATATCAGAGCATGTGCGGTCTGATGAGTAGCTGAATAAGTTAGTGTGTCAGACTTTTTAATAGATGGTTGTGTAATAGTGAGTAGCGTGAATCATACTTGAACTTGGATTGGATCTTGGTTTTGGGGTCGTGTTAGTGTAATAATAATAATCTCATCCATTATATTTATGGTTTGTTATGTTTGGTGACATCAACTCCTGACCCAGGGGTTGAGGCCGTCACAATTATGCTGGGAATTATAGCTCACACTTTTTTTCTTAAATTTACACAACACAACAATGAATCAAGATGCCTATTATGAAACTCACAACCAGGAAATGGGCAGGAAATGGCCAACTGTTCTGTAGGATGTTTGGTGCAGTACCCCAGGTAGATCGAATAAGCTGGATTGGTTTTCATTTGTTTTTAGTCCGGCTTATTAACAAGTATGACTTATGTAATATAATAATGAAGAAACATATATTTGGTCTCCGGTCTAACCGTACATAAAGGTTACGCCCATGGTAAGACTTAATCACTTTTGGGATTGTAATAATTATCACTTTGTGGATTGATAGACTCTAGTAATGCATTATTCGTTTCCAAGACAATAACCTGTAAGTGTGTGTGTGGATAAGTGTGGGGTCATAAAGGTGTGATTATTTATATATTGTTGTACGAGATAAGTATTATACAGGATTCAAGATGGCGTGGCCTCCTAGATCCCTGATCCCGGATTTTGGGGTGCCATATAATATCTTCATATCTATCATGGCAAATCATTAACATACATAATATCATCATATTTATCACGACATATTAGTAACACATGCATAATATCGTAATATCTATTACGACCGATTATCAACGCATGTATAATATACGAATTGCATACATATAGTCATGGCAGATTGTATACATGATATTATCATCAAAATCAGTAAACACACAAACAAATTAAAACCTTTCGCAAGTAGCTCTGATGTCATTGTTGGGATTCAGAGCATTAAACCACAGCAGAAATAAACATTAAAACTGTAAAAACCTAAAACTGAAACCAACGGCAGTATCCATGCAAAAATAATGTTTAATTCTTGGATGAGATGTTTACATTATGAAGCTTTACGATTATGGTTGTCTAATGGAGGTCCTTGCTTAAAACGATCACCACATATCTCACCGAGCGATCTACGCCGTATATGTATCCACACAAAATCTTGAGCTGATGAGGCATGTACTAGTACCAAAAATCTGAACTCTTTTTTCTTCTTCTCTCTCTCTAATTGTTAGGGTTTTTTTAATCTACTAAAAAATGTAGTCCTCTAATTCAGTCCTAAAAGAGATTAAATATGAGAGTCAAAAATGATTTTTAACCCGAATCCAACATTAGAGTTTTATTAAATCTGAAATTCCAATTTATTGTCTAATTAAGTCTCACTTAATCATCCAACAACTGAAGTTCTAATTTAATAATAATAAATTTGAATTTCATTTAACCTATTGATTAAGCCCAACTTAATTAATAATAGATAATTTTTAATTTATATTTAATTAATATTCGAATTTAAATTAAATATTCCTCAAAGCTTTCTTTCTGCAGCCCTATAGGTTATTATTACGTTGGCAATCATTTAAATATCTCATATTAAAATTATAAACAATGAGTGGTATCTAGTAATACATTATTTCTACCTAAGTAATGATATTAAATCGATGATCGATTAAATCTTTCTTGAATAATGTACAATGTAATATAATCCCTTTAACCATATATTATAGATTAAACTCGAGGCATGTTATGTGTCATCCTCTTCATGGTTTAATCCAGGTTTCCTTGATCAATGAGTAAATTATCATTCCAAATCAATATTTGAGCGCGGCGCCACGCATTTCATAGTCTAACTCACACAAAAGGCCAATAATATCACAAAAAAATAGGAGGGTTAAATCTTTTCTAGATCATTCATATTTCCTATACGACTCATAATATACCTGAAGTCCACTTTTATCATTACCCGGTCAAAGGAAACTTTTAATGTAATGAAAGTATATTAATTATCGTATAGAAATATAACGATTTCAAGTATAAGCACCATTACATCATTATCATTATAAAAATTACTTATGACACAACAGACATGTAGAATCTCACGTTGGGTCTATCCAGAACCATGTGTATTTACATTTTCCTGGGTTTTTGACTTTAGTATCACTGTACATATGATCAATAAGATGTGATCATCAGTCAACAAACACATTAGTCTTAATGCATTATAACTGTCCCATAATAATAATACTCGACTAAGGATATTTAGAAATATCAATACTATTCTCATAATATCATTTCTAAGTCACGTACTTAGAGATATAGAATTCATATCATATTCAAAGGACATTTATTTATCAAATATTTAAATTACGGTAAATTAAGATATAATAAATTATGAAAGAATAATCGATAAAATATAAACATTTACATTCCACTCACTTTAGGGCTATGAAGGATGCTTCTCAAGGATTGGTCTGTCAGGACTTCTATCTTGTGTTCATGGAAGTATGGTCATAGCTTCCTGGAGGCTGTTATGAGGGCGAGTGCAAACTTCTCAGTGATGGAGTAGTTCAATTCGGCTCCGTGGAGCACCTTGCTTACATAGTAGACAGGCTTTTGAACCTTTTGTTCTTCCTTTAACATGATCGTAAGGTATAGGTAAAAGATGTCCTCTAGACTTGGTTTGAATAATAATGGGGCTTCACTCATGTATTTATTCAGTTGTTCAAAAGCCTCTTGGCTTTCAACAGTCCACTCAAAATTCTTCACCTTCTTCAAAGTTTTGAAAAAGGGTACACTTGTCTCCTGACTTGGAGATGAAAGTCCCCAAGGCCGCAATTCTCACTGTCAATTTCTTAATGTTTTTGATGGAGTGAGGTGGCTCCATATCAAGGATGACTTTGATTTTTTCAGGATTTACCTCAATTCCCCTCTTCGAGACCATGTGACTCAAAAAATTTCCAAAACCAACGCCGAAGGTGCACTTAGAAGGGTTTAACATCATCTTGTGGTGCTTCAACAATTTGAATACCTCTTTGAGGTGGTCAATATGATCGGCATTGGCTAGGATTTTGACTAATATGTCATCGACACAGACCTCTATGGTTTTTCCGATTAGATGAGCGAATATCTTATTCGCCAATCTTTGATAGATTTCTCCTGCATTCTTTACTCCAAAAGCCATAACAAGATAGAAAAATACACCAAAGTCAAATATAAAAGATACCTTCCGGGTGTCATTCTTGTGCATCTTAATCTGATTGTAACCGCGAAAGCCATCCATGAAGCTTAGCATCTCATGCCCAGGAGTAGCATTGATCAGGGTGTCAATCCTAGGTAGTGGGTAGCAGTCCTTGGGGCATGCATTATTGAGGTCAGTGAAGTCGATACACATCTTCCACTTCCTATTGGCTTTCTTGACCATCACAGGGTTAACCTACCATTTGGGGTATTGTACTTCCTCGATAAATTCAGCTTCAAGGAGCTTCTCAACCTCCTGTTTAATGGCTTTCAGCCTATCAGAGGCATATTCTTTTCTTTTATTGTACGGCCTTCTGAGTTGGATCGACATTTAGCTTATAAGTCATAAGGTTGGGGTCGATCTCAGGCATGTCAATTGTGGTCCAAGCAAACACATCATTATTCCCTTGTAGGAACTTTGTTAATTGGTCCCTCAAGGGTTTCCCATAGGACGCTCCAATGTAGGTGACCTTATCAAGGTCTAACGTGTCTAAGGGAATTGGGACCAAGTCCTCATCTAGCTTCCCTCGACGCTCATCGTTCCCTCACCCAATTCCATCGGGCCTAAGTGCTGCTACATAGTAACTTCGGGCCACTTTCTGTTCTCCTTTCTCTTCTATGACACCATTTTCGGTTAGGAACTTGAGTACTATATGGTAGGTCGATGGCACGGCTTTAAATGCATGAATACCGGTTTTCCCCATGATTGTGTTGTAGGTGGAGGCTTCATTGACAACCTAAAAGTTTAACATTTGTGTGGCCTCTTTGGGCTCTTCCCAATATTTATGAAAAGTTAAATTGCTCCTTCTACCTGATACTCTACTCCATAAAACCCATAGATGGGTGCATTGGAGGGGGTTAGTAGGGAGTCAGTGTACCTCATCCTTAGAAACGTGTCATGAAACAGAATGTCTACGGAAGCTCCATTGTGAAATAGGACCCTTTTGACAGGAAAATTCCCAATTATTAGGGTGATAACTAGGGGATCATCCTGAGGGAATTTCGAACCATCGAGGTCGGGGTAACCGAATTTAGGTGTCATCTCGGTCTTGTTATTTTTAGGTACGTCTTCGACTATACTCATCACCTCTCTAGTATAAGTCTTTCAAGAGTTATTTGTTATCCCAGCGGCCGTTGGCCATCCAGAAATAATATTAATCACTAGACCTTTGGGATGTGGGTTTCGACCTCTATTGTTACCCTTGGTCATCATCACTTTTGTGTCCTCCGTCATCATCGCCCTTAATAAATCTCCCACATTTTCCTCGTTGGATGAGATACTCAATCTCGTCCTAGAGCTGTATGCATTTGTTAGTATCATAACCAACATCCTTATGGAACCTAAAAAATTGGTTCTTGTCTCTCTTCTCGGGGTCTCCCCTTAGTGGCTTCGGTCATCTGAAATCCTCGTCTTTCTCAATTTCCATCAGTATTTGGCATCTCGGTGCATTCATATTTACGTATTCAGTGAACCTCGGTGGTTGATTCTTCTTGGAAGGGGGATTCGAGTTCTTTCCAGTTTGAAGATATTTATCCTTGGCATTGTACTCTTGGCCCGGCTTCCGTTTCTTGGTGCAAGTTGGTTAATTGTTTACCATCGTCTTCTTCATGCTTTCTTCCACCTTGATGTATTTTCCGACCCTATCTTGGAGTTGTAACATGCTTTCAGGGGGCGCTTAGCTAGGGACATCTTTAAGAACTCGTCTTTAATCCCTTGTTGTAGTGCTATCATAGCTACCATGTCATCAAGATCTGGGACCTTCAAGGCTTCCTCGTGAATCGATTCAGGTAGTCTCTTAAGGACTTCTTCTCTCCTTGAACAATGTCTATGAGAGAGGTTAAACGTTTCTCATTCACTCTTCCACTAATAAATTGATTGATAAAGGCTTGGCTTATTCTGAAAGACCCAATCGAGTTAGGGGATAGACGTCTGTACCACATTTGAGCCATGCCAGATAATGTCTGGCGAAAGCCCTGACACTTAATAGCGTCATTCACGGGCTGTAGTAACAGGGGGTTGGAGAATGTCCTGACATGATTTGCGGGACCTCCAGTACAATCATATGACTTGATGGTAGGAATCTTGCACTTCCTTGAGATATGAGAATCCATTATCTGTTCGGTGAATGGTGGGTTTGGATTATCAAGATCTCCTCAGGGCAGTAAATCATTAGGGTCATCCTTTGGGGGAACAACCCTTTGCCTTGGCGTTGGACCTTCCAAATCTATGACGGGAGGAGAATCCATCTATCTTGCTATAGGTTGGGGCCTTGGTGTCTGATGCATCTCCATATCATATTTTAGCCTTTGGATCTTAGCTTCATGAGCCCTAACCATTTATTATAAATTTTGGGGAGTCGTCCTTTGGGTGCTCCTAGGCTGTTGAGAATCACTCGACATCAATTCCTTACCAGAGCGTCTCCTCCTGGGAGTGACGTCCTCGTCCGATGAGTCGGAGTCTCTAGGGAGAATAGGGTCCAGAGAATTCTCGATTCTCAGGGATGGAATCCAAGCCATAAATGTATTGAGACGTCCTCCTTCTCCTTTGCCTCAATTGGGGAGACCACTTCCTCCAACCTCTGGTTATAGAGGCATCTCGTATGGTGGGTTGGTAGTCTCTGGAATCACAATCTTTGTGTACTCATACCCAACGGGTTGAGGGTTTATCGTTACCTGTAGTTTCTGAAATTGGGGATTCATCCCTTGAGGAGCTGGGGGATTCGTCCCTAGGGGCGGATCTTGGATTGGGGGATTCGTCCCTTAAGGTTAAGTCTCAGATGCCCTTACATGGGTTCCTCTCTCGGTGGTGGCATAGGTCGAGTGTGGAGGTATCTCCACCGTAGATGAGACAGATTGTGATAGGAAGAGATCATTAGTTCCATTGTTATTTTTGCTCCGTGTAAGTACCATGGTTGCTGTTGTCTTTCCACAAATGGTTCCAAATATTATGGAAAAATAGGGTTGTGATTATAATTAATGCTAGGGTTGTTGAGATTCGAGCTTTAATGGCAATTCTCGTGTTGGGGACTAGTTGTCCTCGCAAGATGCCTGCTTATCTCTGTGTTATAGAGAATTAAGCCAAAAAAGTAGTTATTGGTTGAGAGTTAGAGCCTTGTATATGGATGTTGAGTCTAGGGTTATACTAGGGTAGGGAGACTTGGTGGACAAGTCTACTACTTAGATGGAAAGTACGACTCCTCTAGATGGTGGACTCTGGATCCTTCCTAAGAGGAGTCTGTTTCCATGTTGGATACAATGTTGGAGTTATTATGGACCTGATTCTCAGGTATGCTCGGTGGTCCTATCACATAGTTGACTTTTGGCCATTGGCTACATGACCCATTTTGGGTCGTGGTCGTCACTGTCTGCTTGAACTATCAAAACTCATATTGGGTCATGACCGTGATGACCTATTTTGGGCCGTGGCATCACTGGTTTGACCAGTCAACTTTAAGACAAAATTAATTCAGCATTAATTGTGTCTTTACAGATTATTTTTCACCCATATCGGATTTTTTGTGCCTTGTATATTCATTGGATTTTGTATCATTTATTGATGATTTTCTGTCACTTCATGTGACTTTTTTTTTCTAAATAAATTTAGAGGTCTAAACTCTTTGAATTTAAAATTTAAATGGAGGTTGAAATTTTAGAATACTCATATAAAGAGTTGGGTTCTATGGAGTCTATTATTTCATTGGAGTCCTTAGAGTCCACACATGTTCTACAAGTAAAATATAGCTTAAAATATTGTAAAACATATTATATTTCTATAAACATAATTATTTTATTAAAAATCTTGCATATTGCATACATTTTAAAAGTAAAACATTGTAAAATATATTGTTCTAGAAAGCTTGCTAAGTTTGCAGAACTTGCAGAATATACATATCGTACTTGTAAATATATGAGATTTGCATAATTTTATTGAAGTAATGATATTTGTGAAACATGTTTTGCAAGATAACACACGTTTTACAAGATATTTTATTTACAGAACAACTCTGAGGACTCCAATAAAAAGGTGAACTCCATAGAACTTTACTCTTAAATATATACTTATATATATATTATTCATGACTCCTTTTGATAATTGAATTTGATGTTCAACCAAAGGTTTTCCTGTTGTGATATTGCACTGATTGTTGTACTCCAAATTTATTGAAAATAAGAAGGAAAATATTAACTATAGTATTTCTTCAATGTCCAACCAAAGGTCTTCCCTTTGGTTGGATTTTATTTTTTTAACTATTTTTATATAGATTTTTAATGATAATTTGAATTAGAACCTAATCTACTATTAGCCATACATATGTTAATAATACATTTCTGTTGGTGTGATCATAAAAGCTTGTATTATATTGGGTTTGGTGAATCAGGTTTCACACTTCAACTATAAAAATTGAGGCAAAACTGGATGGTAAAGGAGTGGAAGAGTAACATGGATCTAGTGGTGGATATATCTTTTAATTTTTGGATCTCCGTATACTCAACTAAATTTTAAAACAATATCGAAGCAAAGGAATCAATTTCTAATGGAGCTGGTTTTTATAAAAAAAACTGCATATATTAGCTTATGACTGTTTGGCTAGATGATATTTTTCAATATTTTTAGACATTTTTTCTTTTCCGAAATAAAGGTTTTATCGTCTAAATTTTTTGGGAAATCTCTTTCTCATGAAAGTCGTAATTTAGGTTACGGCTAATGGATTGGTTACACATATGTTTCGATTAGATAATATACTTTTGTGGATGGAAGAAATACCTAATATTCCTTTTTATTGAGAATTGTACTATCAACTCATATATTAATAACGCCTTATTCTTAGGCAAAAAAATGAATGTATCTCTTTGCTTTTATGACCTGATCGAAATCTTTTTCATTTTAATGATTCAATTGCAAGTGTCTAATAAGGTGAGTGACAAAAGGCTATGTAAACCCGTTCTCTGATCTAATCTACAGAATCTAATCTACAGAATCTGTATAAAATAAATAGATGAGAACGGTTGAATTTAAAATAAAAAAATATATTATATTTTAATATTACCCTAATATATCTAAAATTTAAGGTTCAAATATTTCACTTAAAAAAATGTTTAAAGTATTTTAAAAATATATCACAAGTAGATATTTATATTATTAATATTAATTTTACTATAAAAAAGTTTCAATTTTGAATGAACTCGATTACTCGTTAATGTGTAATATTTACATTATTAATGGAAAGCACAATCGACATCGGAATTTACCATGTTCACATAAAATTATATTTGTGACACTAAAATTGTTTTAATTTTAATTTAGTTAGTTATAAATTAATGACAAATATATACATTGGGGAAATAGATTTTTTTGCACTAAAATAGTTATTACTTTATAAACCTATGACTCAACTTACATTTTATTTTTTTTAGTGACTAATTAACGTCACTTTTGTAATGAATTTTACCCATTCGGTTAAGTCTGACTTATTCCGTTAATTGTCATATCCACGTCACCGGAATATGAAGAACATGTTGTAGGAATTCGGGCAATCTAGAAACAGGCGACGTTTCGATCACCGACAACTCTCCAGGAAAGCCGAAGTTATGATCAATTGGCCCTATTTTATGTAATTTTGCATGGTAAATCACTCTATTCAAACTCAACAACTCATATCTAGTACCAATAATCACATCCAAAGTACTTCTCGAAGATTTCGTCGAGCAACAATAAAATATGGAAATACCAAAAATGATTCATAACTCAATGAAACTTAATACATATAAACCAATACACTTCTACAAGGCTATTACGCCAACTTATATTAAGAAATAATCACTCAATCAGCTGAAAAAATGAAAAACAAGGAACATCTAGTTTTTTGGAGAACACAAAATCATAACTCAAAAGTTGAATGATTAATACATTCATAAATTCTTAACATGCGAACGATTAATCAAAATGAAATTTTAAATTAGGTCGAAATAGAAAAATTACCCCAATCAATCTTTATAGATGAAATCCGGTAGATGGTTTCACAGTGACTTATTTGGTTGCATAAACTATGAATTTGGACTCCAAATTCATCTTTAAATTGGAGTTTGAACTTCAAAAATACCAAGAACACTTAGAGCTTTTTTAAATTATGGGTTGGGTTACGGGTTTAGTGTTTTTAGATAAAAGTAACAGAATGGTTTAAACTAAAGAAGAAATGTAATGTTAGTCCCTAAAAATTAAAATATTTTAGTTTGGCGGTAGATTTCTAAACGAATATATAGCAGAGTGATAAAAAACTTGATTTAGCTTATACATTATTATCTTTAACATTATAATTAAATGTTTATTATTTGATATTCAATTAATAATATATTCAAATTTAATGTTCAAAGTATTAGAATTACACATATTAATTAAATTCTATAAAGAAAACATAAACAAATATTTAGAATAATTCATTAAATAATATAATTATAAAAACTAAAAAAAGATTTGTGAATTAGTGGAAAAATTACAAACCATCTACTTTTTAACATAAAATTAATAGAATGATATGTGGTCGTGGCTGTGTTAGGTGAAGGTGATAGTGGCACTCATAGTTGAAAGCAAAGGATATTGACAAGTAGTTGGGAGAGGAATATCAACAAGTGGTGGTGAAGGTAATAGTCGCACATGTCATTGCAAGCAAATGATAAAGACAAGTAGTGGGGAGAGGGATATCAACAAGTGATGGTAAGTGATATGTGATTACTCGAGTGATTTATGTCATTATAACTAGTGATCAAAAATTGATTTTAGATATATTTTTAGGTTTTAAGTTTATATATGAGATAAAAGAGGTGTGTGAGATGTGTGGGATGTTTCTAAACAATGAGACTAAGCGGGTCTATTAATATTAGAAAGTTACACATTAACATTAATTACAAAGATCTCATAATTGATTTACAATAATCGTCACCAAATGCTTGCACAAATTACCCTTATGAAAGATTTCCACTCGATTCATCATGATCATGCTGACTCGTGATGACATAACGTAATATTCGGACTTGTGGATCAATTCTTTCCATTTAACCACAACTCCCAAAAAATCTTCTTAATAACCTGGACAATCAGAAACACAGCAAAACCAAGCGTAAAAAGGAAAAATAACGTACTAAATATTTAATATAATACACTAATATTATACAATAAAAAATTTGTAATCAAATTCCCCCATATCGAAACCAAGCTCGTTCTCGAGATTAAAGAAAAACCTAACTCACTATTGTAGGTATCACGGGTACTTATAAGTGTACCAACCCGTTAAACTCGTATACCATCTCTACAAGATGAGTGTTGTCCCATAAGGGTTTACAGAAGATAAAATCATAAATTTTTTACTACATTAACTAGATTGTAACTCCATCTTTAGCATTCATCGTTGTAACTCAATTTGTTTAGAAAAAATATGTGCCAAAGACTCTTTTCAAACTACAAGCCCACTTGCCCCACTTAAACGTTTCCAAGACTTTCAAGGTGTATTTGAAATCGGTCTATGCTGTTTTAGAAGTGGATAAATCATTTCCTCTTTTTCAACCAGTATTGAATTGACTCGATCTCTATTAAAACAAGTGTCTGGACAAATTTGCCTTATGCTATTTTTTCCTCATTTTTTTTCTTTTAATTTTTTATACGGTTGTTCAATGTCCATTTTCTTAGGCTTTCGATGTTACCCATGTAACGAGTTTTGAGTAAATGACTCCAAAACCAGATGGTCACAGGCCACTAAGTATTGAGACACTTCTAAGGACTTAATTACTCGAGTATCAAAGGCCACAAAATAAGACTAGTCAATTTACTACTTACAACCCTCTTTTTTGTTTTTTTAGCAAATGCATAATTCGACATTATTCTAACATGTGACTTCTCTCTCAGGTATCGAAAACTATCTCACTCATCTTCCCAACAAAGACCTTATGAATAGTATGTGGTATCTCAGAATCAAGGCAAAATTTAAGTGTGACGCAAGTTTGTGAACATAACTATTCTTAGTAATATTGAAATCGTCTATATACCCTATATATAAGATTTATGAAAAATAGTCACCACCGACTAATAACTAAGGTCAAGGGTAGATAATCTATCTAATTTCCTATTTTTTTATATTTTTGCTTTTTAATTTTTTTAAATGAATAAAATAACAGGATCAAAGTTATTCACAACTAACTTCACAACTAACTCTCCTCGTATCAAAAATCTACATTTTCCTCAATGTAAAAGAAAAGGATATAGAGAAGAGATAGAGGTGTACCATTCTTTCACCATGGTGAAGGAGGAGAAACTTTGAAGTCACCATCAATCTTGTTTAAAAAAAATTAAAGAAGAAAAATTATACAAAACAATTATATAATTGTACATGTCTCCCACATAACAAGTTTTGACTACTATCCAACACCTTGCTTAACTAGGCCATGAAGTCTCTTCCAAAATTTATGTTTACACCTAACCAAAACGTGTTCTAGATTAGGTAAGTAGTCAACAAAAGTTTGGCCTTGAATGTCTTATTCAGGGTTGTAAATCTCAAACAAACATTCTCTTATATTAGATATTCTAAATATGGTATGTGCTTCCTCGTGTTGTTGAAGCTGATTATTACATTATGTTTCTTGATTTTGAATTACAAAGGATGAATCGATGTTATCGGCCATAAGGAAACTAAATTCATAAATGAGAAGAAATATTGAAAGTCTACGAGACTTTATCATGTAAGGTGTTGAGCAAGATTGAAGTTGTACGTATAACTCAACAATACTGGTTTGGATAACTCAACGTAGGACAAGGACTTTGAAATAATCTATGTTCCACAGGAATCAGTACAGATTGTTTATTGGGTATATGCATAAAAGGTTTTGTTAGCTGCAGTGAAGAAGACGTCAACAGTGATCCGTATGAAGTTCATTAATATGTCCAGGCATTGGAGGAATAAGGTTGGAGTCATTTGAAGCAGTTACTAAGATCAGTGTGAAGACCTCAAGGATTCCCCGTGAAGTTGGTTATATTTGGTAGAAAACTTAATAGTGGTTTGTACGGGTATAATACGAAGGCCTGAGAGCAGAATTAGTCGTCTGTGAACCAGACCCTTGTACGGGACGTCAGTGATCCGTGAAAGGAAACAGAGTATTATTTTTAGGAACATTGTTAAGTGGGTTTTGTAATCGAGGAGAGTGGAAATATGTTGAGGTACAAAATCCTGGAGTTTAGAAGGCCAGAAGATACAGAGGACTACAACTCGAGAATTTACTGGATTTATTTTTAAATCAATGACTGATTTTTATTAAATGAATAAATGAAAATTAATAATTTATTTATTTAATATAATATCACATTTGATTTTAAAATAAACAAATTAAAAATTAATTTCATTAAATAAATAAATGTAATGTTTGAATTTTAATTAAATAAATAAATAAAATCAGATTTTATTTATTTATTTATTTTAAAGACATGTACATTTTATTTTATTTTCCCGAGCAAATTTAGTCTGCCACCAGCATGTATGCATGTACCTGTTTGTTCAAAATTAAAAGAAATAGGAACACAGATTTGCAAAGGAAATATTTTTTTATTTGAGAACTCAATTCTCTGTTCAAGCATAAGTAAACTGGCAGGCTATTTGTTTTGTTTTCACTGATGACTACAACAGTGGGGCCCGCAAGGAAAAACAAATGCAATGAAAAAATTGAACAAAAGCAGTACAGGTCCAAGTTCAAGTAAATTGGCAGTGTCTGTTTCATTTTCTGTGCAACACTCCCACGCGCGTGATGCGCACGCGGGGCTTGATCTCTCTTTTCCCGTGGTACGTGCATCTCAACAGCACTCCTGGCGCCTGCTTTCTTTTCAACAAAAGAAATTAAGTCACTTTATTTACACGGGTCGCCACTGAATATTATTCTAAGTCTCCACAGACTCTTGGTCACCATATAATTTGTTCTTGCAAGTTGTACCAAGTAAAACACATGGATAAAAATAAGCCACGTATCCAGTCTTTTTATCTCCTACAATTCTATCATCTACAAAACCAAATTTTCAGCAGATTATCAACTACACTTCTCAGCAAAAACACTGTCGAAGCTCTGCATAATTTTTCTTGTAGAGTTAGTTGATTTCTTTTATTAAAATTAAGGAGAGAAGTGCTGCCAAATTTATTTCACACCAATTAAAGCCTAAACTTGTAACACTCATTATTTAAAGCTCTCTAGATTGTATTTAATATCTTTTGATAGAAGCTTTGAATTCTTAGAGTGATAGATAGAACCCTAGATTGATAGTTACTATTTTGGTTCTCTATATTTGTTGCTTTGAATTATTTATATTCGGAGTTGTAAGCAAACCTTTACGGTTTAATTTCTTAATAATAAGAATTATTTCGTGAATCTCTTTGCGTTTGTTTATTTCGTTTTCAAGATTTATTTTCCACTGCAATTAATTTTAGAAAATGAAGAACATACATTCACCCCCCCTGTATGTACATTTGGACCTAACAATTGGTATTAAAGCATGTTGATCGATATACAGATCTGATCCGTTAGATTAGCAAGTTTTGTTGTTGATTTTGGTTGTACGGAGTCTGAGAGTGCTTTCGATGTGTAGATCGAATTTGAGTTTGTTGGTTTTGACTTGACTGGTTTGGTATTGTTGACTGACTGGGTTCTCGTATTTTGAGACGGTTTATTGCAAATGTTTCTCAGATCTGAAAAGATGAGTTCTCCAAAAGTTAGTAGTATCAAGGTTCCTCAGTTTGATAAATCGAGATATAATCTATGAAAAAAGAAAATGTTATTGTATATTCGGGCATCGAATCCAGAGTATATGAGAGTATTGAGAGAAGGAATACATGTGTCGATGAATGCTATTAGCAAGCTGTGCATTCATATTCTGTGTAGACATAACATTCATAGGCATGAAAGACATGACATTCATGTTAGGAAAGTGAGGTGGCACAGACATGGAAGTAGGCATAGCAAATTTGCAATTAACAGACAGATGATTTACACTACCACACTTGACACAGATTTTTCTAGGAGCATATTTATCAGGTGTGTAGTTATTTTGTTTGTTAATCCCTACTTTACCATTTCTATTATTTTTCTTTTTAGCCTCTGTTTTTACCTCAATCTTATTAAGTCTGTCACTTAACTGTTTAACAGTCATGTGACCAACATTAGCCTTTTTCCCTTTCTTAACTTGACTCGATTCTCCTGAAACAAAGTTCTTGGAAACAGATCCATACTTCTAATTCAGCTTAACAAGTTTGGCTTTACTGATAGGCTTGCTTACAGCCGACGGATGAGGATTTTCATCAGTCGATGGATAACAACACTTTTTGTTATCCGACGGATGATCCTCATCATCCGTCGAGTCTACATCTGTTAGCACTCCATCCATCAAATTTGGTTCTAGTTTCTCTTTGTTCTATTTCCAGGCTTCAACACAGAAAGACTCAATTCCTTGAACTTTGGTGATTTGAGCATGGACATCCCTAGATGTTTTCCATGCCTTAATCACCTCTTGTTCACGCTTGAGCTGCTTCTTCAAAATTTTTTCTTTCTTCAAGGACTCAGTTAATTCCTCCTTGGCAATCTTACACTCAATTCTTGACTTTTCAAAATCAATGAATTGAGACTGAAGCACATTATTTCTCTCACTCAAAAACAAATTGTTTTATTTGATTTTAGCATTTCTTTAGTAAGAGACTTAAGTGTAACACGCAAAGGATATAACTCTGCAGACATGTCATTTATAGCAACATTACACTCAGCTTTAGATAAATGTGCAAGGTTTGTATTAATTACCTGATTACTTGAAGAACTTGTTTCTGTTTCATCAGACTTGGCCATTAGGGCTAGATTAACATAACTGACATCTTCATCTTCATCCAGACCATCTGCTGCCCAGTCATTTTCTTGTGTTATGAAAGCCCTTTCCTTTTGTTTGAGCAGTTCAAAGTATTTTTTCTTATAATCCACAGACTCAAACTTTTTCTTGCTGGAATCTGACTTTCTACACTCACTAGCAAAATGCCCTGCCATGCCACATTTGAAACATTTGAATTTTGATTTATCCACCATGTTTTTATTTGGCTTGGCTGCTCCAAAGTTCTTTTTGAACTTGACCTTGGCAAATCTTCTGGAAAAAATGCTAAATATTCATCAATGTCTTCCATGTCATCTTGGCTCAAAGAATCTTCACTTTCTACTGCAAGCCCCTTGCCCTTGTTTTCACAGGCCCTTGAAGTTAACTCAACAACTTCCATCTTCACTTCCTTCTCTTTCTCTAACTCAGCAACTAGTGCAATGGACCCTCCTTTCTTCTTTCCTCTCTCCATCCTCCCATCTTGATTTATTTAAAGCTCATATGTTTTCAGGATGCCATATAGTCTCTCCAAAGTAAACTCCTTATAATCTTGTGAGTTTCTCAGTGAGACGGTCATTGGTTTCCATTCCTTTGGAAGAGATCTAAGGAATTTCATATTGGAGTCTTTTGTCTGATAGACTCTTCCATGCAACTTTAGAGCATTTAGTAGTTTTTGAAACTTACAAAAAATGTCAGTGAGAGACTCACTTTCTTCATTATGAAAATGCTCATATTGCTGAATCAAGAGCTGCATCTTGTTTTCTCTAACTTGCTCAGTGCCATCACAGATGATCTGTATTGTATCCCAAACATCCTTGGCAGTTTTGCAGTTGATAATGTTGTCAAACATATCACCATCAACTCCATTAAACAGGATATTCATGGCCTTTTTATCCTTCCTGACTTGTTCAATGTCAGGTCAGACCATTCATGCCTTGGCTTGGGGACTGATGGCTCATTTCCTGTTGCAGCTCTCATTGGAACATGAGGGCCTCTTTCTATGCAGTCAACATAGGCCTCATCTTGAGAAAGCAAATGAAGATGCATCTTTACCTTCCAATGATGGTAATTATCTTTATCCAGAAAAGGGATCTTGACTCCAACATCCTTCTTGTTCATCTTGCTGTATTGTTTTAATCTTTAAACTCTTTGTAAGTTAAGAGCTTGCTCTGATACCAATTGTTAGTCCCTTAACAATATAACAAGAATTACAGAAGGGGGGTTGAATGGAATTCTTAAAAAAATTTCTTGATTAAAAATATTCTAACTCGAATATATATAAAAGTGTGAATTGATTAGCACAATGCAGAATAGTTACTTAAATGAATCAAAACACAAGTAATTAAAAATAAGAGTCTTTAAAAACTTTCCGGTGGATTTGAATGATTCCACCAGAGATATATAATATATATCGAGAGAACTCTGTGTGCAAAATGCTCACAGCTGCTTACAAATATTGAACACCTAAGAATGCAGAGAAATGCTAAGAATTCTGCTTACAAATGTTTCTCTGCTTGTTTCTCAGATTATTCCTTAGTTGCCACTTTTTGGTTTATATATCACCAAGATTAGAAAGTAATGAGACATGATAATAAAACAAAAACTATCTAGTCTATTACAATGCTACTTCATTACTCCATTCCAGCATCTTTGAATATCTTCATAATAGCATGGAAATGGCAATGCTTCTTTGTTCTCAAAAACCCAGTTGAATAGGCTACCACATTCCATTTGCATCCACTCGACGCATGTGACTGTGTTATCACTGTCAACAGATATTTGAATTCTTTATCCGTCGGGTTCATGATCATCCGTCGAGTTATTGATCATCCGTCGGGTTGTTGATCATCCATCGAATTCATTGTTGTTTATCCGTCGGGTAGCAATCAGGCACTTTACTTCATTTCACTTATGCAGAATTACAAGACATCATCTATGTACAATTAATCAACCTATTCTGCATATCTAACTAAAGTCAACATGACTTAAGTACTACTACAGATTCTAAATAATGTGTATGCAGAAATGTGCTACAGACTTATTATTACATAAGCTACTCCCTCGATGAATAATAAGTCATCATCCGTCGGGACTATAATGAGTCATCCGTCGGGACTATAAACCTTATCCGTCAAGTGCTACATAATTTCACTAAGTAAAATCTACCAAGGTGTTTTGTTCATGATATCATCAAGTACACAACATATACACAACAATCTCCCCCAATTTATGTCTACTGGAATTGTAGCCATAAATTAAGAGATACTTGATGATAACAAAACACCCTAAAAATACAACTTTAAAAGAAAGTAGATATTACTAAAAAGTGCTTCAAATAACAAAATGTACAAAATTTTGCTCACAGTCATTTTCAAGATGTGCCTCTAGTCTGAGCAGATTTATCTAGTTCCTTGAAGGTCTGGATCTCTTTCCAAGCTTTCTGTTTTTTTCCTCAATCTGATTTTGGAGCTGCTTGTGGAATTCTAGTTCATCATATTCTGAGAGATTTAGCTTTCCTTGCATTCCTAAAAGAGTCTCATTGCTAGAGATGCTCAGTTGGTCTTCTAATCTGAAAAATCTTCTCACTCCTTTGTCATCCATGAACTCCATCAGCCAGTAGGGCCTTAGATGCACTCTTCTCCCTGTGTAAAGGATAATTAAAGTCTTTGGGAGTGCATCTTTAGCTCTAACACTCCTTAGCTCTTCAATCTTCTTCAGTACCAATCTTCTTGCAGTGATATTGAATCCAAAGTTCTTCTTGAAGGATCCTATGAAGTGGCCACTGAATCTCATTTCCTCCTTTGTACTTGAACACTAACCTTTCAGGTAGGTTTCTGTATGCATCAATTCCTCTCACTTCATCTAGTTCATCTAGATACAGGTTTAGATCAGAAAATTCTTTGATGTCACACAGTACATGTAATCTCCCCTATTGACTTTAGATTGAGCTTTGACTACTGATTTGGATTTGAGAGGAGACAACTTCACTTTCTTGACTGCTCTTGACTTTGTCTCTTTGGCTTGTTAAGGATTGGCAAATAGAAGTCAGGAATTGGTATGTTCTCCCATTCTACTAGTTCATCCTTAGGCACTATAGGTTCACCATGGATGTTCCTGTAAGGATCCACCACTTTG
Source organism: Apium graveolens (assembly GCF_009905375.1). Classification (NCBI taxonomy): domain Eukaryota; kingdom Viridiplantae; phylum Streptophyta; class Magnoliopsida; order Apiales; family Apiaceae; genus Apium; species Apium graveolens. Next base: position 135,927,618 of record NC_133648.1, on the reverse strand, counting down.
ATATCTTCAAATACCACAGAGGGTTTTGATGCTTGAGTTATAGTGGAGTGGATTCCTTGGGAACTGATTTTCCAATTCCTTATCAATAATGTCCAGTTTCCTTTAAGTTCTTTTAGCCAATTCCTTAATTCTTGGAGATTTCTTCTGTTGTTCAACTTGCTTCTTTGATTCAATAACTTCAGATGGCTGAGAAGGAATTTGTTGTGATGAATTTACAGCATGTAGCTTGGCCAAGATAGCAATTTGCTCTTTCTTCTGTTTAGTCTTTTTAGCATCTAGAGCAGATTGCTTCTTTTCCTGCTTCAATCTAGCCTTTTCTTCTCTCTTTGCTTGGGCAAATTGAGGATGTCCAGCCACCACACAAATTTCTTTCCCCATTCCTGAAAATTTTAGCAATTCTCCTTTTAGAAGCTGAATCAGCTGGATCTTTGTAGAAAGCAATTGATCTTGACAGAAGCTTCTTTTCATCATGCTTAGGTGTCTCATACACAGTATCCAAAGGGTTCTTCAATGATGATTTTGAGTAGTTTACCCTTGGTTTCAGAATTATTTCAGCCTTTGGAGATTTGATGCAGGATGACTATTCCAGATAGTTCATGCTCATCTCATTCACACTAATTTGCTTGACTTGAGTGTGATGGATGGCTGACTTAACTGGCTCCTTGACAAGTTCAAACTTCTTTTGTATTTCCTCATCAATCTTCTCCCAGTTGACTAAACTCAACTTCTCCTTATCAGCTGCTCTTATGTTGGCTGCTGCTGCATTGATCAAATCTATACTGTCTATAACTAATGGCTTTGAGATAGTAATTGAAGGCACAATTACTTTGCTGATCTGAATTTGAAGCCTCTCCCACTCACTTGGTCCTTTCTCCCCCTTTTTATTATCATCAAGTTGAGGTGAGGAGGGGGGTTTGAGCAGCCACCAGTTTTTGAAGTGATTTGTCTGTTGGGCTTGATGAAGATGAATGGCTGTTAAAGATGCTTCCATTGCTGACATTCTTGTGTCCAAGGCATCTATCTTGGTTGCAAGATCAGAATTTTTCCTTAATTGCCTTTTAATGTCTAGCATTGTAGCTTTTGGAAGTTTAGAATCTATCTTATCTGAAATGGCCTTCTTCATCTCCTCAATATCACCCTTCATTGTGTTTACATCCCTAGCATGTTGGAAGCCTTGGATTTGTTGAAGTTGCAGGGAGGCTAGATGTGCCTGAAGGAGCTTCTTGGTGCTGGTATTAGTAGTGGTTTGAAGGGCAGTATTTCTCTGATTGATTAGTTGGATCAGGGTTGTCTTGAAGTAATGCTCATCACAGTGCTTTGAAAATGCCCATGATGGCCTACCTGATCTTGAACTTGAACCTACTTCTCCCCCTATGTCCATTGCCTCATCTTCACTATCCCCACTCCCATCACCAAAGAAGTCAGCTGAACCACCAGTCTCATAGTCCACATCACCAGCTGTAGAAGGCAAAGCTATGATGGCATCCTTAGCTCTCATCATTGACTGTATGGTATGCACCAAATTCAGCATCCTTTCTGCATTGTCATTTCCCTGCTCAGCTAGAAGTTGATAAGCTGGAACAGGGTGAGTAAATGCCTCAGCATCAAGGGAGGTGGAATCTATAACAGCTTTAGGATGCTGAGATAGTCCCTCCCTGTCAGCATCCTGGACATTCATTAACTCACTAGCAATGACATCCAACCTTATAGCTCATGTACCTACATTGCTCTCGTTTTCTCTCTTTTGTTGCATCAGGGTCTCACCCTGGCTCCCCACTCTCACACCCTCACCTTCACCTACTAAGGTGGGACTCCTCTCACTTTCTTTTGCCAATCCTGAAGAAATGGATTGCATAGTTTCACTCATTTCCTCTCCTTTTTCCTAGGATCAACCCATACTCTCACTCAAAACACTATTCTCTCTCAATCCTAAGAGTGACTGTACAACCACTAAATCTTCTGCACTTGAAATAAATGAAGTTGGAAGTTGTGCAGAGATACTCGACGGATGAGCAATATCCATCGAGAGAGTAGAAATAAATGAACGGGGGATAGAAACTATTGTTGACTCTGTGCTGATTGAAGATATTTTGGGCACAAATGATACAACAGTTCCTAAACGAATTGGCAAGTGAGCCAACAAATCATCTAAAAGATGATGCTCACTTGCACTAGATTTTGGCTTCCTTAACAGAGTTAAAGAAGGGGAATCAGGAATTGATGTGTTTATCATATCCATATCCAGAGAATTTGTTGGTGAGTTTGGTGTTTGAGGTGCTTCTTTGACTAGAGATTTTGGCTGTGACTCCACATTTATTGGAGCCACATCAAACTGAATTTGTGAAGGTGCAGTGACTGTGTCTTTTGTACCAGTCTGCACAGTGTGTGTACCCTATGCATCCCCAAGGGTTTTAGATTTCTTCTTTCTGGCATAAGTTTGGGGTGAGCTTGTGTCCCTAACCCTCTTGGCATGTGCTCTTGGTTGAGAACTTTGTTGAATAACTACATCCTTTTGGGAGGATGCAGCTAGAAATGAGCTTTTATCCTTTGTAAGCACTGTAGTTTGTTGGGAAACTGCAGTGTGGCTAGGCTGGGATCCACTCAACTTTCCAACCTTATTCTTGGGGTTTCTTTTATGTTCACCCCTTCCCTCACCTATCTTGCCCTCCTTCACACTCCCCTCTTGAAGGGTTTTAGCACATAAACGCAGCGAAAACATAAATTTAAATCTTAAAAAAATGAAAACCCTCCGCAGGATCCATGCGAAAAATAATATTTAATTCGTAGTTCAGTATGTTTACCTTAAGAAGCTTTACGTTAATGGAAAGATGGAGATCTTTAATGGCGATCCAAAAACGATGAACGGAGATCCTTAGCAGCTGCTCCTCAAGTGTGAAGCACTCCACCGGTATCCACCAAGAAAACGATGTAATGAAGGAGGAGGAGATGGAGAAAATTAGGATTTTGTAAATCTTTTTGGTTGAGGCAAAAAATAGGGTCTATAATAGTATATTTATAGGCAAAATTTTCAGCTGAAAAATTTCCCATAAAATATTATTATTATTAACCCTTTATTATTCTCACTAATAATTAAGACACCTTTTAATTATTAATCCTTTTTCTAAACACTTTAGAAATAATTCTCTCACTTGATTTAATTTCCAAAAATTAAATTTTTAATTAATAATATTAAGAACTTTTTCTTAATTAATTTATAATCAATTAAATCTCATTTAATCAATTATTAAATTTGCCAATTAATTATTTATTTCATAAATAAATAATTATCAGCCATTATTAATTAATTTCTCCACCATTAAATCATTCTCTTTTATGGTGTGACCCTGTAGGTTCAATATTAAGCCGGTAGTAGAAATAAATAATAATAAAACTATTTTATCATTATTTATATAAATTCTCTAATTCATTAAATATGATTAATTAATTAATCATATTTATTCTACATCGTGAGGGATATTTCTCAGCATATCGCGACTATCCTGATAATACGAATTTACTGCTTAGAATACCAAGAACCTATTCAGTGAGTAGTTACCGTACAATTAATTCCTTTTACCCTGCAATGTCATGATTAAATACAAGGCATGGAACTTGTGTCAAGCCTATCTTATTTAATCACTTGCTTTCCCATTCACTATGCTTAGTTCTATTTAATGTAAATTAGAAACTCCTTTCTAATTTCATTCACTCTGGCCAGAGATTCCTGAACTAACATAAGTGGATCAGCATTAAACATTCTCTTCCTACACTGGAAGGGGTAGATCCTTTATTGATCATACACTATCTTCGTGTACAAATTCCTATACCCAGTAGAGCCCTTATAATTGTCCCTTGAGACTAAGAACTAAACCAAAGCATAGTTCAGTGTACACAAGATGACTATGATGACCTCAAGTCTAATGACACTTGTACAACTATCACTATGTGCACAACTGCTGACACGTGAGTGAACTCTATCAGTTGTTCAACTATGTGAGTCATGTTCAGTGAACTTATTCTATAATAAGCACCTACATACTAGCTATAGTGTCACCACACAAATGTCTATGAGAACAGACATCCTTCATAATGAAGCAAGCATAGTATGTACCGATCTTTGTGGATTATTAATTACAGTTAGTAATCCTACGACCAGGAACTATTTAAGTTTAGAGTTATCATCTTTTAGGTCTCATTATTATGATCTCATCACAATCCATAAAAAGCTTTACTCTAAACTATGGTATATCTTATTTAAACACTTAAATAGATAAAGCCCGCAATAAAACCAAAATAAGTCTTTTATTAATATCAATGAAATCAAAACAGATTACATAAAATTTATTCCTAAATCCTCATACATGATTGGACTTAGGACATATCTCTTTCAATCTCCCACTTGTACTAAAGCCAATCACTCTGGTATCTAATACCCATCTTGTCTTTATGACGATCAAAGTGAATTTGAGAAAGTGGCTTTGTGAGTGGGTCTGCTACATTGTTATATACATGTTTGGAATTTTTATGAGACCTAGGTTCCTTGGCTTGTGCTATTGCTGCGTTGTTATCACAATACAACACAATAGGCTCTTCAACGCTAGGAACAACTCCCAACTCAGAAACAAATTTCCTCATCCAAACGGCTTCTTTTGCAACCTCACTTGCAGCTATATATTCTGCTTCCGCTGTGGAGTCAGCCGTTGCTGACTGTTTGGAATTCTTCCAACTAATCGCACCACCATTCAGAGTAAACACGTACCCTGACATGGATTTGCTATCACTTTCTGATTGAAAACTAGAGTCAGTATAACCCTCTATTTTCAACTCAGATTCACCACCAAAAATAAGAAAAATGTCCTGAGTCCTTCGCAAGTACTTAAGGATGTTTTTCACTGCTTTTCAGTGGTCTTCACCTGGATTGGACTGATATCTGCTCGTCACACTAATTGAATAAGCAACATCAAGCCTTGTACACAACATCACGTACATGATAGATCCTATTGCTGAAGCATAAGGAATCATACTCATACGCTCTCTTTCATCAGGTGTCTTAGGAGACATTTTTCGGAAAGGGACACTCCATGGCTCATCGGTATGAGACCTCTTTTGGAGTTTTCCATGATAAACCTTTTAAGCACTTTCTGGATGTATGTACCCTGGGTAAGACCTATCATTCTTCTAGATCTATCTCTATAGATCTTCATAACGAAAATGTAGGATGCTTCTCCCAAGTCCTTCATGGTGAAGTTCTTTGATAGCCATACTTTGACTGATTGTAGCATCGGTATATCATTTCCTATAAGAAGTATGTCATCCACATACAATACAAGAAATGTTACCGCGCTCCCCCTAACCTTCTTGTAGACACATGGTTCATCTATGTTTTTGATAAAACCAAACTCTTTGATTGTCTCATCAAAACGGATATTCCATCTACGAGAAACTTACCTTAAACTATATATAGTTCGCAGCAGCTTACACACTAGGTGTTCACTTCCCTTGGAAAGAAAACCCTCTGGCTGTGTCATATACACTTCCTCCTCAAGTTCCCCATTAAGGAAGGCCGTTTTCACGTTCATTTGCCAGATCTCATAGTCGTAGTAAGCAGCAATCGCAAGCAAAATCCGAATTGATTTTAACAGGGCTACAGGCGAAAAAGTTTTATCAAAGTCAATCCCTTGCTTTTGTTTGAATCCTTTTGCCACGAGCCTGGCCTTATAGGTCTCCACCTGGCCATCTGCTCCAATCTTTCTTTTGTATACCCACTTGCACCCAATAGGCTTAACACCTTCAGGCACCTCAACCAGAGTCCATACTTGGTTGGTATACATAGATTCCATTTCGGATTTCATGGCACTATGCCATTTCTCTGAGTCAACACTACTCACAGCCTCGTTGTAGGTCACAGGGTCGTCATCATCAATGATTGATAACTCATTGTCATTCTCAATGACAAGGCCATAATACCTCTCAAGTTGGCGAGACACTCACCCTGTCCTACGAATGGGCTATTCCACAGAAGGTTGTTCAGTCTGAACAGGTGTTTCCACTTGATCCGTAGTAGTTTGTGCTTCTTGAACTTCATCAAGTTCAATTTTGCTCCCACTGTTTCCTTCAAGGATAAACTCCTTTTCCAAGATGGTAGCATGTCTGGAGACACACACCCGATGATCGGTGTAAAAGTAATACCCCAAAGTCCCTTTAGGATATCCCACAAAATTACATTTTACGGATCGAGATTCCAGCTTATCTGGGTCAACTTTCTTGACATAAGCTGGACATCCCCAAATCTTAACGTGTTTAAGACTTGGTTTCCTTTCTTTCCATATCTCATATGGTGTTTGAGGAACAGATTTGGAAGGCACCTTATTCAGTAAATATGCTGAGGTTTCCAATGCATAACCCCATAGGAATACTTGAAGATTCGCATAGCTCATCATGGACTGAACCATGTCTAACAAAGTTCAATTTCTCCTTTCAGATACCCCATTCAACTGTGGAGTAAATGGAGGAGTCCACTGGGAGACTATACCATTTTCTTTGAGATAATCTAGAAACTCTTCATTCAAGTATTCACCACCTCGATCTGATCGAAGAGTTATAATACTGTGTTTGGTTTGTTTCTCCACTTCATGTTTATATTTTTTGAACTTTTCAAAGGCTTCAGACTTGTGTTTCATCAAATACACATATCCGAATCTAGATCTATCATCTATGAAAGTAATGAAGTACGAAAATCCACCCACGGCTTATGTAGACATTGGTCCACATACATCTTTGTGTACCAATCCTAGCAAATCTGCAGCCCTCTCTCCATGTCCACTAAATGGAGATTTGGTCATTTTACCCAATAGATAAGACTCGCATGTAGGATATGATTCAAAATCAAAGGGGTCAAGTAACCCTTCCTTATGCAATGTCCGCAGTCTATTTTCACTAATATAACCAAGCCTACAGTGCCATAAATAGGTCAGATTTTCATCATCTCATTTTCTTTTATTAGTTTGTTCAATCTGAAGTAAATTATGCTCTATGTCACATACATACAGACCATTATTTATAATACCACATCCATAAAGAACATTATCTCTAAGGATAGAACATTCATTATTCTTAATAATAAATGAAAAACCATCCAAATCCAACATAGGAATAGAAACAATATTCCTCACAATAGAGGGAACGTAATAACAATTATTCAAAATAGTAGTCTTGCCCGTAGGCATATGTAAACTAAATGATCCTACAGATATGGCCGCAACCCTTGCTCCATTTCCCATACGTGAAATCACCTCATCTTTTTCAAGAGTTCTACTTCCCTTTAGTCCTTGCAATGAATTGCAAATATGAGAACCACAGGCGGTATCTAATACCCAAGTAGAAATTTGATCTAAAGACATATTAACTTCGATCATGAACATGCCTGAATCAGAAGCGGTACTCTTACTACCCTTCTTCTTCTTCAATTCTGCAAGGTAAACCTTGCAGTTCCTCTTCCAGTGCCCCAACTTGTTATAGTGAAAACAAACAGCTAAATTAGGACCAGTCAACTTGTGAGCATCTAGTATGCTTCAGAGTGATAGTGCAGAAGACATGACGACTATAGTAAATCTGTAAATGATAAACACATAACAACATTTAACAAATATTCAATTTCATTTCAAAACACTATATGAATCGGGTCTTAATTCATAAGTGTCTCCCACTAGTTTATCTAATTTATTCAACCCCCTAAGTGAAAATTAAGCATTCATAATGCTAGTGGGAATAGGGATCCTACATTCCACCACACAATCTCGGCTGTGGCACGAAACGTCATGTGATGTTCAATAGGAAGACAACTCTTGTCAATTACATCTTCTATTATTCCCTAATATAACTTTAGCCTCTTGAATAATTGAGTCACGGCTGTGGCACGACAAACTCAATATTCTAAGTCAAGTCTAACCCGACATTTCGTACAATTGAATCAGTCTCCAACGGCCCACGGCTATGGCACGTACTGATCTTTAGATTCTAATTCAATGCACACATCTCTATGTAATAGAAAAGTATTTCTTATTTCGAAATCAAAGCCCTCGGTTGTAGCACGAAATGACAATGATTCAAAAATAAGAACTACTTTCTACCATGTTGGAAGGCTTTGACCGACACAAGCCCGTTGTGTCATTGGCCAATTACTACTTGATATTATTTAATTTTAGAGGGATTATATTACGTTACAATCATAATCATATTATAAAGAGATTCTTCCTTTTAAATTAAATATTTCAAATCAATAATTGATAATCAGATGATTCCCAGATCGGGTGGAGCATTGTCAAGAGGCGTCACTTAATAACCCTTTCTTACAGATAGAAATATGTTGTTGACAGAATCATCCTTTCTCTCAATATTGAAAATTCATATTCAATTACGTGTTTCATAAACACAAGAATCTCATGATCGTATTCATAATATTTATATTAAGGTCATGAAACAATTTCACTATACTAGATTGTCTAACAAAAGCCTTATATCAATTAAGTTTACCTAAATCTATCATCGCATGGTAAACATAGGCATATATCTCATATATAAAATTAAATAAACAAGTAAATGTAAAGTGCAATAAAGTAAATGTGTTTGGTTATGGCCCCATCCTATGTGATCTTTATCAAGCTCATGATAAAGATCAAGGTCAATCTAATATGGTGATGGAAATAAATACAACTAATTATTATATAAGTCTTCTTCTTTATTTAGACTTCTTGTATGCCTCGCCTTCTTCTTTGTATCACCTCCATTGGATAGCCATCTTGAGTCTTCAATTACATTATATGATTGAAAGTAAAACTAATCTAATGAACTTACAAGAATAACTCGAGTTACATTCGAGATTTATGATTACAAAGATTGACAACATGCAAGTCGTATTTAAAACCAAAACCAAAACCATTACACTAAGGTCGAAAGGCCATAACCATCCACCATGCTCATACAACACATAAAAGCATGTTAAAACACATAATATGATCTTAACATATCAAATTATACATGATCTAATCATATAAAGAAAATATGACAAAAATTAGAAAAACCAGAATCAAATCAGAAAAACAAGAATCACTGTTTACGGGCAGTAAACGACGTCAAACGCCTTACAGATGAGTCGTTGATAGCTTTATGTATCAGTTTTGTTCAGACGCTCGTTTACCTATGGAATAGGGTATTCGTTTGCGTAAATCGGATACGAGACCCAGATTTCAGCAAATCTGCAGTAGCCAATTCAGATTCCATATCTAATATGATTCTCATAATTAGAACAAACATAAATCATGTATATATCAGTATATATACAGATTACATAATCATCTTATGATTATACAACTCACATGAATATCATATATTCAAAACCATACATATATAAGCATATTATATCAACATCAAATCATGGCGAATCACGTACATGCTCATATATCGAAAACAGTTAAACACATAAACGAATTAAAATTTTTTTGCAAGTAGCTCTGATGCCATTGAAGGGTTTTAGCACATAAACGCATTGAAAACGTAAATTTAAATCTTAAAAAAATGAAAACCCTCCGCAGGATCCATGCGAAAAATAATATTTAATTCGTAGTTCAGTATGTTTACCTTAAGAAGCTTTGCGTTAATGGAAAGATGGAGGTCTTTAATGGCAATCCAAACACGATGAACGAAGACCCTTAGCAGCTGCTCCTCAACTGTGAAGCACTCCACCGGTATCCACCAAGAAAACGATGTAATGAAGGAGGAGGAGATGGAGAGAATTAGGGTTTTGTAAATTTTTTTGGTTGAGGCAAAAATAGGGTCTATAATAGTATATTTATAGGCAAAATTTTCAGCTAAAAATTTTCCCATAAAATATTATTATTATTAACCCTTTATTATTCTCACTAATAATTAAGACACCTTTTAATTATTAATCCTTTTTCTAAACACTTTGGAAATAATTCTCTCACTTGATTTAATTTCCAAAAATTAAATTCTTAATTAATAATATTAAAAACTTTTTCTTAATTAATTTATAATCAATTAAATCTCATTTAATCAATTATTAAATTTGCCAATTAATTATTTATTTCATAAATAAATAATTATCAGCCATTATTAATTAATTTCTCCACCATTAAATCATTCTCTTTTATGGTGTGACCCTGTAGGTTCAATACTAAGTCGGTAGTAGAAATAAATAATAATAAAACTATTTTATCATTATTTATATAAATTCTCTGATTCATTAAATATGATTAATTAATTAATCATATTTATTCTACATCGTGAGGAATACTTCTCAGCATATCGCGAGTATCCGGATAATACGAATTCACTGCTTAGAATACCAAGAACCTATTCAGTGAGTAGTTACCATACAATCAATTCCTTCTACCCTGCAATGTCACGATTAAATACAAGGCATGGAACTTGTGTCAATCCTATCTTATTTAATCACTTGCTTTCCCATTCACTATGCTTAGTTCTATTTAATGTAAATTAGAAACTCCTTTCTAATTTCATTCACTCTGGCCAGAGATTCCTGAACTAACATAAGTGGATCAACATTGAACATTCTCTTCCTACACTGGAATGGGTAGATCCTTTATTGATCATACACTATCTCCGTGTACAAATTCCTATACCCAGTAGAGCCCTTATAATTGTCCCTTCAGACTAAGAACTAAACCAAAGCATAGTTCAGTGTACACAAGATGACTATGATGACCTCAAGTCTAAGGATACTTGTACAACTATCACTATGTGAACAACTGCTGACACGTAAGTGAACTCCATCAGTTGTTCAGCTGTGTGAGTCATGTTCAGTGAACTTATTCTATAATAAGCACCTACATACTAGTTATAGTGTCACCACACAAATGTCTATGAGAACAGACATCCTTCATAATGAAGCAAGCATAGTATGTACCGATCTTTGCGGATTATTAATTACCAGTTAGTAATCCTACGACCAGGAACTATTTAAGTTTAGAGTTATCATCTTTTAGGTATCATTATTATGATCTCATCACAATCCATAAAAAGCTTTACTCTAAACTATGGTATATCTTATTTAAACACTTAAATAGATAAAGCCCGCAATAAAACCAAAACAAGTCTTTTATTAATATCAATGAAATTAAAATAGATTACATAAAAGTTATTACTAAATCCTCATACATGATTGGACTTAGGACATATCTCTTTCACCTCTTTGGTTTTAGTGGATTTTTTAACTGGCATCTTTTGGGAGATACCAGAGGGGGCTTTCTTTAATTTTGGGTTTGATAATTTTTGCAGTTTTGGTAGCTTGGGTATGCAACTGTTTGGTCATTGACACAGTTGCCATAGCCACACTGGAACTCAAAGAAATTAGTGAGGTTAGAATAGTGGTAGGGATAGATGAACTTACCTCACTTACCTGAGGTGCTTGCATTACAGGAAAATAGAACAATGGCACATCCTTGTGATGATTGGCCCTGTTCAAATCTACAATGAGCCTTCTCTCTTGAGCACAACAATCTAATTTGTTGTTTGGGTTCTCAAGCACAATCTCTTCACAGAGGTGGTTAGCTAACATCATAAAAAATCTAGCATAATACACATTTTTACCTCTTTTATTTAACTCTCCTAGTTTAAAACCTAACTCAAACAAGATAAGGTCACTGAAATTATAGAATTTATCTGTAACTAGCATATAGAGCATGTTAAGCATCGAGATATTGACTGAATCAAAATTACTGACTTTACCTGAAAAGACCTTTGTCACTACATCACACATAAAACTCCATTCTTTCCTAAGACCCATTCTCCTAATGTCACTTAACTTAAAAGTAGGAAGAGCATAGTTCATGAAATTAAGCATATTGATTATTTCAGTGTCAGTGTGTGGTGAGGTCACAGTGTTATCAGGAATCTTGAAACATGCTTTTATAACATCACTATTGATACAGAACTCTATACCTTTAATGGTGAGTGTGATTGTCTTATCTGTTGAGTTGTAGGTAGCAGTGGTCCACATCTCTTCAACAACTTCATAGAAGATTGTGGGTGATTCCAGCATGGCATAGCTGAGCTTGCAATTCTTCACAAAGTCCATCATCTTGTGATAGTCACCAGATTGCTGAATACCCTTGTTCACCAGTGCAGTGAAATTGTTCTTCTCATAAATGAACCCAGTTTGAGACATAATCTTTACAACAGGTGCCATTGTTAGAGAATAAGAGCTTGAAGAGAAAATGAGTAAGTGCTTTGAGAGAGAATGAAATTTGAGCAGTTGAATTGAGAATGATAAAAGAAAAGCAATTGAAATGGAATAAGCTTTTATATTATCTCAAAAATAACTGTTAAAAATAATAAAGTAAAATAAAGTAACAAATAGAAATTTCCTAAAATAGTCGTTTAAAAATAAACTCTAAAAATTCCACCCATTATCCGTCGTGTTATGCTTACAAATTGTAAGTATACTCGATGGATAATGTTCACGAAATTAACGGCTAAGATTAAGACAATTCGATGAATGATAATATAAAAGGTTATCTGTCAAGTCATAAAATATTCCAGAAAAATAATTGATTTTTATTAGCAAATAGTATTCTGACGGATGATCAAACTCGATGGATAAAGATCATCCGTCGAGATGTAAATTTTGACTTAGCCAAAATTTCATCCTAGACTGAAAAATAATTAAATTTCTGGCTGCTTTTCAACTTGCAAATTAACTCATAAAGATTAAAGAATATTTAAGCATACCTAACTCACTTACCAACCTTGAAAAGGTGGATTCATCTAGTGGCTTGGTAAAGATATCTGCCAGCTGCTTCTCACTTGGAACAAAATGTAGTTCCACAGTACCATTCATTACATATTCCCTTATGAAGTGGTACTTGATGTCTATATGCATTGTCCTTGAATGTTGTACTGGATTTTCAGTGATGGCAATTGCACTTGTGTTATCACAGAAAATAGGAATCCTTTCAACTTGCAAACCATAGTCTAGCAATTAATTTTTCATCCATAATATCCGTGCACAGCAACTGCCAGCAGCAATATATTCAGCTTTAGCTGTAGAAGTAGAAACTGAATTTTGCTTTTTACTGAATCAGGACACAAGCTTGTTTCCTATAAATTGACAGGTTCCTGTTGTACTTTTTCTATCAATTCTACAACCTGCATAATCTGCATCTGAATAACCAGTTAGATCAAAACCAGAATCTGTAGGGTACCAAATGCCAAGTTTTGGTGTTCCCTTGAGATATCTGAAAATTCTCTTAATAGCTATCAAGTGAGATTCTCTAGGATCAGCCTGAAATCTAGCACATAAACATGTAGCAAACATTATATCTAGCCTACTAGCTGTTAAGTACAGAAGTGAGCCAACCATGCCCCTATAACTTGAAATATCCAAAGACTTTTCAGTAGTGTTTAATTTAAGCTTAGTTGCAGTGGTCATGGGAGTTTTTGCAGATATGCAATCCACCAGATCAAGCTTCTTTAAAAGATCAAAAATGTATTTAGTTTGACTAATGAATATTCCATCACTAACTTGCTTAACTTGTAAACCAAGAAAGTAAGTCAGTTCTCCCATCATACTCATTTCATACTTACTTTGCATCAATTTGGCAAACTTTTTGCAAAGTTTCTCATCTGTAGAGCCAAAAATAATATCATCTACATAAATTTGAACAAGTATACTAGAGCCATTAACATTTCTGAAAAATAAAGTTTTATCTACAGTACCTCTTGTGAAGTGATTTTCCAAAAGGAACTTTGATAAAGTGTCATACTAGGCTCTAGGTGCTTGCTTCAGTCCATAAAGTGCTTTCAAAAGATAATAGACATGTTCTGGAAAATTTGGATCTTCAAAACCAGGTTGTTGACTAACATAGACTTCCTCCTCCAAATCTCCATTCAGAAAGGCACTTTTGACATCCATTTGACAGACCTTGAAATTGGCATGAGCTGCATAGGCTAAGAAGATTCTAATGGCTTCAAGTCTTGCAACAGGAGCAAATGTTTCATCAAAATCTACTCCTTCTTGTTAACAATAGCCCTTAGCAACCAATCTAGCTTTGTTCCTGACTACTATGCCATTTTCATCCATCTTGTTTCTGAATACCCATTTGGTGTCTATTGAATTCTTTCCTTTAGGCTTGGGCACTAGCTTTCATACATTATTCCTTTTAAATTGGTTTAGCTCCTCCTGCATAGCTAAAATCCAATCAGGATCCAACAAAGCTTCATCTACCTTCTTTGGTTCTTCCTTGGAAAGAAAGCTGCTGTACAGATATTCTTCTTGAGTTGCTCTTCTTGTTTGAACTCTAGAAGATACATCACCAATTATGATCTCAAAGGGGTGATCTCTTGTCTATTTACTTAGTTGAGGTAGATTAGCTCTAGATGAAGAGGCCTCATTGTTGTCTTGATTGTTGGATTTTTTAACGCAGCGGGGTCATGACCAGGAACTATTTAAGTTTAGAGTTATCATCTTTTTAGGTCTCACTATTATGATCTCATCATAATCCATAAAAAGCTTTACTCTAAACTATGGTATATCTTATTTAAACACTTAAATAGATAAAGCCCGTAATAAAAAACAAAACAAGTTTTTTATTAATATCAATGAAATCAAAACAGATTACATAAAAGTTATTCCTAAATCCTAATACACGATTGGACTTAGGACATATTCCTTTCAATCTCCCACTTGTACTAAAGCCAATCACTCTGGTATCTAATACCCATCTTGTCTTTATGATGATCAATGTGACTTTCATAAAGTAGCTTTGTGAGTGGGTCTGCTATGTTGTTATGTGTGTCAACTCTAATTCAATACATTACAAGAAATGTTACCGCGCTCCCACTAACCCTTTTGTAGACCCATGGTTCATCTTCGTTTTTGATAAAATCAAACTCTTTGATTGTCTCATCAAAATGAATGTTCCATCTTTCGAGAAGCCTGCTTTAAACCACATATGGTTCACAGCAGCTTACACACTAGGTTTTATTTCCCTTGGAAAGAAAACCATCTGGCCATCTGCCAGATTTCATAGTCGTAGTAAGCAGCATTCGCAAGCAAAATCCGAACTGATTTTAACAGGGCTACAGGTAAAAAGTTTCATCAAAGTCAATCCATTGCCTTTGTTTGAATCCTTTTGCCACAAGCCTGGCCTTAAAGGTCTCCACCTGGCCATCTGCTCTAATCATTCTTTCGTATACCGTATACATAGATTCCATTCCGGATTTCATGGCACTATACCATTTCTCTGAGTCAACACTACTCATAGCCTCATTATAGGTCACAGGGTCGTCATCTTCAATGATCGACAACTCATTGTCATTCTCAATGACAAGGCCATATTACCTCTCAGGTTGGCGAGACACTCTCCCTGATCTATGAATGGGCTGTTCCACAAAAGGTTGTTCAGTCAGAACAGGTGTTTCCATTTGATCCGTAGTAGTTTGTGCTTCTTGAACTTCATCAAGTTCAATTTTGCTCCCACTGTTTCCTTCAAGGATAAACTCCTTTTCCAAGAAGGTAGCATGTCTGGAGACAAACACCCGATGATCGGTGCAAAAGTAATACCCTAAAGTCTCTTTAGGATATCCCACAAAACTACATTTTACGGATCGATATTCCAGCTTATCTGGGTCAACTTTCTTGACATAAGCTGGTAATCCCCAAATCTTAATGTGTTTAAGACTCGGTTTCCTTTCTTTCCATATCTCATACGAAGTTTGAGGAACAGATTTTGGAAGGCACCTTATTCAGTAAATATGCTGAGGTTTCCAATGCATAACCCCATAGGAATACTGGAAGATTTGCATAGCTCATCATGGACCGAACTATGTCTAACAAAGTTCGATTTCTCCTTTCAGATACCAATCTGGAGGCGTCCACTGGGAGACTATACCATTTACTTTGAGATAATCTAGAAACACTCCATTAAAGTATTCACCACCTCGATCTAATCGAAGAATTATAATACTATGTTTGGTTTGTTTCTCCACTTCATACTTATATTCTTTGAACTTTTCAAAGGCCTCAGACTTGTGTTTCATCAAACACATATCCGAATCCAGATCTATCATCTATAAAAGTAATGAAGTATGAAAATCCACCCATGGCTTGCGTAGACATTGGTCCACATACATCTGTGTGTACCATTCCTAGCAAATCTGCAGCCTTCTCTCCATGTCCACTAAATGGAGACTGCAGTGCCACAACAAAGTGAGATTTTCATCATCCCTTTTCTTTTATTAGTTTGTTCAATCTGAAGTAAATTATGTCACATATATACAGACCATTATTTAAAGTACCACATCCATAAAGAATATTATCTCTAAGAATAGAACATTCATTATTCTCAAAAATAAATGAAAAATCCAGCCAAGTCTAACATGGGAATAATATTCCTCACAATTGAGGGAACAAAATAACAATTATTTAAAACAATAGTCTTGCCCATAGGCATATGTAAATGAAATGATTCTACATCTTCAACAGCAACTCTTGCTCCATTTCCATCAGTAGAATCACCCCCTCTTCCTCAAGAGTCCTACTTCTCCTTGGTCCCTGCAACAATTGCAGATTTTGAGAACCACAGGCGGTATCTAATACCCAAGTAGAAATTTGATTTAATGACATATTCACTTCTATCATGAATATACCTGAATCAGAAGCAGTAGTCTCACTACCCTTCTTCTTCAATTCTGCAAGGTAAACCTTGTAGTTCCTCTTCCAGTGCCCCACCTTGTTACAGTGAAAGCAAACAACTTTGCTCTTGGGGTCTTCAGCTTTTGGTGGAACCGGCGTTTTCTCACCTACTTTCTTCTTCTTGGAAGGGTTCCTCTTCCTTTTCTTAGGATTGGAACCTTCACCAATTAGAAGAACAGAACTCTTCTTAGGGGGAAAATTCGATTCCGCAGTCTTCAACATGTTGTGGAGTTCAGGAAGGCTGACATCCAACTTATTCATGTGAAAGTTCACAACAAACTGCGAGAACGAACTCGGAAGCGATTGCAAGACCAAGTCTTGGCTCAGCTCCCCATCCATGGCAAAACCAAGTTGTCCAAGATGTTCAATCAAATTGATCATCTTAAGTACATGGTCATTCACAGATGATCCCTCAGACATCCTACAACCGAACAGCTCCTTCGATATCTCATATCGAGCTGTCCTCCCCGCCACATCATACAACTCTTGTAGATGCATGAGGATAGTGTGAGCATCCATATGCTCATGTTGCTTCTATAGCTCAATGTTCATGGAAGCTAGCATGATGCATTGAGCAACATTTGCATCATCTATCCACTTACGATACACAACATGTTCATCATTATGTGCATCACTAGCAGGTTCAGTAGGCTTAAATGAGTCAATCACGTATTCCAGCTTCTCAATCCTGAGAACAATTCTCAAGTTTCGAAGCCAGTCAGCATAATTAGGACCAATCAATTTATGAGCATCTAGTATGCTCCTGAGTGATAGTGCAGAAGACATAATGTATATTGTAAATCTGTAAATGATAAACACATAACAACACTTAGCAAATATTCGATTTCATTTTAAAACACTATATGAATCGGGTCTTTATTCATAACTGGCTCCCACTAGTTTATCTAATTTATTCAACCCCCTACGTGAAAAATTAAGCATTCATAATGCTAGTGGGAATAGGGATCCTACATTCCATTACACGACCCCGGCTGTAGCACGAACCGCCATGTAATGTTCAATAGGTAGACAACTCTTGTCAATTACATCTCATGTTATTCCCTAATCAAACTTTAGCCTCTTGAATAATTGAGTCTCGGCTGTAGCACGACAAACTCAATATTCTAAGTCAAGTCTAACCCAACATTCCGTACAGTTGAATCAGTCCCCAAAGGCCCACGGCTGTAGCACGTACCGATCTTTAGATTCTTATTCAATGTACACATCTCTATGTAATAGACAAGTATTTCTTATTTCGAAATCAAAGCCCTCGGCTGTAGCACGAACCGACAATGATTCAAAAATAAGAACTACTTTTCTATCATGTTGGAAGGCTATGACCGACACAAGCCCGTTGTGTCATTGGCCAATTACTACTTGATATTATTTAATTTTAGAGGGATTATATTACGTTACAATTATAATCATATTATAAAGAAATTCTTCCTTTTAAATTAAATATTTCAAATCAATAATCAATAATCAGATGATTCCCAGATCGGGTGGAGCATTGTCAAGAGGCGTCACTTAATAACCCTTTCTTACAGATAGAAATCTGTTGTTGACAGAATCATCCTTTCTCTCATATCGAAAATTCATATTCAATTACGTGTTTCACAAACACAAGAATCTCATTATTGTAGTCATAATATTGTTATTAAGGTTATGAAACAATTTCACTATACTAGGTTGTCTAACAAACGCCTTATGTTCATTTAAGTTCACCTAAATCTATCGTCGCATGATAAACTAAGCATATATCACATATATAAACATGAACAAACATCAAGGTAGGCATGTTACATCATCTAGCACATTAGTCTAAGCATTATACATCTCTATGTATCACATGAAGCATTTAAAAGCAATTAAAACAGTCAAAAACATCTTTAAAACACTTCATGGAAATATAAACAGTTCAAAACTTTTATATAAACTCAAATTGATCACACCATTAGATCCGTCTCGAAAAAACGAATCCAACGGTATATTGCACGCCCAAAACGGGGTTACAAAACTCCAAGAAAATCAATTTTAATATCAACAGACGGGCTGTAACACATTACAGGAACGCGTTACAAGCCCTGTAATGCATTCTGGTGATGCGTTACACCCCTTTCAAGCCAATAAAGGGTGTAACGCATTCCGTGAATGCGCCACAGGTGTGTAACGCATTCCCAGAATGCGTTACACCCGTATATTTTTTTTTTCTTTTTCTTCAGCAGCCGCCGTTTTGCCCATGGAATTCCGTGCGCCTGACTGACAGTCTCTATTTCTTTGTCCGTGCCATCAACAGACAGCTATATCACAGATGCAGATATACAAACATATATATATACAATATATACATATATTTACTTATTTAATTATGAATTTAATTACAAGAACTTCAAAAATTCATAATAAAAAATCTATACCATCTAAAATTATGAAAAAAATACCCAGACGATCTACAACACTTGTAGAACCCAGATTAATATTTAAAATTATTCTGAGAAATGATTTCTCATCAGACAAAATTAAACCATGATATAACTTGTCAAAATCATAACTAATTCATACAAGCACATAAAATTCTGAAATTTTTACCACAAATCTATATGCATACAACCTATGCTCTGATACCATTGTTGGATTTTTTAACGCAGCGGGGTCATTGCAAAACACTTTTACACATACAAAATCCAAATAAAAGCATATAAATCGTGAATAAAAATTCGACGGATCGAATCTAACCTTTAAAATAATTCGGAGACAACGATCAGAGATCCTTAGCAGTTGATCCTCAAGTGTGAAGCACTCCACCGGTATCCACCAAGAAAACGATGTTAAGGAGGAAGAAGGAGGTGGAGAGAATTGGGTTTTCCAAACTTTTTGGGTTTTCGGGTTTGATGTGGGTTCGAATAAGATAGGGTCTATAATAGTGTATTTATAGGCAAAATTTTCATCTGAAATTTTCCCATAAATAATATTATTATTATCCCATTTATTATTCTCATTAATAATTAAAACACCTTTTAATTATTAATCCTTTTTCTAAACACTTTAGAAATAATTCTCTCTCTTGATTTAATTTCCAAAAATTAAATCCTTAATTAATAATATTAAGAACTTTTCTTAATTAATTTATAATCAATTAAATCTCATTTAATCAATTATTAAATTTTCCAATTAATTATTTATTTCATAAATAAATAATTATTAGCCATTATTAATTAATTCCTCCACCATTAAATCATTCTCCTTTTATGGTGTGACCCTGTAGGTTCAATATTAAGCCGGTAGTAGAAATAAATAATAATAAAACTATTTTATCATTATTTATATAAATTCTCTAATTTATTAAATATGATTAATTAATTAATCACATTTATTCTATATCGTGAGTGATGCTTCTCAACATATCGCGACTATCCGGATAATATGAATTCACTGCTTAGAATACCAAGAACCTGTCAGTGAATAGTTACCGTACAATAAACTCCTTCTACCCTACAATATTCCGATTAAATACAAGGCATGGATCTCGTGTCAAGCCTATCTAATTTAATCACTTTCTTACCATTTACTATGCTTAGTTCTATGCAAATTAGAAACTCCTTTCTAATTTCATTCACTCTGGCCAGAGATTCCTGAACTAGCATAAGTGGATCAGCCTTGAACATTCGCTTCCTTCACTGGAAGGGGTAGATCCTTTATTGATCATACACTATCTTCGTGTACAAATTCCTATACCCAGAAGAGCCCTAATAATTGTCCCTGGAGACTAAGAACTAAACCAAAGCATAGTTCAGTGTACACAAGATGACTATGATGACCTCAAGTCTAAGGATACTTGTACAACTATCACTATGTGAACAACTGCTGACACGTGAGTGAACTCCATCAGTTGTTCAGCTGTGCGAGTCATGTTCAGTGAACTTATTCTATAATAAGCACCTACATACTAGCTATAGTGTCACCACACAAATGTCTATGAGAACAGACATCCTTCATAATGAAGCAAGCATAGTATGTACCGATCTTTGCGGATTATTAATTACCAGTTAGTAATCCTATGACCAGGAACTATTTAAGTTTAGAGTTATCATCTTTTTAGGTCTCACTATTATGATCTCATCATAATCCATAAAAAGCTTTACTCTAAACTATGGTATATCTTATTTAAACACTTAAATAGATAAAGCCCGTAATAAAAAACAAAACAAGTCTTTTATTAATATCAATGAAATCAAAACAGATTACATAAAAGTTATTCCTAAATCCTAATACACGATTGGACTTAGGACATGTTCCTTTCATTGATGTGTGATTGAGTTTTGATTGTTAGAAACTCCCCCTGAGTTTGTGGATCTTTGATTTGAGAAAGGGGAACTTTCTATAGGTTATCTATCTTGATTTCCAGCTTCTCTTGATAACCCGACGAATGGTGAATTTTGAGTACCGACGGATGAAGCTAGTTTTCTCCCGACGGATAACGCAGATTGCCTCCCGATGAATGAAGCATTATGCAACTCGACAGATGTTGAGTTTTGTGCTTCATTTGTAGTAGATTTTTCTGCATTATCCTTAGATACTGTTTCTTGATCACTTTCATCATCACTGTCATCACTAACCATCTCCACATTATAGAATTTGAGGCTCTCATGGTAATCTCCATCTTGCAGTCCTTCAATCTTTTTATCATCAAACATAACATGTATTGATTCCACAACAATGTTGGTTCTTAGATTGTAGACTCTATATGCTTTCCCAACAGCATATCCAATAAAAATTCCTTCATCTGCTTGTGCATCAAACTTTCCATTTTGATCAGTTTGATTTCTCTGAAATATAGCACTTGCAGCCAAAGAATGAAGAAAATTTAGAGTTGACTTCTTGTTCTTGAACAATTGATAGGGAGTCATGCATCTTGCTTGATTAACCAGAGAAATATTCTGAGTGTAGCATGCAGTATTAACAGCTTCAGCCCAGAAATATGTTGGCAGTTTAGATTCTTCAAGCATTGTCCTTGCAGCTTCAATAAGTGATCTGTTATTCCTTTCCACTACTCCATTTTGTTGTGGAGTTCTTGCTTGTGAAAACTCATGCAGAATCCCATTTTCCTCACAGAATGCTCTGATGATAGAATTCTTGAACTCAGTTCCATTGTCACTCCTAATTCTTCTAACCTTGAAATCAGGATGATTATTGACTTGCCTTATGTGATTGATGATAATTTCACTAGCCTCATCTTTAGACTTTAGGAAATATGTCCAAGAGAACTTTGAGAAATCATCTCCAATTACTAGGAAAAATCTTTTCCTTGAGATGGACAACACATTGACTGGTCCAAACAAATCCATGTGTAGCAGTTGCAAAGGTTCTTCAATTGTTGAATCAAGTTTCTTCCTGAATGATGCTTTAATCTGCTTTCCTTTTTGGTAGGCATCACACAATCCATCCTTAGAAAACTCCACTAGAGGAATGCCTCTAACCAGTTCTTTCTTTACTAGCTTATTCATGGTCTTGAAGTTTAAATGGGATAGCTTCTTGTGCCATAGCCAACTTTCATCCTGACTTGCTTTACTGAGAAGACAGGTAATAGATTCTGCATTAGATGAGTTGAAGTCAGCTAGGTACACATTTCCTTTTCTCACACCAGTGGGAACCACTTTGTTGCTTCTTTTATTAGTCACAACACAGGCTTCTGAGTTGAAGGTTACTGAGTTACCTTTATCACAAAGCTGGCTGATATGCAACAGATTGTGTTTGAGACCATCCACTAAGGCAACCTCCTCAATGATGACATTGTCCTTTGAAATCAAGCCATATCCTACAGTATGACCCTTGTTGTCATCTCCAAAAGTAATTTTGGGTCAGCTCTCTCCTTGAACTCTGTGAGCAGGGTAGAATCACCAGTCATGTGTCTTGAACAACCACTATCCAAGTACCAAAGATTCTTTCTGTTTCCCTGCACACATCAAAATCAAATCAAGTTGATTTTGGTACCCAAGTTTCCTTGGGTCCTGCCTTGTTAGCTTTCTTTTTCTATTTCTTAGGCTTTATCTCATTTGACTTGGGGATATCAGATTCATCCTTGGTCATTTGAGTTGGGCCTTTGAAACCATTCATTGCAACATAATTATCATGCATATTATAATTAACAGGGAATGGCATGCTATTAGTAAACATGTTATTCCAGTAAGGCATGCTAAATGGCATTTGTGGCATACTATATGCAACATAATAAGGATTAAGTGTAAATGGCATATTAACAAGCTGTGTATTCATATTCTGTGTAGACATAGCATTCATAGTCATGGAAGGCATGACATTCATATTAGGAAAGTGAGGTGGCACGAACATGGAAGTAGGCATGGCAGATTTGCAATTAACAGACAGATGATTTACACTACCACACTTGAAAGATTTTTTAGGAGCATATTTATCATGTGTGTAGTTATTGTGTTTGTTAATCCCTACTTTACCATTTCTAATATTTTTCTTTTTAGCCTCTGTTTTTACCTCAATCTTATCAAGTCTGTCACTTAACTGTTTAACAGTCATGTGACCAACATTAGCCTTTTTCACTTTCTTAACTTGACTCGATTCTCCTGAAATAAAGTTCTTGGAAACAGATCCATACTTCTCATTTAGCTTAACAAGTTTGGCTTTACTGATAGGCTTGCTTACAGCCGACGGATGAGGATTTTCATCAGTCGACGGATAACACTTTTTGTTATTCGACGGATGATCCTTATCATCCGTCGAGTCTACATCTGTTAGCACTCCATCCACCAAATTTGGTTCTAGTTTCTATTTGTTCTTTTTCCAGGCTTCATCACAGAAAGACTCAATTCCTTGAACTTTGGTGATTTGAGCATGGACATCCCTAGATGTTTTCCATGCCTTAATCACCTTCTGTTCACGCTCGAGCTGCTTGTTCAAAATTTCTTCTTTCTTCAAGGAGCCAGTTAATTCCTCCTTGGCAATCTTACACTCAATTCTTAACTTTTCAAAATTAATGAACTGAGACTCAAGCACATTATTTCTCTCACTCAAAAACAAATTGTTTTATTTGATTTTAGCATTTTCTTTAGTAAAAGACTTAAGTGTAACACACAAAGGATATAACTCTGTAGACATGTCATTTATAGCATCATTACACTCAGTTTTAGATAAATATGCAAGGTTTGTAGTAATTACCTAATTACTTGAAGAACTTGTTTCTGTTTCATCAGACTTGGCCATTAGGGCTAGATTAACATAGCTTACATCTTCATCTTCATCCAGACCATCTGTTACCCAGTCATTTTCTTGTGTTATGAAAGCCCTTTCCTTTTGTTTGAGTAGTTCAAAGTATTTTTGATTATAATCCACAAACTCAAACTTTTTCTTGCTGGAATCTGACTTTCTACACTCACTGGCAAAATGCCCTGCCAAGCCACATTTGAAACATTTGAATTTTGATTTATCCACCATGTTTCTATTTGGCTTGGCTGCTCCAAAGTTCTTTTTGAACTTGAGCTTGGCAAATCTTCTGGAAAGAAATGCTAAATGTTTATCAATGTCTTCCATGTCATCTTGGCTCAAAGAATCTTCACTTTCTACTGCAAGCCCCTTGCCCTTGCTTTCAAAGACCCTTGAAGTTGACTCAATAGCTTCCATCTTCACTTCCTTCTCTTTCTCTAACTCAGCAACTAGTGCAATGGACCCTCCTTTCTTCTTTCCTCTCTCCATCCTCTCATCTTGCTCTATTTCAAGCTCATATGTTTTCAGGATGCCATACAGTCTCTCCCAAGTAAACTCCTTATAATCTTGTGAGTTTTTCAGTGAGACTGTCATTGGTTTCCATTCCTTTGGAAGAGATTTAAGGAATTTCATATTGGAGTCTTTTGTCTGATAGACTCTTCCATGCAACTTTAGAGCATTTAGTAGTTTTTGAAACCTACTAAAAATGTCAGTGAAAGACTCACTTTCTTCATTATAAAAATGCTCATATTGCTGAATCAGGAGCTGTATCTTGTTTTCTCTAACTTACTCAGTGTCATCACAGATGATCTGTATTGTATCCCAAACATCCTTGGTAGTTTTGCAGTTGATAATGTTGTCAAACATATCACCATCAACTCCATTAAACAGGATATTCATGGCCTTTTTATCCTTCCTGACTTGTTCAATGTCAGGATCAGACCATTCATGCCTTGGCTTGGGGACTGATGGTTCGTTTCCTGTTACAGCTCTCATTGGAATATGAGGACCTCTTTCTATACAGTCAACATAGGCCTCATCTTGAGAAAGCAAATGAAGATGCATCTTTACCTTCCAATGATGGTAATTATCTTTATCCAGAAAAGGGATCTTGACTCCAACATCCTTCTTGTTCATCTTGCTATATTGTTTTGATCTTTAAACTCTTTGTAAGTTAAGACCTTGCTTTGATACCAATTGTTAGTCCCTTAACAATATAACAAGAATTACAGAAGGGGGGTTGAATGGAATTCTTGAAACTTTTTCTTGATTAAAAATATTCTAACTCGAATATATATATAAGTGTGAATTGATTAGCACAATACGGAATAGTTACTTAAATGAATCAAAACACAAGTAATTAAAAACAAGAGTCTTTAAAAACTTTTTGGTGGATTTGAATTACTCCACCAGAGATATATAATATATATCGAGAGAACTCTGTGTGTAAAATGCTCACAGCTGCTTACAAATATTGAATAACTAAGAATGCAGAGAAATGCTAAGAATTCTGCTTACAAATGTTTCTCTGCTTGTTTCTCAGATTATTCCTTAGGTGCTACTTCTTGGTTTATATCACCAAGATTACAAAGTAATGAGACATGATAATAAAACAAAAACTATCTACTCTATTACAATGCTACTTCATTACTCTATTCCAACATCTTTGAATATCTTCATAATAGCATGGAAATGGCAATGCTTCTTTGTTCTTGAAAACCCAGTTGAATAGGCTACCACATTCCATTTGCATCCACTCGACGCATGTGACTGTGTTGTCACTGTCAACAGATATTTGAATTCTTTATCCATCGGGTTCATGATCATCCGTCGAGTTATTGATCATCCGTCGGGTTGTTGATCATCCATCGAATTCATTGTTGTTTATCCGTCGGGTAGCAATCAGGCACTTGACTTCATTTCACTTATGCAAAATTACAAGACATCATCTATGTACAATTAATCAACCTATTCTGCATATCTACCTAAAGTCAACATGACTTAAGTACTACTACAGATTCTAAATAATGTGTATACAGAAATGTGCTACAGACTTATTGTTACATAAGCTACTCACTCGATGGATAATAAGTCATCATCCGTCAGGACTATAATGAGTCATCCGTTGGAACTATAAACCTTATCCGTCGAGTGCTACATAATTTCACTAAGTAAAATCTACCAAGGTATTTTGTTCATGAAATCATCAAGTACGCAACATATACACAACAAAGCTTATCAGAAAAAGGACTCAGGTAGCTCAAGGAAGTATCCAGTGAAATGTTACTAGCTGAAGGGAAGAGCTGGTATGATATTGATGATGAAGAAGAGCAATATGGAAATCTTGCATTGATGGCAGAATCTTCATCTCAGGTAACATTTCCAACTATTTGTGCTTTACCTCTAGATGACTTGTGTGAGAATGAACACTGTGTCGCCTTTAGGAAGACTGTCCTAGTGTATGGAAATGCTGTTTCTCATCACTATCTTAAGGCATGATGCAATACAAAGGAATGCATTGAACAATATGATGTCGTAAAAGAAGCGTATGGAAACGTTAGTACCACACTAAGATGTACTCTGCTTGATGTCGAAAACCTTAAAGTAGAACTGAAGAAAGTTAAAGATGAAAATGATAAGTTAGTTCTAGATAGGGTCAGTGTTGAGAATCTTAAGCAAACCAATAAATATTTAGAGCTTAATATTACTAAGCACCTTGAGACAGAGGAAGAGCTAAGGAACAAGAATGCAGAATTGGAAACTAAATTGCATGCTTTTACTGATTCTGCAAATCTTTCTAAGAAGCTCATAGCTGATCAAGTAGTAGGTGGAAAGGTTGGAATAGGTCTAGACTACGACGAACTTAGAAAAGCTTCTAAGAAACGAGTAGTTGAAAATGACCCTGAAGAGAAAGTTGTTAATTCCCCTGATACACCTCATATTCTTAATGAAGCTAAAAAGCCTATATTTAAGAAAGCTACTGTTGAGCCCTTTGATGAAGGTAATCTTTATATTCATCATGAGATGCTTGTTGAGGATCTCGAGCTCTCAAGGAGACAAAAGGCAAAGAAACCTACGTCTATTGCTAGTGACTCTGACTTATCTTTTGTCGGACTAGGTTTTACTTCCAAGAATAAGAAGAATAGAAGTAGAAATGGAAGGATAGGAACTAATGGCCCTAGGAAGTTATGCAACAACTCTGGTTCTGTTGGTCACCTTACTCATGATTGTAGAAAGGTTAAAGTAGACAATGTTAAGAATGCTTATGTGCATAACATGCTTAACATGCCTAAAGTTTCTAAGTGTAATAAATCTGTTTGCATGCCATGTGTAGTATCTTTCATGCACACTTATCTTGATTCCACACACTCATATAATACATCTTATGATCATGATAAGCATGTTGGTAAGAACACTGGTAGATCAAAGACTGTAAGCCCTCCTAAAGCTAAGAAAGTGGCACCTATCACCAAGCCCAAGAGCAAGTCTATTGGTGCTTTTGAAAGTGACAAGGAAACAGTCAATCATGAAGCAAAAACTGTTAATCCTGTCAATTCTGTGAAGAGAAATGTTATATATTCAAATGCTTCTAAGTCTTCTGGACCCTACATAGTTTGGGTACCAAAGAAAACTTAATCACTTTTGCTTTCAGGGCATAAAGCAGAAGAATGTCATTTGGATTCTGGACAGTGGATGTCCAAGGCATATAACTAGAGATAGAACCCTGCTATCAAAGGTGGTTGAGAAAGCTGGCCCAATGGTTACTTTTGGAGATGACAGCAAAGGTTATACTACGGGATATGGCTGTTTGGAAATTGGCAATGTCATCATTGAAGAAATCTCTCTGGTTGAAGGTCTTATGCACAATCTTCTCAGTATCAGTCAATTCTGTGACAAAGGATGTGTAGTGTTTTGAAGAATGAGAAGTGTTTGATCTCTAATCAGAAGAATGGGAAGCTGACTCTCAATGGAGTTAGAAAGGGTGATTTGTTCGTAGCTGACTGGAATTCTGCAGATGGTCAAGTAATGTGTTTCTACAGTAAAGCCTCTCCAGATGAAATTTGGTTATGGCATAAGAAGCTCTCCCACTTGAACTTTAAAACCATGAATTATTTGGTTAAGTGGGAATTGGTGAGAGGATTGCCTGAGATGGAATTCAGTCCTGGTGGACTTTGTGAGCATGTGAGAAGGGAAAGAGGGCATCACACAAGAAGAAGATAATGACTGACATCACTGAACCACTACAACTCCTTCACATGGATTTGTTTGGTCTTGTCAACGTCATGTCTATGTCAAGAAATAAATATGTCTTAGTGATTGTTGATGACTATTCCAGATACACATGGGTGTTATTCTTACATTCAAAGGATGAAGCACCTAATATGATTATTGATCACATCAACAAGATTAAGTTAGAAGATGGAGTGCCTGTGTGAACAGTCAGATCGGATAATGGAACAAAATTCAGAAATACAAAACTGAATGATTTCTGTGTCGAGAAAGGCATCTCAAGACAGTTCTCAGCACCAAGGACTCCACAACAAAATGGAGTGGTTGAAAGGAAGAATCGAACATTGGTTGAAGTTGCAAGGACTATGCTAAATTAAGCCAATCTTCCTACCTACTTTTGGGATGAAGCAGTTAACACTACATGTTATACTCAAAACAAAACCCTGATCAACAAGGTAATGAGAATACCCCTTATGAGTTAATGGCCAATAAGAAACCAATAGTGAAATACTTTCATGTGTTTGGAGAAAAGTGCTTTGTGCTCAAGGACGATGAGCATCTTGGAAAGTTTGATGCTAAAGCTGAAGAAGGTATCTTTCTGGGCTATTCTCTGGAGTCAAAGGCTTACAGGGTGTTTTTGATTAGTGATCAAAAGGTTGTGGAAAGCTTTAATGTAATATTTGATAATGCCAAGCTCCCAAGTATTCAGAAAGAAGATGATAGTGATAATCTTGATGTTGAAGATCTTTCTGATAGAGAAGACGAACCTGAAGTTGTTCCAGACAACAATGACAATGATCCTGATGATCATAATTCTGATGCAGATTCTGAAGGTAATGGTCATGAGACAAGTCACACTATCTCAGGGACTAGTCCTCAGGCTTCAGATTATGTAGATCAAGCTAGCAACAACTGAGGGGGAGCAGAACAAGGAGAAGAACAAGGATCCGGTAGTCAGACTCAATACAATTCTGGAAATGCTGAGTCATCAAGGGACAATCTACCAAGACATAGAGTATGGAGTAAAAACCACCCTCAGAACTTGATACTTAGTAATCCTGACAGTGGAGTCAAGACTAGAAATGCTACAATAAATGAATGTTTCTATTCTTGGTTTCTATCTCAAATGGAGCCAAAGAAAGTAGATGAAGCTCTTGGGGATCCTGATTGGGTGATTGCTATGCAAGAGGAACTCAATCAGTTCGAAAGACAGAAAGTGTGGAAGCTTGTACCCAGACCTAAAGACAAATCAGTGATTGGCACAAAATGGGTTTTCAGAAACAAGCTTGATGAAGATGGAATTGTAACAAGGAACAAGGCGAGACTGGTTGCTAAGGGATACTTTCAAGAAGAAGGGATTGACTACGATGAGACCTTTGCACCAGTTGCTAGACTTGAAGCCATCAGGATGTTTTTAGCATTTGCAGCACATTCAATCTTCAAGGTATATTAGATGGATGTGAAAAGTGCTTTCCTGAATGGTGAGCTTGAAGAAGAGGTCTATGTGGAGCAACCCCTTGTTTCATAGATCCTTAATTTGAAGATTTTGTCTATTTTCTCTTCAAGGCTCTTTATGGTCTAAAGCAAGCACCAAGAACATGGTATGACACTCTCTCTGAATTTTTACTTGAAAATGGTTTCACTAGAGGTGTCATAGATAAGTCTCTGTTTCATAAGAATCATAAAGATGATACCATATTTGTGCAAGTCTATATTGACGACATTATATTTGGGCCTACGAATGATGCACTTTGTGCAAGGTTTGCTAAGCTTATGCATAGCAGGTATGAGATGAGTATGATGGGTAAGTTGAGCTACTTCCTTGGATTGCAAGTGAGTCAGAAATTAGATGGTATCCTCATTTGTCAAATGAAGTATATCAGAGATCTTCTGAAGAAATATCAGTTGGAAGACTCAACACCTACAAAGACTCTGATGGCAACTGCCACAAAACTTGATCAAGATAAGTCTGGTAAGATGGTGGACATCACTTATTTTCGAGGCATGATTGGATCATTACTCTACCTGACTGCGAGTCGTCCAGATATTATGTTTGCTACATGCTTTTGTGCACGGTTCCAAGCTAATCCGAAAGGAATCTCATATGATAGCCGTTACAAGAATTTTCAGATATCTAAAGGGTACACCTAATCTAGGTATCTGGTATCCCAAAGATATGGGCTTTGATCTCTTTTACTACACAAATTCTGACTATGCTGGTTGTAAGATTGATCGGAAGAGTACTTCAGGAAGCTGTCGGTTTCTTGGGAGAATATTGGATTCTTGGTTTAGTAAGAAGCAGCATTCAGTTTCTACATCTACTGTTGAAGCTGAATACATTGCTGCTGGTAGCTGCTGTTCACAACTTCTTTGGATGAGAAACCAACTCCGAGACTATAGACTTGATTTGAAGAATATTCCTATCTATTGTGACAACACAAGTGCTATAGCAATCTCAAACAATCATGTTTAGCACTCAAGAACCAAACATATTGATATAAGGTATCATTTCATTCGAGAGCATTTAACGAATGGTATTGTGGAACTTCATTATGTTCCCACAATGGACCAAATTGCAGAAATTTTCACGAAATCACTTGATGAAGTTACCTTCAATAAGTTGGTTAGTGAACTTGGCATCTTGAATTTGTCCAATTAATTGGAAATCAACAAATGTAATTTGGTGCGGGTAAACTTTACAACCCAAATGATGATGCTATGAGGGGAAAGTAAGTTTACATATATATTCATTATATATATCCATGTTTGTAAACTTGTTTTGAAGCTAACTGATTACCATGTGTTACATGTTATATGCTAGTGGTAAGTAAGTTAGAGTTTTTGATGTAATATATGAGTTGTTTGAATGTTTACATGTTATATGTTTACTCTGATGCAAACACTATTGATATTGATATTTATTTTAGCACACACACACACATCTCATTCTATTTGCATTCTAATTCTAGATCCTGTAATCTCATTTGTGATCTTCTCATAACTCTGATTATAGGTTCAGATCCTGTTTTAGATCCTGTGCAACTAATTTGAGTACTCTGCTTATGTCTTATGTGATTATATCATATTTTCTGAGTAATTCTGTATGTTTGTTGAGTTTCAGACCCTAGGTAACTCTGATAACAGATTCCTTGGTCACTCTGACTCTCTGTTCATGCAAAAATAACTCTATTTGTTTTGTGCTAGAATAAATATGCAGCATAACTAGTGATAGTTGTGACATGATTATTTAGGAGTAGTTTTTAATTGGCTTAGTCTTGTGTTGACTAATCAATTGGTGCATACTTGTTGGATATACTCTTGGCATAATTAATTAATTTTATGACTTATATGTTGATCCTGTATGTAAATCTTATGATCTTGATATGCATATACTATGTTCTAGATATTAAATCTTGATATATTTCTTATACTCTGATTACCTTATGCATGTCTTATAAGCTTAAAATAATGTTCATCTCTTTTCTCTATAGTATTG
Organism: Apium graveolens; assembly: GCF_009905375.1. Taxonomy (NCBI): domain Eukaryota; kingdom Viridiplantae; phylum Streptophyta; class Magnoliopsida; order Apiales; family Apiaceae; genus Apium; species Apium graveolens. The sequence goes on along the minus strand of NC_133648.1, from coordinate 135,895,927 downwards.
ATCAGTAATGGACTAACTTTGAACTATTTTGAGCTAATGAGATTTGATTGAGTAGTACTGACAAAAGAATCAGAAAGCATGATAATCTGAGACATCCTTCATGAATCCATATTATGGTAAGTAAAGTTAAAAGATCTCTGCATCTGAAATCACTCTGTTCTTGATCATCAAATTCTCTGATATTGTACTTCGGATTTTTATGATCTTCAACACCCTCAGTGGTTTTAGGAACTGACTAAGAGCCTATCAAACCTCATAGGTTCTAACCCAAGTCATTAGAACCAAACACTTCTCAAACAGTATTCCATTACCTTACTCTGATATATTCCCCAGATTTTGCTCTGATTCACTTAATTTTCTTGAGATATCAACTTAGTGATCAGACAAAATTACCATTTGGTTTTGGAATTGTGTTGAGAGTGAGGGAGATAGTGCCAAGAAGCACCACATAAGGAAGGAAAGGTCAACCCTACAGCTCTGCCTCTCACAAAGAAGTGGAGTATCTATAACCTGAGACATCTGTAAGCCCATCTGTATTCTCTCAAGAGGATATAGAGCTGAAAAGGCATATAAACAGTTACTAGGTGCATTCTCCCAACAGAATGTTATCTATTGAAAAATTCGCCTGTCAGCCAGGGCATCTGTATAAGAGTCACTACTCCTTGGTTAAAATGTTTCTAATGCACATGTGATATTCACACACACAAGGAAGGTATTGACGCAACAATCATTGTCAAACCATATCAATGTCAATGGAAATAGGTTGAATCCTGGATCATGTTTTACTCCTTATCTCTGAGCTTGAATGAGAACTTATGATCTTGGTTGGTTACTTTGATAAGTCCTCACATACTTCAGAAGAAATCTTTGATATCTACTGGCACATCGTTGATCATTGATTATCTTCCCAGAATTCAAATCTGGATATGATTTTGACTTAGTCAAAATAGCAACTTGTAAATGAGGACTCAGATATCAACTAACGAGTTTATAAGGTATACTTTTTCATGGAAGTTGAGGGATGTCAAGAATTCTGCCATTTAAAATAATCATAATTTACCCTCTCAGAAGGAACATTTCTGAATCTCTTGACTGAGAGTTTTCATCCTTGAATATGGAAGGCAACTTTTCTATGAAAAGGATTTTCTCGCAGGTACACTTGGATGTTTGGAGCTTTGAGTGAGTGACACACTGTGAGACTGAGTGACAAACAATTGAGTGTAGAGTGAAGTGAAACACAATGTGAGATCAGTAAACAGAAATCACACACTTGCATTGTGAGGAATGGTTATAAATAGTCTATTCACTTGGTTGGTTGATCCTAAGGTTTTACTCTGAATACATTTTGAAGGATTACTCAACTAAGGGGGAGAGATTATAAAGAGATTATGGACTGATAGTCTTTCTCTAACTAAGAAGATGGATTTCTAACTTTATTGTACTAAGGAAGGGATTCTTCATCTTAGGGGGGGATATTATTGGGTTTCAGTTACAAGTTTCAAAATGTTGTCTATGCGCTTTATAGGAAGATCTGGAGATGATTGAAGACAGTATTTAGAATACGTATCTATCTGCAACTTTATATAAGGGAGAGAAGAATTTGTTTTCAGTTGAAGCTGATTGTGTATAGAAGATGCGGTAGATATAAGATAGTATTATTTCCAAGTCCCGGATTGAAGGTTGAAAGCTAATTGAAGATTTTTGGATAAGGTTACTTGAGTTATCCTCCAAACTGTTGCTTCTCCATTATTATTTGACCGTCAGGTGTATCAGTCAAATAGGGGGAGATTATTGAGCAAGATTGAAGTTGTATGTATAACTCAACAATACTGGTTTGGATAACTCAACGTAGGATAAGAACTTTGAAATAATCTATGTTTCACTGGAATCAGTATAGATTGTTTATTGGGTATATGCACAAAAGGTTTTGTTAGCTGCAGTGAAGAAGACGTCAACAGTGATCCGTATGAAGTTCATTAATATGTTCAGGCATCAGAGGAATAAGGTTAGAGTCATTTGAAGCAGTTATTAAGATCAGTGTGAAGACCTCAAGGATTCCCTGTGAAGTTGGTTATATTTGGTAAAATACTTGACAGTGGTTTGTACACGTATAATACGAAGGCCTGAGAGCGGAACTAGTCGTCTGTGAACCAGACCCTTGCACGAGACGTCAGTGATCCGTGAAAGGAAACAGAGTATTATTTTTAGGAACATTGTTAAGTGGGTTTTGTACTCGAGGACTCTGGAAATATGTTGAGGTACAAAATCCAGGAGTTTAGAAGGCCTGAAGATATAGAGGAGTAACTCGAGAATTTACTGGATTTATTTTTAAATCAATGACTGATTTTTATTAAATGAATAAATGAAAATTAATCATTTATTTATTTTATTTAATATCACATTTGATTTTAAAATAAATAAAAATTGATTTTTATTAAATGAATAAATGAATCTCAAAACATTTATTTATTTAATTTAATATCAATATTTAATTTTGGAAAAATAAAATTAATGTTTGAATTTTAATTAAGTAAATAAATAAAATCATATTTTATTTATTTATTTATTTTAAAGACAAATGTACATTTTATTTTATTTTCCCGAGAAAATTTAGTCTGCCAATAGCATGTATGCATGTACCTGTTTGTTCGAAATTAAAAGAAATGGGAACACAAATTTGCAAAGGAAATATTTTTTGATTCGAGAACTCAATTCTCTGTTCAAGCATAAGTAAACTGGCAGGCTATTTATTTTGGTTTGACTGATGACTACAACAGTGGGGCCCGCAAGGGAAAACAAATGCAATGTAAAAATTGAACAAAAGCAGTACAGGTCCAAGTTCAAGTAAATTTGCAGTGTCTGCTTCATTTTCTGTACAACACTCCCACGCGCGTGACGTTCACGCGGGGCTTGATCTCTCTTTTCCTGTGGTGCATGTGTTTCAACAGCACTCCTGGCGCCTACTTTCTTTTTTGCACAAACCTCTTTTGTGCCTGTATCTCGTACAATTTGACTAAATCAAATTGTGTGCCTGTATGTGTACAACATGGAAATATGAGTAACACAGAATGAAGCAGTGCATGCACAGGTCGCCATAGGTGAATTTATTTGTTAAGGCAAAGTCGGCGCGAGTCGGCGCGAGTCGGTGCGAGTCGCTACAAAGATTTCAGAGAGGTCGCCATACAAGTTCAACAAAAGAAATCAAGTCACTTTATTTACACTGGTCGCGACAGAATATTATTCAAAGTCTCCACAGACTCTTGGTCGCCATATATTTTGTTCTTGCAAGCTGTACCAATTAAAACACATGGATAAAAATAAGCCACGTATCCAGTCTTTTAATCTCCTACAATTCTATCATCTACAATTCCAAATTTGCAGCAGATTATCAACTACACTTCTCAGCAAAAACACTATCGAAGCTCTGCAGAATTTTTCTTGTAGAGTTAGTTGATTTCATTTATTGAAATTAAGGAGAGAAGTGCTGCCAAATTTATTTCACATTAATTAAAGCCTTACAAACTTGCAACACTCATTATTTAAAGCTCTCTTAACTGTATTTAATATCTTTTGATAGAAGTTTTGAATTCTTAGAGTGATAGATAGAACCCTAGATTGATAGTTATTATTTTGGTTTTCTCTATATTTGTTGCTTCGAATTATTTATATTCAGAGTTGTAAGCAAACCTTTACGGTTTAATTTCTTAATAATAAGAATTATTCCGTGAATCTCTTTGTGTTTGTTTATTTCATTTTCGAGATTTATTTTCCGCTGCAATTAATTTTAGAAAAGGAAGAACATACATTCACCCCCCTCTGTATGTACATTTGGACCTAACATAAGGCTTTGCAATGGTCCTAGGCTCGCGATAAGTCTCCTCACATTAGGTCTCCCACTTTACAGTAATGAAGTTTAGTTCCTCAAGCTTTTCTATGGGTGACATATCCCTAAACAACTCCATAGGTTCTTCATTAGTGTTTAATAATAAACTCACCTTCGAGAAGAGATTCCTTGTTTGATCCTATATTAGTTTTGGGTTGTTTGGATATAAAGTTATATGAAGAGGGGTAGAAGGAGGATGTGAAGTCTCTCCTGTGATGTGTATGAAAGTGTGTCACTTAAAGTCTAGCAGGTAGGCACGTTAAATGACCGCTAACACTTCATTTTTAAGTGTGCATACACGTGAAAGATTCCTAAATTAACTATCAATTAGCATGTAAGAAATACATACAAAAGAATGAAAACTAAAAAAAATAAATCTAGTTCTGAGTTAGCCTAAAAAATTTTAGACATCTCCTAACTTTTAGACCACCAAAAAGTCCATAATTCTAGATTTATTTAAATCGATTGGCCAGGTAAGCGGGGGCACTTCCTTGTAAACAAGGAGCTGAATTAGAGAATCGTTAGCCTAGGCACCAATCTAAATTGACCAGGTAAGTGATGCACTCGCCTAGTCACCAAAAGTTCAAATAATTCCAAATTTATTTTATTTTTTAGGTACCTTCCTAATTGAGCTCGATGTTTCTTGGGGCCAGCGTCTAATTAAATTTGGAGGGAGTGGAAGAGAATGCAAGATGACGAATTAATTATTTATGGGCCAAGGAAAGGGTGATGAAATCCCTCACCTTATCTTGATATGGTAGTTTTGCCCTTAAAATTTATTAGATATAAATGTTGGCGAGTTAATAACTAAATACAAAAAAATGCTGACACTAATGTGGTACCTAAATAAGATGTGATCTAGGTGTACATAAAATGTACGATGTGACACATTATTTTTATCTAAAAATAGTCTAAAGTAATATTTTTTTATTTATTTGAAAACTATGTGAAGAGAAAGAGTATCCAAAATAACTTAACAATTAACTCCGTGAAGAATTAACTCAAACCGCAATTAGGTACATGTAAATTCCAAATAGAACATGTTAGATTACAAACAACATTTTTATTTTATTTTTTCTTCTTTAACGTTTGCACGTAAAAGAATTTAAAATAAAATAAAAAAAAAGTACAAAAAAAACAAATTAACACAATTAATAAAACCTGACAACTACGGGAAAACCACCAAGTAGTACAATTAGTTGATTTTACAAAACTTAACTACAACCTACGTTATTTTTTTATATTTTTTTTCTTTTACATTTTTTAGTTAACTAGACTAAAGCAAAACGCATTACTGGATTACTTAGTATGCCAATGGACTACAACGGCTAACAGGACGGACAAGCTGGCCGCACAGGAAACAAAAATAATAATTTATGCTATCAAAAATACATGTTTATGCCATGATATTCGTGTTTAGAAGATAAAATATGTTCCTTAGGTCTTTTAAAAATTGATATCTTAAGTGCTAGTGTTGTTTTGTTAGTTTATTAAATTGGAAGCTTAATTCGCGTTCTCTATGGTTCGACTCGTACTTGACCCCGTACTCGCGTATGCCCGTGCACTTGCGGTTTTAAGTAGTTTAGGATTTTTTCCTCAACATATTTTTGGCGCCACTGCTGGGGAATGAGATTATTAGTTTTTGATTTAGAATTTTTAATCAGTATTTTGTTTTTCTGCTTTTGTCAAAAGCAGACCCCTGCACAATCAAAAATACCACAAAACCAAGCAGAAAAAAGGGTAAATAACGTACTAAATAATTAATATAATACACTAATATTATACAATAAAAATATGTAATCGCCATCTTTACTAAACTAATGCAAAATCAAATATGGTATCATGTCATGACTCTGATCGAAATATTAATCATGATCTTGCATTGCATATTGTCCCTAGACCTGGCAAATCATATATGTCGTGTGATTTAGTATCGTCTATTTTCGTGTTTCGTGTACTTGAATGCCAAACTCAAAACTGACTCGTTTAGGGTTCATGTACTTTCATGTTTGTGTACTTTCATTTTGTGTTAAATTGAATATTAATATAAATAAAATAAAATAATAAAATAAATAAATATATTAAATTTTTTGATGAAAAAATTACAAAATATATGATATATATAGGGGCTGTTCAAATAGAAACAGTCTTGAAATAAAAGCTAGAAACTCGAACCAACCCAAAACAAAACAGCCTAGCCCAACCCATACTCAAAGAGACACACCCTTTATATTTTCCCTGTAAAATTAAAAAGCATTTACACAAAACTCGCGCACGAAACTCCTCCATCATCGTCTCCAGAAAAATCAACGGAAATAATCACTAAATCCAACCATTAAAACACGAGTTCTCACATCTATTCAGTCAATTTCAACCTTATTTCTTCGTATACCTTCAAAACACGAGTTCAATGGAACTACTTTGCAACCGAAACAGAAGATTTGCTTCAACGAACAACTTCAATCAAAGTTAGTGACTAAAATCAACTCGAACAGGTATATATTTCAACATTCATCATAGTAATATGCATAAATTTACATATAAACTTAATTTGATGAATGCATGCTTGTATTTTAGTGATTTTTACGGGTTTTTAATTATTATTATGTAATCTAACATATTAATCTTCAAATATTCATCAAACAGATCATATTTAGCGTTTTATTGAAGCAAAAATGGTTAGGACTAGACGAGGTATGTTGAATTAGGTTTTAAAATGTTTTACAGTGTTTTATTTCATAAATTTATTTTATTATCAATCTAATGTTGATGAAATTAATTTATTTTGTTAAAATATTAAGTGGTTAGTATTTATTGAATCTTCAAATATTGTTCATTAATATGATGAACAGTTTAGTGATTATTTAGATATAGTAGGTGACATGAGATTGTAGATTGTTATTTAGAAGTATTTAGTTATATTTAGAGGAACATGTATATTTCTCAACATTCATCACAGTAATATGCATGAATTTATATATAAACTTAATTTGATAAATGCATGCTTATATTTTAGTGATTTTTAAAATACAAGCATGCATTATTTAAGTTAGATTAAATACAGAACATGTGTATTATAGAGTTTTGTTAAGTTAGATTTAGGGATAAAATGACGATCATGACGAGATCACTTCAATTGGCATTTTATGATAATAAGATTGGAGGATAATTTGTGTTTCAATGCATTTTACTTTGCTCTGTTTATTTATTTTATTTACTGTTTGTTGCGACTTATATTATGATTTATGGATGTTTTTGGTATTGTGGTATGGTAATGTTTAACGTTGTTATTGTTAGGCTTATTGGATTTAAGGTTGTTAGACTTAAGGTTACTGCGAAATGGAGATGGTTATTAATGGTGATGTTATTGTTTTCTCGTGGTTGCTTTTTATTTAGATGTTACCATGGTTATGTTTTGTCATACGTTGACTTTTAGACTAAAATTTGGTCTAATTGCGATCAGAAATAGTTAGTCTATGTTATTGATTGTTCTGCTAAGTAGTAATTACTAATTGTTCTGCTAAGTTTTATTAAATTTGTTTAAATGTTTGCATTAGCCATTATATCATGTTTAATGAGCACATGCGCTATTTGATCATTGACTTTTATAATACTTATTTTAGCATGAGATCTGAAACTTCTCTTGTTGATTGTTGTGATAAAATTTAGTGAATTTTACTATCAATTTTATAAGATCTTCTACAGTAACACCGCGATGAAGTTCCAGAGCAAAAAAACCAACTCGATAAAGAAGAGAAATCACACTTGTATTTGTTGACCAAGAAAATTCGAAAAATCAACAAAACGCAATGGAACAAGGTATACCATATTTAAAAATTGCTTACAGCAGTACCCCATAAGTGCACATAGGCAACGCTTTTGAGCTAGCGCGGTATGAAAAGCGTTGCATTATCTATAAAATTTTCAGTTTATTACAACATAGTGGAGAAAACGTTGCATTACATTGAAGCTATTGTTGCATAAAACTGTCAGTGTTGTGCAAAATGCAACAGTAGAGGTCATAGCGTTGCACTAGACATTTTTTAAATTTGATAAATGCTGACATGGACAAAAAAAATTGATTTGGCATGCTGGACCCCACTGTTGCTGCCGTGTCATGCTAACGTGGCATGTGGGTCCCACGAGAGGGGGTCAATTTTTGCTGGCATGACATATGTGGGGCCCAGATTTAGGGCCCACTACTGATGTGGCATGCTGATGTGGCACCAGTGGGTTCCTCCGTGGGACCCGCATGCTGATGTGGCACTAGTCGGTCCCACATGTGAGACCTGCATGCTAATGTGGCGTGCTGACTTGGCATTATGGGCCTAAAAAGTGGGGGGCTTTCTAACATGGCAGCTGACGTGGCACTTTAAAGCGTTGCATTTGCTGTATTGTGTTGTAATATGTTACTTAGTGTTGCCTTAGCTGTTGTATTTTTTTTAAATTATTTGTTATATTCAGGTTTCAATTTTTTTTAAATTACTTTTAAATGATCCAACCGTATGGATGATGTTACCTACTAATTTTAGTTATGTGTAATATTTTTTTAAAAATTTTAAATTTTATATCGTGTGTTTTTATAATAGTCAAACCTGGGTGAACATAGGTTCCCGTTACTAGTCTTGTCCCGAGTGGTGATTCTATTTTTTTAATTCTTGTTCGACGATCTAACCGTACGGTTTGGTACCGAAAATTTTAGAGATGCGTAATTTTTTTTTAAAAGAATTAGATTTTATATCGTGTGTTTTTATAATAATCAAATCACGGTGAACACGGTTTCCCGTTACCTAGTCTTATCCCAAGTGTTGATTCTATTTTTTTAAAATTCTTGTTCGCCAATCCAACCATACAGATGATGTTACCTACTAATTTTAGAGATGTGTAATTTTTTTTAAAAAAAGTTTAGATTTTATATCTTGTGTTTTTATAATAGTCAAATCACGGTCAACACGGGTTCCTGTTACCTAGTCTTGTTCTGAGTGGTGATTCTATTTTTTTAAAATTCTTGTTTGACGATCCAACCATACGGATGGTGTTACCTACTAATTTTAGAGATGTGTAATTTTTTAAAAAAATGTTTAGATTTTATATCATGTGTTTTTATAATAGTCGAACTACGGCAACATGGGTTCCTATTACCTAATCTTGTCCCGAATGGTGATTCTATTTTTAAAAAAAATTTGTTCGACGATCCAACCATACGGATGATGTTACCTAATAATTTTATAGATGTGTAATTGTTTTTAAAAAAATTATATTTTATATCGTGTATTTTTATAATAGTCAAAATGGGTTTCAATTGACTACTCTTGTCCTGAATGGTGGTTCTATTTTTTTTAAAATTATTGTTCAATGATCCAACCATACGGAAGTCAATAACCTATTGGTTTTAGAGTTGTGTAATTTTTAAAAAAAATCAAATTTTGTATGGTGCGATTTTATAATAGTCAAACTGCGGACAAAACGTGTTCTTGTTAACTAGTCTTGTCCCGAATGGGGTTTTATTTTTTTTAGAAGTTCTTGTTCAACGATCCAACTATACAGATGTCAATAACTATTGATTTTTTATATGTGTAATTATTTTTAAAAAAATTATATTTTATATGGAGTGATTTTATAATTGTCAAACTGCGGTCAAAACGGGTTCCCATCAACTAATCTTATCCCAAACAATGGTTCAATTTTTTTAAAATTCTTGTTCGAATATCTAGATGTACGGATGTTAATACCTCAGTGATTTGTCATTTTTTTTAAAAGTTCAGATTTATTCCTATTGATTTTATTTTCGTGTAAATGTTATTAAAAAATTCAGATTTATACTATGTGATTTTTTTTTAAATTAAATATAAAATTATTGAACCAAAATTTTTAATAATGATAATAATTTGGTGCTTTTAAAGTTTGACGGTGTGAAAATTGGGCTCATTTTTGTCCAAAAAAATGGGGCGCTAATTTCCATCCAATCAAAATTTCACTAACTTAAATTTGTTTTAAATCTCATTCTCTCTTCACTTTATCACTCTCAACCTTATCATTCCCCTCTCTCTCTCTCTCTCTATCGACATACTCTCTTGCCCCCTCTAAATTACACCTCCCTCTCTATAAAAAGCCTCTAAAGCCCCCAATTACAACATCATTTGTAATTGGATTCTATATATTCTTCAATTTTTCGATGCTACGATTAGTTGGTGTTTGGTTTTATTAATTTGCAGGAGAATTGGTGCTTTCAATTTGGTCTTCTAGTATGGGTCTTTCAGTTTGGAGCTTTAATATAGGTAACAAATCTCTAATAACACGGGGTTTTGATTTAACTTTGTACTTTCGATTGATGTAATTTAGAGTTTCATAATTTAGGTTTATTTGATTTTAGGTATTATTTTAGGCGTTTGGGTTTGTATGTTTCATCTCTTTAGTTATGTGGGTTTTCGTGTAATACCGGTTTCTTTGCGAGTTTTACTTTTTGTATGTATATATCTCTCTAATTTTGTGTGTTTTCATGTTTATTGATGAGCTTTGGTAATGGGGATATGGGGAATGAGGATGTGGACGGAAAAGTATTGGATTGCGAGAAGAAAAAGGCTGAAAGTGAGGTTGAGGTTTGAAAGGCAAAATTTGAGGCGCTTGATGGTTAAGGCTTCTGCATTTTCAGTTTAGTTATTTTATAATTTTTTTGTGTTGACTACCTAAATGTAAAGTTCCTTCTCTTTTCAAATACCAATTTTTGCATGTTGGAAGATTCTTACATTTTGCCTTGTGACTTTGAATTAGACTGAAGTCGCTAATGTAGTTGAGACCCAAACTAACTTGGAACGACAATTGGAGCTTATTGAAACTCATCAGGAAGAGGTAAGTTTCTCGTGACCTCTATCTTATGAATAGAAAATGCAAATTTTAGCCCCTCTCATGGAATTTGTATATGTTCAACTAGATGATATGTGGTTTTTATCTTGGTAAAGATTGATGGAATTATCATACGTTTCAAGTTGTTTACCCTTACTGATATGTTCAAGTAGTAAGTTTGAATACTTTCTATATGATAAAATTCAGAACCACGGTTTTCTTCTCTGTTAAAAAAATGATATAGCAAGTCTATAAATGTTAATCCAGAGCATATCTATGAGACTATGACAACATTAAACTTAGTAGAAGTTGCCATAATGTATAATTTAGAAAGATATGTGACCAGTGACCTATTGACCCCAAAAAATAAATTATTTTGGTCTAAGAAAACCTTTGCTAAAAATTATTATATTTGGTCATGAAAGGATGACCAAATTAAAATGTTATGCTGGATTTACTGTACCAATTAAAATCTTATGCTGGATTTAGTTGAAAGTAGATAAATCAACTATATATGTGATTTAAGAACTATAATTTGCCATAAAAACTCACAAACACACACCTGTAGTTCTGTATTTGTGCAATCCATTTATTTACATGTAGAAAAGGTTGTGTGAATATTTTTTACACTCTATCTTGTAACTCAATTGGAGATATCATCGGTTGCGTAGCATCGAGGTACAGTGACATAATATGTAAAGCGGTCTGACATGGGTGTTGCTTGCTGAACAACTTAATTACTGTGTCTAGGGCTCTATTGTTGGTGCTAACCTTTGGGATTCTTTTTTTTAGATAGGTTTGATTAAGAATAGTGAGGAAATCATAATTTGTGAAATGTTTTCTCAAAAGAGAGTGACGGTTACTAACATCTCAAACCTATACGACAGATTTCTTTTTCTTCTTAATAAAGATTTGTTATGTGATACTTGTAACACCCCCAGATCCGGGGTCGGGGATCCGGGTCGTCACGAGTTCCATTTCCCTTAATAACATCCAATCTTAATAATTACTCAACTACTCTGCACTGTGACCCCACAATAAACACACACACCACACGTTATAGTCTCAGAGATGAACATCCAAAAAAATAATCACAAGTCCTTATATTCCACAATTATCTGCCAATACACCTTAAAAGGTTTTCTGACTAAATTTACATTTCTTTGCCATTATTACAATTCATAAATATACATAAATCTGGTACATCAGAAGTTGAAAGCCTAGCCTATTGGTAGTTCCT